>NC_060148.1:85995798-86308655 GCF_021461385.2 Schistocerca piceifrons
AAGGGATCAACAGATTAGAACAGCGTTGGACGAAGTGTATAAGTCTTAAAGGAGACTATGCCGAAAAACAAAAAAAGGTTTACTCCAAACATATAAGTAGCTTTTATTTTTGCACGGACTTTTCGAACGCCCCATGTATGGCACACGACCTAGCTGACTAGCACTTGCAGTCATATGAACAAGTACAAAATTGGATCCATTCACAGCTCTCCTCAAAAGTTGCCCAGTTTATACAATGCGGGATTCTTATGCTAAAGCTAGGAGAAAGCAGTTGTCAGCGACGGCCAATACTTTTAATCGTTAATTTTTTGTAAGTTTTTCACAATGAAGTCTCGAAGTTAAAGGAAAAAACGGCAGAAGCAAAGTGGTAGACCTAGTAGTAACATAATGTGTGTTACGCACCAAACGCAAAATCATAGCGACCCCTATTTTTCATTGCAAACTCTTTGAATTTTGCGTAGTGTCTTACTAAAAGTGTGTATATCACAATAAGTATGACCATTAGCGACATGATGGGAACTTCGCCATGAAACTGACAATAACGCTACAAGTACAGCAAAAGTCAAATAGTTTCTGTAAAATCGTTCGAGAAAGATTAAATAGATCGCACGCTTCCGTACTGTCAGGGCAAAGCGTCGCCAGTCGGAGCGTGGTGACTATTGTAAGGCCAGTATTACACTATCAAATTTCTTTGCCTAAGATTTGATCAAAGATATGATGAAATATTCGTCAAATTTATTTGACGAAGATCTTCGACGTGGCGCTAAAGGGGTTATACTACGTATATCTCGCGAAGAGACCATGGGGATAAAATCACAAACCGTCAGGTGGCTTGCGGAGTATGGATGTAGATGTAGATATATCATATTTTTCGTCAAAGTTCAAGATGGCTGACAACACAACTTGTTATTAAGCACAGTAGTTGCAAGTACCACAATTGTACTGTGTGCAGATGTGCAAGAGAGGGTTGGGTTGGTTTGGGTTGTTTGGGGAAGAAGACCAGATAACGAGGTCATCGGTCTCATAGGATTAGGGAAGGACGGGGAAGGAAGTCGGCCGTGCCCTCTGAAAGGAACCATCTGAGCATTTGCCTGGAGCGATTTAGGGAAATCACGGAAAACCTGAATCAGGATGGCCGGACGCCGTGCAAGAGAAGCGGGGGGTAAAAAAAAAGGAAAAGTACCTGGGTGTAGCCGTGGGTTTGACGACGAGATGATAAAAGCATTCAACAAAACTTGTTATGTGAGCTTGTAGTGGAGGCCGTCAAGTTGTACATCAGTTACTTAAGAATGGATGAGCACACATTTCTGTATGTGCTTAGTGAAGTGCATCCTCATATCACAAAGCACAATATTCACTTAAGAACTGCTGTATCCGCAGAAGACGGGCTCACTGTGACGCTCTGATTTCTTGCTACATGTGAGAGTTAGGTTAGGTTAGGTTAGGTTAGGTTAGGTTGGGTCAGGTCAGGTCTCAAATCTTCTTAATCTATTTTTGTACACAGGGTGCCTCACATTGTAAAGCGCCTCATCAGCTTCATACACCTCTATTAATTTTATAGTTGTCGGTAGACACGAATTGTATTTACCAGCAATGTTTATAAACACACTACAGATGACAGAACGCTGCAGCGATGCTAGCGCTCCACGTGGTAACATGTCACATTGCAGTGAACAGAAGACAAGCGACTTTTATGATCAAATCTACAACGAGGTCCTAGATTTGATCAAATTTATTTGACGACAGACGAGATTTGACAAAGTGCCCTATTACACCATCAAACTTCTTTGACAAAAAATATGTTGCATGTCAACTTTGACAATGAAATTTGATAGTGTAATACCGGCCTAAGCGTCACAATATGCGCAGGGCCAGCGCGACATGTGCGGAACGTGCGCGTCGCTCTGCAGTGTCGTGTCACGTCACACGTGCTATACGTGTCTCAGTTTGCGCTTACCCTTAGTCCTACCTATCTAGTGCAGGTCCCACACGCTTGAGCAAGATTCTAGGATAGGTCGCACAAGTTATTTCTAAGCAATCTCTTACGTAGGCTGACTGCACTTCCCCAGTATTCTACCAATAAACCGAAGTCTATCACCTCTATTACTCACGACTGAACCTGTGAGATCATTCCATTCCATATCCTTACAAAGTGTTATACCCAGGTATTTGTATGAGTTGGCCGATTCCAACAGTGACTCACTGATATTATAGTCGTGGTTTACTACGTTTTTTAGTTTGTGAGGTGCACAATTTTACATTTGTGAACATTTAGAGCAAGTTGCCAAACTCTGCACCATGCTGAAATCTTACCAACATCTTGATGAATAAGCAGCTTTCGTCAGATAGTACCAGCCTAATAGTAGTAGCCTCTTGCTGAAGTTTTACTGTGTGTTAGTGGTTTTGAGAAGCAGCTGAAACCGTTAAAACTGATCAAAGCTCCAGGGCCTGTGGAACCAATGGTTCAAATGGCTCCCTTACCCGATATAATGACAGGTCATCAGTCCCCTAAACTTAGAACTACTTAAACCTAACTAACCTAAGGACATGATACACATTCATGCCCGAGGCAGGATTCGTACCTGCGACCGTAGCAGCCGCGTGGTTCTGGACTGAAGCCCCTAGAACCGCTCGGCCGGCCCGATGGAATCCCAGTAAGATTCTGCAGTGAATCTGCCGCTGAGTTAGCCACTCTTCTAACTATAATCCATGGTAGATCCCTCGAACAAAAATGCCGTGCTCAGTTTTTGGAAAAAAGGCGCAGGTCACACTTTTCTACAAGAAGGGCAGTAAAAGTGTTTCACAAAACTACCGTCCAGTGTCCTTGACACTGATTTGTTGTAGAATCTTAGAACATATTCTGAGCTCAAACACAGTGACGTATCTTGAACAGAATGACCTCCTCAGTCCCAACCATCATGGATTTCGAAAACATTGATCATGTGAAACCCATCTCACAATTTTCTCACGTGACATACCGAAAGCTTTGGATCAAGGCACGCAGGTAGATGCAGTATTTCTTCATTTCCGAAAAGAATTTGACTCAGTACCACACCTAAGTTTATTGTCAAAAGTACGATCATATGGGGTATCAAATGAAATTTGTTACTGGATTGAGGACTTTTTGGTAGGGAGAACACAGCATATCATGGATCGAGAAACATTATCAGCTGTGGAAGTAATTTTGGGTGCGGCCCTCAGAAATGTGTTGGAACCCTTGCTGTTCATGTTGTATATTAATGACCTTGCAGACAATATTAACAGTAGAATCAGGCTTTCTGTCGATGATGTAGTTATCTATAACGAATAAAATACATAAATATCCAGTCAGATCTTGTTAAGATTTCAAAGCGGTACAGAAATTGGCAACTTGCTTTAAATGTTGGGAAATGTAAAACTGTGAACTTCACAAAACGAGAAAACGTAATATCCTTTGACTGTAATATCATTGAGTCATTGTTGGAGTCTGCCAATTCCTACAAATACTAAGTAGGCATATGAAATGGAATGATCACGTAGGTTCAGTCTTGGGTAAAGAAGATGGTAGACTTTAGTTTATTGGTAGAGTACTAGGGAAGTTTAATCAATCTACAAAGGAATTGGCTCAGAAATCACTTGTGCAACCAGTTCTAGAATATTGTTCAAGTGTGTGGGACCCTTACCCGATATAATGACAGGGGATATTGAACGTAAACAAACAAGAGCAGCTCGAATGGTCACAGCTTTGTTTAATCTGTGGGAGAGTGTCACAGAGATGCTGAAGAAACTGAACTGGTAGATTCTTTCCTGAGAAAGTCTGTTAACAGTTTCAAGAACTGGCTTTAAATGATTACTCTAGGAATATACCACAATCCCGTGCACATCACTCATCTACATCTATATCTACATGGATACTCTGCAAACCACATTCAAGTGCCTGGCAGAGGGTTCTTCGAACCACCTTCACAATTCTCTATTAATCCAATCTCGTATAGAGGATGGCAAGAACGAACACTTGTATCTTTTCGTACGAGCTCTGATTTCCCTTATTTCATCTTGGTGATCGTTCCTCGCTACGTAGGTCAGTGTCAACAAAATATGTTCGCATTCGGAGGAGGAAGTTGGTGATTGGAATTTCGTGAGAAGATTCCGTCGCAATGAAAAACGCCTTTCTTTTAATGATGTCCATCCCAAATCCTGTATCATTTCTGTGACACTCTCTCCCATATTTCACGATAATACAAAACGTGCTGCCTTTCTTTGAACTTTTTCGATGTACTCCGTCAGTCCTGTCTGGTAAGGATCCCACACCACGCAGCAGTATTCTAAAAGAGGACGGACAAGCGTAGAGTAGGTAGTCTCCTTAGTAGGTCTGTTACATTTTCTAAGTGTTCTGCCAACAAAACGCAGTCTTTGGTTAGCCTTCCCCCCAACATTTTCTATGTGTTCTTTCCAATTTAAGTTGTTCGTTATTGTAATACCTAGGTATTTAGTTGAATTTACGGCTATTAGGTTAGACTGAATTATCGTGTATACGAAGTTTAACTCGTTCTTTTTAGCACTCATGTGGATGAGCTCACACTTTTCGTTATTTGGGGTTAACTGCCACTTTTCGCACCATTCAGATATCTTTTCTAAATCGTTTTGCAGTTTGTTTTGGTCTCCTGATGACTTTATTAGTCGATAAACGACAGCGTCATCTGCAAACAACCGAAGACGGCTGCTCAGATTGTCTCCCAAATCGTTTATATAGATAAGGAACAGCAAAGGGCGTATAACACTACCTTGGGGAACGCCAGAAATCATTTCTGTTTTACTCGAAGACTTTCCGTCAATTACTACGAACTGTGATCTCTCTGACAGGAAATCACAAATCCAGTCACATAACTGAGACGATATTCCATAAGCACGCAATTTCACTACAAGCCGCTTGTGTGGTACAGGGTCGCCTCATGTGAATAGAGAGCTAGTTGTGTTTCACAGGAACGATGTTTTCTAAACCCATTTGACTGTGTGTCAATAGATTTCTTCGAAGTAATTCATTATGTTCGAACACAATATATGTTCCAAAATCCTGCTGCATATCGAAGTTAACGATATGAGCCTGTAATTTAGTGGATTACTCCTACTACCTTTCTTAAATATTGGTGTGACCTGTGCAACTTTCCAGTCTTTGGGTGCAGATCTTTCGTCAAGCGAACCATTGTATATGATCGTTAAGTATGGAGCTAATTGGTATACAGTCTGGATCAGAAGACTTGCTTTTATTAAGTGATTTAAGTTGCTTCGCTACTCCGAGGATATTTACAGGGTGATTCAAAAAGAATACCACAACTTTAGGAATTTAAAACTCTGCAACGACAAAAGGCAGAGCTAAGCACTATCTGTCAGCGAATTAAGGGAGCTATAAAGTTTCATTTAGTTGTACATTTGTTCGCTTGAGGCGCTGTTGACTAGGCGTCAGCGTCAGTTGATGCTAAGATGGCGACCGTTCAACAGAAAGCTTTTTGTGTTATTGAGTACGGCAGAAGTGAATCGACGACAGTTGTTCAGCGTGCATTTCGAACGAAGTATGGTGTTAAACCTCCTGATAGGTGGTGTATTAAACGTTGGTATAAACAGTTTACAGAGAATGGGTGTTTGTGCAAAGGGAAAAGTTCTGGATGGCCGAGAAGGAGTGATGAAAATGTAGCACGCATCCAGCAAGCATTTGTTCGCAGCTCAGGAAAATCGACTCGCAGAGCTGGCAGAGAGCACAAGAAGCACAACAACTCATATTTCAGCAGGATGGTGCGCCACCACATTGGCACTTATCTGTCCGTAACTACCTGAACGTCAACTACCCGAGGCGATGGATCGGCCGCCAGGCAGCCCGTGACAGAGCACTTCATCACTAGCCTCCAAGAAGCCCTGATCTTACCCCCTGCGATTTTTTCTTATGGGGGTATGTTAAGGATATGGTGTTTTGGCCACCTCTCCCAGCCACCATTGATGATTTGAAACGAGAAATAACAGCAGCTATCCAAACTGTTACGCCTGATATGCTACAGAGAGTGTGGAACGAGTTGGAGTATCGGGTTGATATTGCTCGTGTGTCTGGAGCGGGCCATATTGAACATCTCTGAACTTGTTTTTGAGTGAAAAAAAACCTTTTTAAATACTCTTTGTAATGATGTATAACAGAAGGTTATATTATGTTTCTTTCATTAAATACACATTTTTAAAGTTGTGGTATTCTTTTTGAATCACCCTGTACTTATACGTTACTCACGTTGGCAGCTGTTTTTGATTCGAATTCTGGAATATTTACTTCGTCTTCTTTTATTCAGGCATTTCGAAAGCATGGAGGTAAGAATAAGGGGAGATGGCGCTACGTATCCCAGCCGTACTACGTTTTGAAGCCATGGGGGCGTGGCTCGCTGCCATGACACTCTGACCAAAACATTGCCAGTGTGCTATAGCGCTGCGTGTATTACAGTCGCTAATTGCACCATATACGCATGTAACGTCATCAGATTGGTTGTTTCAAAGCTTTTGTTTAAAATAAAATCTCGTAAAGGCGAAATTCCGCGTTTTTTCTGATTAAAAATAGTTTTT
The DNA here is from genome assembly GCF_021461385.2 of Schistocerca piceifrons. Classification (NCBI taxonomy): domain Eukaryota; kingdom Metazoa; phylum Arthropoda; class Insecta; order Orthoptera; family Acrididae; genus Schistocerca; species Schistocerca piceifrons. The sequence goes on from NC_060148.1 coordinate 86,002,375, forward strand.
AATGTAATATTACGAATAGCTAGCCTTCAATGTAAACGATACAATTTTGTTAATTCAGTAATAAACGTGTATCACAAACTAAATAATAGAAACTGAAAACTGACTTAGCTATACCCTCCCTCCAAAGCCCCATAAATACATCTTGTTTGTAATACGTACTGGGACATTTCAGTTACGTTACACTACTGGGAAACACCGTTCATTACTACCAATATTTACTGAAATATGGTACATAGAATGGCAAATCTACACAGTGTCCCGTTTAGGCCTATACTTTACGCCAGTTAATGTAGTGTTAGCTTTTAATTTGGTACATGATGAAGACAAAGTGAGTTACTCAACACTTCGATTATCGACGATACGTACTTATTAGACTGAAACGTGAACTTGAAAACTAAGAATTTAATTCTTTGAATTAACATACCTTTTGCAAATGTTTTGGGTGTGTAGGGAAAACTGATGGTACAGCATTTTCTCGGAGCCTTACTGTTGAAAGGGAAGTTCGGTCTATGTCCTCTTCTCGGAAATGCTGAGAACATATAGAGCTCCATTTAGACGCACGCCAATTGTTCCTCCTCACGGCATTCTCCCACAGAGCTTTCCGACTTTCATTTTTAGGAAATCTAAAATCATACAGGAGAAAAACACGCTATAGTACAAGTACCGATGTAGCACACGTTCGTTCACAATGAAGTTGTAAAATCACACTTAACGAGACAACTTACACATGAAATGTTATTCCCTTCGATTTCGCATCACAATCAGAACGATTCGTAGATCCGAACACCACACAAGTCACTATAATAGCGCAAAATCCTTCCAAAAGCGAGCGACAAGCCTATGTACACAAGCTTACAGCAGCAATGTTTTGGTCGGATTGAGATGGCTACTGTAGCGTTGCTCTTGAGGGACGAAAATAAAAAGAATTGCTACTTTTTTTTTAAAGTCGAAAAAGTGAATATTTTGGTGGGCCACTTGGCAACAGAATCAGGGATTTATTACGCTATTATAATAACATACGTTTACCATTAAATACCTGAATAAGAGCAGCATATTGATATATATATTTGAGATCGCTCGGAAGAAACATTATCATTTCTGTGCCTTTTTATAGTCGCGATGTAGTCATACCCGGATCAACACTAAGGGACCAGAAGATTTATAGACTTTAAAAGAAATGCAACACTACACAATTAAAAAAAAAGGTTCAGAAATAATAGGAAAACGATAATGTTCCTTCTGCCTCATGCTGCGTTCGGCCCATCAGCCTGATCGTAATTTCTGATGATGAAGTAACACAAAATAATTAACAGTTAAGTAAATAAGGAGATGGACTCAGCAAGGTTAATTTACGAAAATAAGCACACTTATCTTTAACACACTTTTTTTTTTAATGCCACGTACCTTTTCATATTAAATTACAATAGATGACCATTGTGGTTAAATACTTTATACATAACAGTCAAAATGTCCTCTTGATGCTGCCTGTTCGATATCAGTTACAAGAAACTACATCTTTTCTGATTGGAAAAAATAACAATTAGCATATTCACTCAATATTTTCACATCAAATATAAAATACAGTTGTGGAACGCAGCAAGTCCGCGTCCGCCTCTCATGGAATACAAACAGTAAAAGGTGAGGCGCCAAAAGTCTCATTTGTCTTGAAACAACAGAATTCTTTCTTATACCATTAATCGATACATGTACATAGAGATTTACTGGCACCGCGCAAGAACGGCAAAGATAAAGAATAATAGATTCTGTCGCTGCTATGCGATGATTCATTTCTTTTACTTTACAATTGTTCGATAACTTTAGGCCATCAGGCGTTTACTATTGAGCGTATATTAATGTTTGTGAGGCGAAAATTACTAATATTACACTGCCTCCCATGAGGAGGGAAGGAATACCGAAGGTATTACTTTCATCCTCATGCCCATTGGAATATTTGTAATTTTCGGATGTAACATACAGGTTATTAAAAGTTTCATTTCATATTCATTCCATAATAAAAGAATTAACGTTTCAATTTGTAATTACTGACGATAGATCATTGTGAATTTGTTCTGTGTTTCTATCAGTGTTTGTATGGATTCAGTCTATCTTGATGATTCTTAAAACTAAGGCTATAAGTACACATATTTACAAAATTTATAAGGAAATAGAGTCACACTTCATTTTTGATCGTTGCAAAAGTAATTTGACTATCACAACTGGTACACAACTTTCTGTTTTGACAGTATTCATTATATTGTCATCGTCTTGTCGATTGATTGCCTTGTCTGTCGTCGCACTTAATTATACATTTATTTTCGTCGCACATACACTATTTATGATAGACTTGGATTGTAGAGCGGCCACTGGTGATGGCTTCGACAAGGAAGTCCATATCTTTCACTTTCAGGGCTCGAGTGTGGCTCTCCGAATTATTTCACATGTTGTTGTTGTTGTTGTGGTCTTCAGTCCTGAGACTGGTTTGATGCAGCTCTCCATGCTACTCTATCCTGTGCAAGATTCTTCATCTCCCAGTACCTACTGCAACCTACATCCTTCTGAATCTGCTTCGTGTATTCATCTCTTGGTCTCCCTCTACGATTTTTACCCTCCACGCTGCCCTCCAATACTAAATTGGTGATCCCTTGATGCCTCAGAACATGTCCTACCAACCGATCCCTTCTTCTGGTCAAGTTGTGCCACAAACTTCTCTTCTCCCCAATCCTATTCAATACTTCCTCATTAGTTATGTGATCTACCCATCTAATCTTCAGCATTCTTCTGTAGCACCACATTTCGAAAGCTTCTATTCTCTTCTTGTCCAAACTATTTATCGTCCATGTTTCACTTCCATACATGGCTACACTCCATACAAATACTTTCAGAAATGACTTCCTGACACTTAAATCAATACAGGATGTTAACAAATTTCTCTTCTTCAGAAACGCTTTCCTTGCCATTGCCAGCCTACATTTTATATCCTCTCTACTTCGACCATCATCAGTTATTTTGCTCCCCAAATAGCAAAACTCCTTTACTACTTTAAGTGCCTCATTTCCTAATCTAATTCCCTCAGCATCACCCGACTTAATTAGACTACATTCCATTATCCTTGTTTTGCTTTTGTTGATGTTCATCTTATATCCTCCTTTCAAGACACTGTCCATTCCATTCAACTGCTCTTCCAAGTCCTTTGCTGTCTCTGACAGAATTACAACGTCATCAGCGAACCTCAAAGTTTTTTATTTCTTCTCCATGAATTTTAATACCTACTCCGAATTTTTCTTTTGTTTCCTTTACTGCTTGCTCAATATACAGATTGAACAACACCGGGGAGAGGCTACAACCCTGTCTTACTCCCTTCCCAACCACTGCTTCCCTTTCATGTCCCTCGACTCTTATAACTGCCATCTGGTTTCTGTACAAATTGTAAATAGCCTTTCGCTCCCTGTATTTTACCCCTGCCACCTTTAGAATTTGAAAGAGAGTATTCCAGTTAACGTTGTCAAAAGCTTTCTCTAAGTCTACAAATGCTAGAAACGTAGGTTTGCCTTTCCTTAATCTTTCTTCTAAGATAAGTCGTAAGGTCAGTATTGCCTCACGTGTTCCAGTGTTTCTACGGAATCCAAACTGATCTTCCCCGAGGTTGGCTTCTACTAGTTTTTCCATTCGTCTGTAAAGAATTCGTGTTAGTATTTTGCAGCTGTGACTTAAGCTGATAGTTCGGTGATTTTCACATTTGTCAACACCTGCTTTCTTTGGGATTGGAATTATTATATTCTTCTTGAAGTCTGAGGGTATTTCGCCTGTTTCATACATCTTGCTCACCAGATGGTAGAGTTTTGTCAGGACTGGCTCTCCCATGGCCGTCAGTAGTTCCAATGGAATATTGTCTACTCCGTGGGCCTTGTTTCGACTCAGGTCTTTCAGTGCTCTGTCAAACTCTTCACGCAGTATCATATCTCCCATTTCATCTTCATCTACATCCTCTTCCATTTCCATAATATTGTCCTCAAGTACATCGCCCTTGTATAGACCCTCTATATACTCCTTCCACCTTTCTGCTTTCCCTTCTTTGCTTAGAACTGGGATTCCATCTGAGCTCTTGATATTCATACAAGTCGTTCTCTTATCTCCAAAGGTCTCTTTAATTTTCCTGTAGGCGGTATCTATCTCACCCCTAGTGAGATAGGCCTCTACATCCTTACATTTGTCCTCTAGCCATCCCTGCTTAGCCATTTTGCACTTCCTGTCGATCTCATTTTTGAGACGTTTGTATTCCTTTTTGCCTGTTTCACTTACTGCATTTTTATATTTTCTCCTTTCATCAATTAAATTCAATATTTCTTCTGTTACCCAAGGATTTCTACTAGCCCTCGTCTTTTTACCTACTTGATCCTCTGCTGCCTTCACTACTTCATCCCTCAAAGCTACCCATTCTTCTTCTACTGTATTTATTTCCCCCATTCCTGTCAATTGCTCCCTTATGCTCTCCCTGAATCTCTGTACAACCTCTGGTTCTTTTAGTTTATCCAGGTCCCATCTCCTTAAATTCCCACCTTTTTGCAGTTTCTTCAGTTTTAATCTACAGGTCATAACCAATAGATTGTGGTCAGAGTCCACATCTGCCCCTGGAAATGTCTTACAATTTAAAACCTGGTTCCTAAGTCTCTGTCTTACCATTATATAATCTATCTGATACCTTTTAGTGTCTCCGGGGTTCTTCCATGTATAGAACCTTCTTTCATGATTCTTAAACCAAGTGTTAGTTGTGATTATGTTGTGCTCTGTGCAAAATTATACCAGGCGGCTTCCTCTTTCATTTCTGTCACGCAATCCATATTCACCTACTATGTTTCCTTCTCTCCCTTTTCCTACTTTCGAATTCCAGTCACCCATGACTATTAAATTTTCGTCTCCCTTCACATATGAAACAGATAAAATATCTTATATTAGAATAGCTTACAAAACTAATTTTATATACATGTGCAATGGGATATAGGAAGGATCGGATCCTTTGACGTATTTTCGTGTGCTTATTTTCGTTCGTATCGTGACCTCTCGTCAAAGTTTACATTCCAACAGTGTTCAGAGGTGACCTTGTGACTTGTCTCTGTGTACAATCAGTCATTATAATAATTACGTTAACTTCTCTATCTTAGAGTCTCTCGGAAGGTTTATGATACATACAAAATGTTTTCAGTACTGGGTGTGAATGTTTTTGCTACAGAATGTAGCGCACAGCAACTGTGTTGGCGGTTGAACGTTTACATTATTTCGTCACGTGGTGGCTGTCCGCCTCCACTGTTGCGAGCAATCTTGAAATTCAGTCTGTGCGCGCGCACGTGACCGGAGCTTTCTTGCAGAGCGTTGATTTCGTGCTTGAGGTGCCGTGCGTCGCTTTTGTTCGGCGGATCGTGGCTTTGTGCTTTTTAGATTGCTGGAGGGAGCTTCTGCCACCGAAACTGCCTCACATCACTTCCTGTCCACTATCCAGTTACGGATTCACAGGTAAGTGGTAGCTACCGCTGCAACTGCATGTGTAGAATGACACTGATTATTACACACTGCACACATCAACGAATTTTTCACACATGTGGTGCAGTAGAATACTGCCACTGAAAATCGTCGAACTTCAAAACTTCACTTGCACTGTGGTGAGCGTCTGCGTGAACGGTGTATTAAAAGAAATTCTCGCTTCATAACATCACACGGTGTTTACTAGTTGATTTACATACTAATATTTACAAGAGTTCATTTAAATCGAGAAATAATCTGATGACCACTTTGAATCAGAATAATTGTTTCTTAATCAGTCTTTTTTTACTCATGCCTACGGTCACAGGTAGGCTATTATAAGTCATTTTTCTTTGACCAAATCCATTCCAATCTCCTTTACAAATTAATTTCATTCATAGTAATCTTTATCACGCTTGCTTATTCATTTTGTAGGCCCTATACATTTTTTTTTTTTTTAGTGCTCGTCTTATTTAGTGACTTGTGAGGGGAGCTTCATTTATGTCAAAAGTTTTTCTCGTATGTGCTTGTCTTTAAAGAAAGTTCGAGGACAGATTTGAAAATAGCAATTCCGCCTCTGAATTTCGTGTAGAAATACAAACAGTCGAAAAAAAAAAAAAGGTGGGAAAAGCGGGCCTACTCTCTGATCGTCGATAGAATTTAAATTACTCCTCAACCAGGTCGAAAATTTAATTTACCTTGCGCATTACAAAAGCAATATGCGCGTCGCGAACCTACTCATTTTTATATGTAGTGCCTCACTTCCTAAGCACACGTGCATCTTTACAAGTTGATCCTGAGGAGTGGATAGGATCAAGGATCTTAAAGGATTTGCACTTAGGAAAGGGATTCAATAATCACATAATCACAGAGAAAACAATAAATATTGCAGTGCACACTTAAAATCTATCACTTCAAGCATGTATATCTAATATGTATCTTGCTGCAGCTTGCTTACTACTCTTTGCTCATTTCTTAGACTAAGTCAAGTTTATGCATTACGCATTTGGGTATTAATTATCATTTGTATATATAAGCCTCTCACTAGAGTGTTGTTGTTTGCTGCTGTCGCTACCTGTGAAGCTTGGGCGAGATCCTTATTCTATGTGCTGCTAGCTTGTGAATTTGCAGTATCGCTAATGCTCAATAGTACCGTGAAGTTGGCATAATAAACCATGTTACTCATATGTTCTTTTACTCAGCTTGTTTATAGTCTGGACTCATCTTACCTTGCGTTATATAATAAACTTCCTTTTTATTCCATTACGCTTTTACTTAAGGTTAACGTCAGGCCTTTTTAGAACAATTGCACTGCGTTATCAATCTGTTCATGCTTAATCCTAGGTATCTGTTCACTTCAAAGAGATGTTATTTTATCGCTGGCACAGCACTGTGCTGGAATTTACAAGTTAAATCAACGAGTTAAAATTTCATAGAGTGGCTGACATACTAGTTACAGCGCTCCTAGCGGCAACCAACGCTAACTCGGCCGCCATGTTCTCCTTAGTCAAAACATTAGGAAAGCGTTACTGTTGTTTGTGTTGGAAGCGTGTCAGCTGTTGTGATATTACTGCAATATTCAACTTTTCTAGTTGAAAATATAAAGTCAACATGCCTGCAGTGTGTTCAACGTTCAACTGCACAAATCGCAGCGATAAAACAACAAATATTTCATATTATAAGTAAGTATATTAGTACCGAAATACGACACACGTTTTTTAATGTTTATTAAAGAGTCATTTGCATTGGAACTGTAATTATGCTTAAGACAAATGCAGGAAGTAATTTATTTATCGTTGATTACAGATTTCCTTTAAAAGATAAGGAAATTACAAAAAGATGGGTTATAAATATGAAGCAAGAAAACTGGTTTCCTACTACAGCCAGTTACCTCTGTTCAGCTCATTTTGAAGAGAAATATATGTACCACACAAATGTCCAGAGGCGCCTTTTGTCAAAAGCAGTACCTACTATCTTTAACTTTCCACCACATTTACAAAAGCAAGATAAAGTATTACGACCACAACCCAGAAAGCGATCTTTCGACAATTTGCAAGATAGTGCTATTACAGTGACATCATTAGCACAAAGTAAGTCAATAATTTAATTTTAATCCATGTTCTTATTACTTTGAATTACATACTTTCTATTATAATCTTATGGTGTAACTCTGTTATAAACTTATGATGTAACTGCATTCTTTCAGTGCCTGTCGGACCCACATCTGTTTCTGCTGACCACAATTACTGTCTACCAAGCCCTAAAAAGTTGAAAACACAATACAACAGAGTACAAGCAGAGAATGTGCGACTAAAGAAGGGGATAAAGCAAATGAAGCAACTTAGTGTACGAGACAAAAGAAGAATGGTGCAGTTACAGACTTTAGTTGCTGGTTTGAGAGGAAGGCTATGTAGTTCAGTTTCTGATACGTTAAACAGTGAACATGTAGTTGGTTTGTTGAAGGAGCTATTGGAACTTCAGTGCAGTGCTAAAGTATGCCATTATTCTCAGCAAATAAGGAAATTTGCCCTGACCCTACACTTTTATTCTGCCAAGGCATACAGCTACTTACGAAAATTTGTGAAATTACCCCACCCAAGAACGTTTCGACTTTGTTATTGAATTACTATGCTTGTGTTAACTACTTGTGACACATATTTCAAATAAATTCTCGTTCGCAGTGTATAGTCTGTCTGTAAACTCAAGAGCGAGCAGCACCTTTGGTGGGGGAAGTGGCCTTTCCCGGAAGAACGCTGCCACCGGCCTACAGGGGCACCCAAAATCTGTTGCCCGTTACCTGTCTAGCAGTGTAGATTGGCGTGCAGTGATATACGTCGTTTCTGTTCGTGGGATCTTAGTTGCCAGTGTCGGTGAGTTAACTTTGTATACTTACTGATGTACTTCGATATCCGGAAGTGATGTATAATCGTCTAGCATTGCAAGAAAATGTGCAGAGTACGAAGAAGTGGAGGTATTTGCGGAGTAACGAGCGTTCGATCGTCTCTAATGTTATTAGGTCGTGTATTAAAGAGGCGACCGAAAAGGAACTGTTGCTAATATTACCAGTTCCAATCAAAGGGTAGGACGCATAAGGAAGGAACGCGAAAATAAGCCGCACGGTTTACTGGAATCGCCACGAAGGAAAACTAATAATTCTGGGAGGAAACCCATCGTTATAGACAGTTTCAAAATCACGTTAAACATTTGATGCTTATGGAACACTAAATCTCTGTCTCGGTCACTATTCACCTGATTCGAAGAAGACATATTGCTTAAAACATGTGTGCAATAGCTATTCTAAACATTGCTGAAATTTGCTTCGAAACATGTCCACAGATTCTGGACTTCTAAGCAAAAAGCTTGACATACGAGGTGGGTTCACATATTAATTTTTATTTTTTGGTGAGAACTTTATTTGTTAATCTACAGCAATGTTATGCTCTTCAAAATATTCCTCATTACATAGTATACAATTATGCCAGTGCTTTTTCCAATTCTCGGAACACTTTAGGAACTGTTCCTTTGGGATAGTTGATAGGTCTCTTAACTGTGCATTTTTAATCTCATCCACGCTTGTAAAATCGTTGTCCTTTAAGGTCTGCTTTGAAATGTTTATACCACTTGTATTCCCTTGGTTTACTCATAACAGACTCATCAAAAGTAATATTTACCATTTCTAAAAATTTCATACACTTTATTCCATTCTTATAACAAAAATTAATACAGATTCTCTTCTTTATGTTTATGCTACCAAAACACATGTAACATTTCTGACAGCGGACAACAGAGTAAACACCCAATAGGCGTAACATTGCACACATACTTTTGAGGCATGCTTACGAAGACAGTGACAAAAAAGTAGTGCAAATCGGACTACTACAACCCACAAAATTATAAATTTTGCTTAGTTTTTAAACACTCTTCGTGTTGCAAGAATTGTTAAGTTTCAATGCAGTCCTTCAAAGAAAACTTCTGCCTTTTAGTAGAAACACAAAATAAGATGGTTCAAATGGCTCTGAGCACTATGGGACTTAACTGCTGTGGTCATCAGTCCCCTAGAACTTAGAACTACTTAAACCTAACTAACCTAAGGACATCACACACATCCATGCCCGTGGCAGGATTCGAACTTGCGACCGTAGCGGTCATGCGGCTCCAGATTGTAGCGCCTAGAACCGCATGGCCACTCCGGCCGGCACACAAAATAAGAACAAGCCTTAAATTCTACAGACTGATTGCATTATATCGGGTTCGTTTTACGAATAGCAATAGAGGAACATACATTCACATGAACAGGCATTTGGTTCTATGTTTGTAGTAGAATCCTCACTTACGTTCTGATGTTAGTATTATTTAATCTATAATGTGTTTCGGACGAATTTGTTTTCCTTTTGGTCTTAATGCATTTGTCTAAAAATAAACGCAGCCGTGACGTATCTGTACACGGCTTCGCCACAGGTTTGAAGTGCGCGCCACGGCAGGGCTGGCACTACGTTGTGAAACAGCCTGTAGAAGCGCCCTGTGACGTAGCAGGGTAGGCAGAGTGGGGACTCGCTCGCTCGCTCTTCAGTTTACCGACAGACTATACTGGTTTTTGAGGCTTTGACTGTTTACTTTGAAATAGCGACAAAAATATCGCATTTCTGCGCCCGTTACTGTTTGTAATAGTTAACCACAGCATGTTTAGAAGTTTCACCGTAATATTCTGGTGGTACCTGCTCAAAGTGCATTAATTTATGGGCAACAAGTAACGTTATAGTGGATGGACAGACTTATTTGAGTTGTCTTGTAGTGTTATCTACATCGAAAAGTTTAGCCATATTTCGACAAAAACATCCCTTTTTGCTGTCAGTGTACACTGAAATCACTGCTGTCTATTGCTTGTTTTAGAAAAAATAAAGCTAGTATGGGCTATTTCAAGTAAGTCAAACGCAGTTACAAGGGGGCGGGACACAGCAGACGAATGCCTTGACTAAAGAAAACATGGCGGCCAGAACTTCAATTTGCTTCAAACATGGGGGACCTATAGCCACTCTATGAAATTTTAACTCGTTGAGTTAAATCTACCGACTGTTTTACGCTAACAGGTGGTGCCTTATTTACGTCACCTTTGAAAATAGGGAATAACCTCATGGAATCGAATCTTTCTCACAACTTTCCTCTTTTGTCTGGACGTTTAAGTATTTCCTTTTAAAACAGGTCATTAATTTGTCCTCGATTAAATTTCACTTACTTATACTAAACACATATAATCATCATTTTCATTTTACTATTTAGTGAGAGAAGTGCATTATTCGCTTCTTCCTGCTCATTCTCAAATTACTATTTAGCGAGAGAAGTGCATTATTCGCTCCTTCCTCTTTCCTCATTTTAGTACCTCGGGGCTAATTAATACCTCTCGAGTACATCATTTTCCTTACATACTAACTTATAACTAAAATTGAAAATCGCCTCTAGGACATGTCCTCCTGTTTGCATAAAGATTATTCATGTAAATACTTGCCTACAACTTATTCTGTATTTTATTTTCCAGACGCGTTGTTTTAATACATAAGGTTTCCTTTCAGCACCGGTTAACGTCCGTAGTCAGTTCAGTTCCGTTCTTGTTACTCATTGGTTAATCCTGATCTCCAGTACCTTAGAATTTTCTTACAGCTTAAATTAACTTAATTCCTGGCGTTGTAAAATTTTCTTAAATCTTGATGGTGGAACAATCCTTTGATTTTATTCGTGGCAGGGTCAGATAACAAATAGCTACCAATGTGTGGTTTCCTCATTATCACAAAGGGACCTTCATAAATGTGTTGCCACTTACGATTCTTCTTTAACAACAGGGATGGTTTAAAGTGAGTCCTGACTAATAACTAACTCCAAGAAACTTCTGCAGATGCTCTTCAAGAGCCTCTGGTCTCGTTCTTATGGGTACTATAATTTTATTGATTAATCTTGCATCTAGGACTAGCCTTACGCTACCATCTGATTTTAGCACAGACAATAAAGGACTCGAATAAGGTGAATGAGATACTTCTATCACATTCCAGCGTAACATTTTCCTGATCTCGCACTTGACAGCTTCGCGTCTCGCATATGGAATAGCTTGTTCTACAGTAGGTTGAATGGGGCAGGACATCCCTTCGATATTCAAAGCCTTTTGTTAGTCCAGGTTTCTTAGAAAATACTTGAACGTAATCTGTTAACAAATTGTAAAGCTCATTCTTCTGTTGTTTGGATAATTCAGTGGACTCACTAGCTTTACCGTATAATTCATTCTGACCGGGAATTAGGTCTTTATACTCATCGTCATTAACACTTTCAGGATCTGTCACGTCTTCTGTCTGACTGTACTGTTGTCTTTTAGTCCATGGCCGTACTGCTATTTAAAGGACCCCAAAGTTTGTCTTCACCTTACTTCTTAACAAATTTACAGTTACTTGTTGCTGGCTCCCTACTAGAGTACAGATTCCACACTCGATGTCAATTTTAGCTTTCGTCTGCCTCAAGAATTCCGTACTCAGGATACATGGCACTGATAGGTTTTTAACAATAAGAAAAATGAACGTTACTGAAATAGACTCTATCTGGATTTGAAGCTGAGTCTGAAGATTTACACGTTGTGTTAGTGGACCAATTGCTCCCGATACGGTGCAACCTTGAATTGGAAGTGATAAAACTTTGCATACAGAGGATATTTGCTTAAATAAACATAAAGATAAGACATTTATATTAGCTCCTGCATCTACAATGGCTTTTACTGATATGTTGGCAATTGATACTCTTATGGAAGCTTCAACTTGTTCGTCCCATACGTCATCATTGTCTGCTACTAGATCATCCCGTAAGTTTGTCTCTTTGTCATACCTAATTGCTTTAATTTCGTGTGGACTAAGGGACAGGGTGCCCCCATTCAAACTTGCAGCATCCTCTAGGAGGCTCAAAGGTGCTGCTTTTAATTTTCCGCTCGACGCTTACTTTCCTGCTGATTTATATTTCTTAATGTTTCTTCCGTCTGGAACTGGTGTTGGTTTTGTGGTACGAACTCGGTTGGAAACGGGTCTTGTTGTCCTGGCGTATTCGCTTGCGCATAATAAATTTGCGTATTATGCGGGCGTTTAGGCTTCAGAGTTCCCGAAGGTCCGTTCGCTTGTTGCGTGAAGTGTATATTTTGCGGCTGAAAGGTATTTTGCTGTGGCTTGTGTTGATTGTAACCGTTACTGAAAGGTGTACATTGGTCTCCACCTTGATTATGCCATTTATTTCTTTTCCACTGTCGATTTGAATCGTAAGACTGATCGTTTTGATTATTCCCGTTGATCGGTTGCGTGTTTCCATATTGCTGGGGCTGTGTGTTGTAATGTGCATTTTCGTACTGAGGTGGTGACGAATTATATATTGGATTGTATCTCTGGCCGTTATTGTACTTATTTTTGTATTTGCTGTTGGAGTACGTAGTGTGTTTATTTTTGAAACCGTTGTGGGGTTGGTACTGGCTGTCGCTGTGACGCGCTTTCGCTCGGCCACCATTGTTGCCTACGTATTCTGTATTGTGCTGGCCGCCTGCACTGAAGTGGGCGTTGCCAACATCAACTCTAGCGTCCTCGTAAATCAGATCTAACGAGTCTAACACAGATAGGAAAGTGTCCGTATCGTCCTCAGACACGTTTACTAACTTTTCTCTGATCGCAATCGGTAGCTTAGTTTTTAGAATCATAATAACGTCTTTGGCGGTGATCGGCGAACCCCAGAACTTGATTTTCGCTAAATACTTTTCAAAATATCTTCTCAAACTACCGCGCTTACTGTTAAACACTTCGGCGTTGTAAACCTCTTTTCTCAGGCGCTGCTGCACACCAGAACTCCAGAATTTAGCTAAAAACATCTGTTCAAACTCTTTGTAACTTTTACAAGAGTCGACCATTTCGGTTCCCCAAAAGGCAGCATCGCCTACGATAAATCCACTAACGAATTCGCTGGCGGTCACTCCAGCTATTCGGGAAAATTCCTGAAAAATTTCGGAGGAACACTATAGGATGAATTTCTCTTTTCTGTGGGTGAAAGGTCGGAAAAATACGATGTTTGATCACGCTTTCCTCCTGCATCAAACTGACAAAAGTGGGTGGGCTGGTAGTCTGGTTAACTTGTGCTTCTATAGAACTATGAGTTTGAGCGTTATCAAATGGTGAACGGTAATGTACCTGCTGTTGTTCATTACTTCGTGGTGAATAATTCCAGTTTCCTGACACGGGAGGTGGGGAATTTTCAACTTGACATTTTAGTGTACGAACTTCATCAACTATCTGTTGACGTCATTCAGGTAAATCTTGAGCTAACGTTCGTCTTATCTGGCCTAATTCTGACATCACCGTGTCTCCTGTTTTTCCAGGGGCTGCCAATATTTCAAAGGTCACGTTTTTGACCGTTTCCCTGAGTTCGTTCTTGACCTTGTTTTCTATGAATCCGTTTTTGTTTTTAATCCACTCTTGGTAGTGGTCGGACAATGCTTCAGCATGTGCCTTAACAGTATTCTTTATTTGATCCTCTACATTAAGAGTCTCAATCTATTTGGAAAGATCATCAACAACATTCTCGATCGTGTCTACTGCGGTTTTAACTCCTTTGACCTCATCAGAGATTGCAGTATAATCTTCTTTTAAGGTCGCAGCTTGTTTTTGATATTCTATCACTTTTGAATTTATCTCTCCCTTGGCTGCTTCGATTTTTTCATCTAACCGTTTTGAAATATCCTCTATTTTTGACTCTACTTGTGTGTCAATTTCTAGCCTCATGATCGTGATCTGACTACTGATTTGGCTTTGGACATTACCCAACAGGGTATTTAAATCAGCTGTTATGTCTGCCTTTAGTTCGGCCTTTACCGAATTTAACCGTGTATTTAGGTCATTTATCTCCGTGTGCAGATCTGTTTTTACTGAATTTATGTCTGTTTTTACTGAATTTATGTCTGTTTTTACCGAATTTATTTCTGTTTTTACTGAATTTATGTCTTCTTTTACTGAGTTGCACAGATTTGTAAGGACCTGATTTTTATTATGCCGTCATTCGGCCTTCTCTTTTTCTTCGCGGGCCTTTTCATCTAATCTTTCCTGTTTTTGGCTTTCGAACTTGCGTTCCATTATTGCTTCGATCATTGCAGCCAAGTCATTTTTTTCAAAAGCGGGAATAGTTTGCACACTAGGACCAGCTTCTAAAACTTCGGTCGAGGCTGCTTCTGCCTCCGCTCGTGTACCTATCGCGCGTGATCGTAATGGATAGTGAGGTCCATTCGCATCACCGCTGTCGTCTGGTTTTGTTTGTGTCCGCTGTTTACCGTCAGCCATGTTAATGAATTATTTGTCAAGCGTCAAAATGCTACAGATATTGTTTGTCACTGCCGTCAGTCGTTTGTCTGTGACGTAGTGCTATGGCTTACTAGGACCTAAGATAAAATTTTAACTCTGGGTAACAACTGACGTTCATTTACGCCAAGAAGACAAGATGGTTCCTACTAATTACAAACAAATGAAATATCACACGTTTTACCAGTTTTGAGCGTAGTTATCCGCCATATCGTAATTTTTTTATGCACTGACAACAATGGTACACTTTCACTGAATTTAACTACATAAGAATGGACTATGGACAAATTGAAATAAAGCTGTTTCAAGGCAAGGAAAGACAGGTTTACGTTCTGATCAACTCGAAAGATGCTACGTCACTACGAAAGCTTGGCTACTGCGTATAAAAATTTGACTTACTATGGCTGTCTTGATAATGATACAGCTGGATACTCGCGTTTTTTGGTAATTTCATCAATCGTTCTTCTGAATTAATTAAAAGGTTTTCCCACTTCTCTTTCTCGGTTGAATTGCATCCACATGAAAAAATGAAACAATTACTAGAACAAGCACTGAAAAATTAATAAACACATACATGAAATGATTTTTGATCAAGTCCCTGTTCGGGCGCCAAGTGTAGCGTTGCTCTTGAGGGACGAAAATAAAAAGAATTGTTACTTTTTTTTAAGTCGAAAAAGTGAATATTTTGGTGGGCCACTTGGCAACAGAATCAGGGATTTATTACGCTATTATAATAACATACGTTTACCATTAAATACCTGAATAAGAGCAGCATATTGATATATATATTTGAGATCGCTCGGAAGAAACATTATCATTTCTGTGCATTTTTATAGTCGCGATGTAGTCATACCCGGATCAACACTAAGGGACCAGAAGATTTATAGACTTTAAAAGAAATGCAACACTACACAATTAAAAAAAAAATTGGTTCAGAAATAATAGGAAAACGATAATGTTCCTTCTGCCTCATGCTGCGCTCGGCCCATCAGCCTGATCGTAATTTCTGATGATGAAGTAACACAAAATAATTAACAGTTAAGTAAATAAGGAGATGGACTCAGCAAGGTTAATTTACGAAAATAAGCACACTTATCTTTAAAACACGTTTTTTTTTAATGCCACGTACCTTTTCATATTAAATTACAATAGATGACCATTGTGGTTAAATACTTTATACATAACAGTCAAAATGCCCTCTTGATGCTGCCTGTTCGATATCAGTTACAAGAAACTACATCTTTTCTGATTGGAAAAAATAACAATTAGCATATTCACTCAATATTTTCACATCAAATATAAAATACAGTTGTGGAACGCAGCAAGACCACGTCCGCCTCTCATGGAATACAAACAGTAAAAGGTGAGGCGCCAAAAGCCTCATTTGTCTTGAAACAACAGAATTCTTTTTTATACCATTAATCGATACATGTACATAGAGATTTACTGGCACCGCGCAAGAACGGCAAAGATAAAGAATAATAGATTCTGCCGCTGCTATGCGATGATTCATTTCTTTTACTTTACAATTGTTCGATAACTTTAGGCCATCAGGCGTTTACTATTGAGCGTATATTAATGTTTGTGAGGCGAAAATTACTAATATTACACTACCATCGGTTTCACATAGCTTCACAGCTG
Source organism: Schistocerca piceifrons (assembly GCF_021461385.2). Taxonomy (NCBI): domain Eukaryota; kingdom Metazoa; phylum Arthropoda; class Insecta; order Orthoptera; family Acrididae; genus Schistocerca; species Schistocerca piceifrons. The sequence continues at coordinate 86,018,883 of NC_060148.1, forward strand.
TGACGTCACGGAGTCTCCCTCTATTCTTACCTCCATGTTCGAAAGGCTGTGTTAGGTAACTGCTTTCGCAGCACTGTCTTCGATAGTATCTCCATTGCTATCGTGCAGAGAAGGCATTGATTGTTTCTTGCCGCTAACATACTTCACATACGACCAGAATCTCTTTGGATTTTCTGCCAGGTTTCGAGACAAAGTTTCGTTGTGGAAACTGTTTTAGGCATCTCGCATTGAAGTCCGCGCTAAACTTTGAGCTTCTAAAAGATCGCCAATCTTGGGGATTTTGCGTCTGTTTATATTTGGCGTGTTTGTTTCGTTGTTTCTGCAACAGTGTTCTAACCCGTTTAGTGTACCAAGGAGGATCAGCTCCGTCGTTTGTTAATTTAATGGTATAAATCTCTCAATTGCTGGCGATACTATTTCTTACAATTTAAGCCACATCTGGTCTACACTTATATTATGAAATTGGAATGAGTGGAGATTGTCTCTCATGAAGGCGTCAAGTGATTCTTTATCTGCTTTTTTGAATGGGTATATTTTTCGAGGATTTGGGGATTACAGTATTCAATCTCGCTACGACAACCCTGTGTTCACTAATCCCTGAATCACACAGGGATCGTGAGGATAAGATTAGAATAACTGCTGCATGCATAGTGGCATTCAAACGATCATTCTTCCCGCGCTCCATACATGAATGGAACAGGAAGAAACCCTAATAACTGGTACTACGGGTGGTTTGCTGGAGTACAGATGCAGATGTAGATGTAGATGTTGATGTAGAACAGCGAAAATGTACTAAATAATGAATTCTTTTTCCTCCATCGTTTTGTAGAGGTTGTCAGTAAGAAAAAGTTCCCTAAAGGTGTAAAGTTCGTTGGAAGTCGGTAAGTGGTCTCATTCTAAAATTCTGGATAAATGTAGTCTGAATAATTGACGCGCAATGAGCTAAGCTGCTTCAAGATAGTTTATGATTTTAATACCTGAATTATTACTTTAGAATTACTCTGTTGACTGGCAGACCGTTTTGGACACTTCAGAAGCGCTCAGTATTGACTGAGAGACTAGAGCACTAATCTAACAGATTCTCACAAACACAACATCTCAAGTGAAGTTTCTTGGTTATATTTCCGATATTTTTGAAGTTCGTACATGAGTTCGACAAGGAGATTACCTCTCTCCGTTTCTGTTCAACACTGTGTTAGACAAAGTCATCAGAGCAAGGGGGAAAGAAGTCGAGGATGTAAACGTTTGGGTCTCGAGATAGAGAATGACAGTTAAGAGCCTAGCTTTCGCTGACGCTCTAGCTTTCAGTAACAATAAGACTCGTGAGAAAACCAAGTACTCCACAGAGAAGTTACGCGAGACAGAATTAAAGACAGGCCTCCAAATATGAGTTAATTTAGTTATTTAGTTTCATAGTCCATGGATCGTTTTGCACGACAGATCGTAATGATATGTAACGATAAAGAACGAGTCATTTTACACTGACATCATAATTAAATTGTACACATGGTTACATTCTGAACATTACTATTATTTTTTTAAAGATACACAGACGTTGTGAGTTAAGTAGTTCTACCCACCACCTTTTACGCGTTAACAGTAATATAAATTCTTCTACAGAATACAAGGAGCTGTCAAGGAGAAACTTTCTCAGTTTGTTTTCCCAATTTTACTTTGTTGTCTGTCAGACATTTTATATCGCTGGGTAAGAGATCATAAATTTTTGCTGCAGCATTGTGCATCCCTTTTTTGTGCTGAAGACAATCTTATTGTGGAGCAATGAATGTCATTTTTCAATCTGGTATTGTAATCAAGTACATCATTGTTCCCTTTTGAACTGGGGTGGATTGTTTACAACAAATTTTATGAGGGAATAAATATACTGTGAAACACTAGTCACAATTCCCAACTCTTTAGACAGATGTCTACAAAATGATCGTGAGTGTGCAACACTTACTATTCTTACAGGATGTTCTTGCGTGATAAAGCCTTTCTTTTTTAAATATGAGTTACCCCAGAACATTATTCCATATGTCATTATTGAATGAAAATATGCAGAATATCTAAACTTACTGATTTGTCTCTTTCCAAGATTTGCTATGATTCTAAGTGCGAATGTGGCTGAACTAAACTGTTTTAGGAATTCCAAAATGTTCCTTTTCCGATTTAAATTCTCGTCAGTGTGGACACACAACAATTTTGAAGTTTCCACACTATTTATTATTTTCTCGCCTTGTGTCACACTTATCATCGGTTTAGTATGCCTAGTTGTGCAGAAATGAATATGTTGTACCTTTTTAAAATTGAAGGGTGAGGCCACTCGCAGGAAGCCAGTCAATGATACACTCCTGGAAATTGAAATAAGAACACCGTGAATTCATTGTCCCAGGAAGGGGAAACTTTATTCACACATTCCTGGGGTCAGATACATCACATGATCACACTGACAGAACCACAGGCACATAGACACAGGCAACAGAGCATGCACAATGTCGGCACTAGTACAGTGTATATCCACCTTTCGCAGCAATGCAGGCTGCTATTCTCCCATGGAGACGATCGTAGAGATGCTGGATGTAGTCCTGTGGAACGGCTTGCCATGCCATTTCCACCTGGCGCCTCAGTTGGACCAGCGTTCGTGCTGGACGTGCAGACCGCGTGAGATGACGCTTCATCCAGTCCCAAACATGCTCGATGGGGGACAGATCCGGAGATCTTGCTGACCAGGGTAGTTGACTTACACCTTCTAGAGCACGTTGGGTGGCACGGGATACATGCGGACGTGCATTGTCCTGTTGGAACAGCAAGTTCCCTTGCCGGTCTAGGAATGGTAGAACGATGGGTTCGATGACGGTTTGGATGTACCGTGCACTATTCAGTGTCCCCTCGACGATCACCAGTGGTGTACGGCCAGTGTAGGAGATCGCTCCCCACACCATGATGCCGGGTGTTGGCCCTGTGTGCCTCGGTCGTATGCAGTCCTGATTGTGGCGCTCCCCTGCACGGCGCCAAACACGCATACGACCATCATTGGCACCAAGGCAGAAGCGACTCTCATCGCTGAAGACGACACGTCTCCATTCGTCCCTCCATTCACGCCTGTCGCGACACCACTGGAGGCGGGCTGCACGATGTTGGGGCGTGAGCGGAAGACGGCCTAACGGTGTGCGGGACCGTAGCCCAGCTTCATGGAGACGGTTGTGAATGGTCCTCGCCGATACCCCAGGAGCAACAGTGTCCCTAATTTGCTGGGAAGTGGCGGTGCGGTCCCCTACGGCACTGCGTAGGATCCTACGGTCTTGGCGTGCATCCGTGCGTCGCTGCGGTCCGGTCCCAGGTCGACGGGCACGTGCACCTTCCGCCGACCACTGGCGACAACATCGATGTACTGTGGAGACCTCACGCCCCACGTGTTGAGCAATTCGGCGGTACGTCCACCCGGCCTCCCGCGTGCCCACTATACGCCCTCGCTCAAAGTCCGTCAACTGCACATACGGTTCACGTCCACGCTGTCGCGGCATGCTACCAGTGTTAAAGACTGCGATGGAGCTCCGTATGCCACGGCAAACTGGCTGACACTGACGGCGGCGGTGCACAAATGCTGCGCAGCTAGCGCCATTCGACGGCCAACACCGCGGTTCCTGGTGTGTCCGCTGTGCCGTGCGTGTGATCATTGCTTGTACAGCCCTCTCGCAGTGTCCGGAGCAAGTATGGTGGGTCTGACACACCGGTGTCAATGTGTTCTTTTTTCCATTTCCAGGAGTGTACTTTTAAGAAATTTGTTTACCATTTTTTGTGTTCCTCTATGTTTGATTGGACTGACTACAATACTGCTGACGTCTGCAAAAGGAATTAATTCTGTTAGTTGCATATTAGACAGCAGGTCGTTTCTATACATGAGGAGCAATAGCGAACCTAAGATTGAGCCCTATGGAACCCCATAGGTGATTTCTCCCCAATCTGATATATGTTCCCAGACCACATTGGTTGAATTGCTAAGTACAAATTTTGTAGGATAACATTATTCATTGATTGGTTATACTAGCAATCCTATACAACTTAAATTTCTCTAGGAGAATACTGCGATTCACACAGCTCACAGAAAATACCAACATATTTTTTGGAAATGTTACATATAAATGTTAGATCCCCAATACAAATGAAATATGTGACAATTTCATTTGCGTCTTCTTTTAAATGTCTTAGCAGAAATCATATAGTACCATCTGGACTAGACCCTAAAGACAATTTAGAAAGAGCCAGCAAGATTCAGAAAGCGTACAGAATAACATGTAATCACTAGAACAAATGGGTGATATTCCGTGATGTGAAACTTCTGCATTACAAAACAGTTGTCTTGTATGGAAAAGACTAGTACATGTGTTAAAAACATCTTTAGGAAGCCATACAAAAACGGAAGAAATTTCAAAGGAAGACCGCAAAATTCCTAGAAAAACCTATGGCCCCATTAATATAAATGGCATATTCACTAAAAGGCCCCGGAAGTAGACAACATTCCATTAGAACTACTGATAGCCTTGGGTGAGCCAGACCTGACAAAACTCTGCCGTCTGGTGTGCAAGATGTATGAGACGGGCGAAATACTCTCACATTTCAAGAAGAATATAATAATTCCAATCCCAAAGAAAGCAGGTGTTGACAGATGTGAAAATTACCGAACTATCAGTTTATTAAGTCACGGCTGCAAAATACTAACACGAATTCTTTACAGACGAATGGAAAAACTGGTTGATGACGACCTCGGGTAAGATCAGTTTAGATTCCGTAGAAATGTTGGAACACATGAGGCAATACTGACCCTATGACTTATCTCAGAAGATAGATTAAGGAAAGGCACGGCTGCAAAATACTAACACGAATTCTTTACAGACGAATGGGAAAACTGGTTGATGACGACCTCGGGTAAGATCAGTTAAGATTCCGTAGAAATGTTGGAACACATGAGGCAATACTGACCCTATGACTTATCTCAGAAGATAGATTAAGGAAAGGCAAACCTACGTTTCTAGCATTTGTAGCCTTAGAGAAAGCTTTTGACAATGTTGACTGTGTGAAGGTGGCAGGGGTAAAATACAGGGAGCGAAAGACTATTTACAATTTGTACAGAAACCAGACGGCAGTTATAAGAGTCGAGGGAAGCAGTGGTTGGGAAGGGAGTGAGACACGGTTATAGCCTATCCCCTATGTTATTTAATCTGTATATTGAGCAAGCAGTAAAGGAAACAAAAGAAAAATTCGGACTAGGTATTAAAATTCATGGAGAAGAAATAAAAACTTTGAGGTTCGCTGATGACATTGTAATTCTGTCAGAGACAGCAAAGGACTTGGAAGAGCAGTTGAACGGAATGGACAGTGTCTTGAAAGGAGGCTATAAGATGAACATCAACAAAAGCAAAACGAGGATAATGGAATGTAGTCGAATTAAGTCGGGTGATGCTGAGGGAATTAGATTAGGAAATGAGACACTTCAAGTAGTAAATGAGTTTCGCTATTTGGGGAGCAAAATAACTGATGATGGTAGAAGTAGAGACGATATAAAATGTAGACTGGCAATGGCAAGGAATGCATTTCTGAAGAAGAGAAATTTTGTTAACATCGAGTTTAGATTTAAGTGTCAGGAAGTCGTTTCTGAAAGTATTTGTATGGAGTGTAGCTATGTATGGAAGTGAAACATGGACGATAAATAGTTTGGACAATAAGAGAATAGAAGCCTTCGAAATGTGGTGCTACAGAAGAATGCTGAAAATTAGATGTATAGATCACATAACTAATGAGGAGGTACTGAATAGAAATGGGGAATAGAAATGGGGAGAAGAGAAATTTGTGGCACAACTTGACTAGAAGAAGGGATCGGTTGGTAGGGCATATTCCGAGGCATCAAGGGAACACCAATTTACTATTGGAGGGCAGAGTGGAGGGTAAAAATCGTAGAGGGAGACCAAGAGATGAATACACTACGCAGATTCAGAAGGATGTAGGTTGCAGTAGGTACTGGGAGATGAAGCAGCTTGCACAGGATAGAGTAGCATGGAGAGCTGCATCAAACCAGTCTCTGGACTGAAGACCACAACAACAACATGCATTAAACGAAAAATACAGACGTAGGCATAGCAACGTACAAGTTCAATGATGCAATACTCTTGAAGTTCTACGGTCAGCCTAGGGCATGGATGTGTGTGATGTTCTTAGGTTGGTTAGGTTTAAGTTGTTCTAAGTTCTAGGGGACTGATGACCTCAGATGTTAAGTCCCATAGTGCTCAGAGCCATTTGAACCATTTTTGAACCATTTCCTGTCAACAGTAACGATACACGATAGTAATGTCCGTGTTGTTCATGAACCAGCCGGACGCTGTGACCGAGCGGTTCTAGGCGCTTCAGTCCGGAACCGCGCTGCTGCTACGGTCGCAGGTTCGAATCCAGCCTCGGGCATGGATGTGTGTGATGTCCTTAGGTTAGTTTGGTTTAAGTACACTACTGGCCATTAAAATTGCTACACCAAGAAGAAATGCAGATTATAAACGGGTATCCATTGGACAAATATATTATACTAGAACTGACATGTGATTACATTTTCACGCAATTTGGGTGCATAGACCATGAAAAATCAGTACCCAGAACAACCACCCTTGGCCGTAATAACGGCCTTGATACGCCTGGGCATTGAGTCAAACAGACCTCGGATGGCGTGTACAGGTACAGCTGCCCATGCAGCCTCAACACGATACCACAGTTCATCAAGAGTAGTGACTGGCGTATTGTGACGAGCCAGTTGCTCGGCCACCATCGACCAGACGTTTTCAGTTGGTGAGAGATCTGAAGAATGTGCTGGCCAGGGCAGCAGTCGAACATTTTCTGTATCCAGAAAGGCCCGTACAGGACCTGCGACATGCTGTCGTGCATTATCCTGCTGAAATGTAGGGTTTCGCAGGGATCGAATGAAGGGCAAAGCCACGGGTCGTAACACATCTGAAATGTAACGTCCACTGTTCAAAGTGCCGTCAATGCGAACAAGAGGTGACCGAGACGTGTAACCAATGGCACCCCATAACATCACACCAGGTGATACGCCACTATGGCGATGACGAATACACGCTTCCAATGTGCGTTCACCGCGATGTCGCCAAAGACGGATGCGACCATCATGATGCTGTAAACAGAACCCGGATTCAGCCGAAAAAATGACGTTTTGCCATTCGTGCACCCAGGTTTGTCGTCGAGTACACCATCGCAGCCGCTCCTGTCTGTGATGCAGCATCAAGGGTAACCGCAGCCACGGTCTCCGAGCTGATAGTCCGTGCTGCTGCAAACGTCGTCGAACTGTTCGTGCAGATGACTGTTATCTTACAAACCTCCCCATCTTTTGACTCAGGGATCGAGACGTGGCTGCACGATCCGTTACAGCCGTACGGATAAGATGCCTGTCATCTCGACTGCTAGTGATATGAGGCCTTTGGGATCCAGCACGGCGTTCCGTATTACCCTCCTGAACCCACCGATTCCATATTCTGCTAACAGTCATTGGATCTCGCCCAACGGGAGCAGAAATGTCGCTATACGATAAACCGCAATCGCGATAAGCTACAATCCGCCCTTTATCAAAGTCGGAAACGTGGTGGTGCGCATTTCTCCTCCTTACACGAGGCATCACAACAACGTTTCACCAGGCAACGCCGGTCAACTGCTGTTTGTGTATGAGAAATCGGTTGGAAACTTTCCTCATGTCAGCACATTGCAGGTGTCGCCACCGGCGCCGACCTCGTATGAATGCTCTGAAAAGCTAATCATTTGCATATCACAGTACATTCTTCCTGCCGGATAAATTTCACGTCTGCAGCACGTCATCCTAGTGGTGTAGCAATTTTAATGGCCAGTAGTGTAGTTCTAAGTCCAGGAGACTGATGACCTTAGATGTTAAGTCCCATAGTGCTTAGAGCCATTTGAACCATTTTCATGAACCAACTGATGACGAACGAGCAGAGATGTGCATATGGTCACCTGCTGAATTTTGCGATTTCAGCTTTGAGCATTCGGTAACCATACACCCGATTATTTAGCCTTCCACATTGCATGCAAATGACGGGCAATAGTAGAATGGTTCAAATGACTCTGAGCACTATGGGACTTAACTTCTGAGGTCATCAGTCCCCTAGAACTTAGAACTACTTAAACCTAACTAACCTAAGGACATCACACACATCCATGCCCGAGGCAGGATTCGAACCTGCGACCGAAAGTAGGATGATCACAGTTCATTACATTTGCCAGTTCTCGAGTACAGTGACGTGGATCATTGGGGATTAACGCAGTTTAAACGATCTTCATCAAACCCCGAAGTTTTTCCCGAACGTGGAGTGAACGCCAAAAAGGCCTCCTTAAAACGAGAAAATCATTTTCTTGCTGTGCACTGTCGAATGGGCGTTATTCCCATACCTGGCGCAAAAGTTTCTGGTTGCCTCCGCTGCTGTCAGTCCTCTATTAACTCAAACAGAAGGATATGTCGGAAATGTTCCGATTTCTCTATTTGGCACTCCAGTTCCTAGCGTCCACAGCTCCTCTCACTGTCTCCAAATGACAATATGTAAACTCACGCAGCAATAGTTAATTACAAATAAAAGGCGACAATCGATAGATAAACCCTGGTAACCGGAACGCCAACATGCAAAACAAAAACGGTATGTACTTGTGCGCCAACCTAATAATAAACGCAAAGAGGGTACAAATGGCTTGGTTAGAAGAAGTTGCAAGAACTGAATGCCACAGAACACAGCATCAGAAAACGCAAAAACTTTTGAAATCTTAGTTGTAAATCACAAGTTAGGAAAAAAAAGGCCACTGGAAGAAAGAGGAGAGAGAACGCAGGATTTCATGAAGGGAGTTCGGGAACAGAAGAAGAAAAGAAACTGTCAGACTAGTGGTGTACCAATTATTTCTCTAGAGGAGGGAGGGGGGGGACAGGGGCGCAAGCGAACCCATTTACTGACTTCGTCTTTCAGCAAAGCCGTTAAGAATAATCGATAGTGTGGGAAGTGTTTTAGGTAATTTGCACTATGTTGTCCTAAGGAGAGAAGCAACTCATTAATACTAATATGGACCTAATTTTATAGGGCATGCCCTTGAAAACGATTTCGTCGCTTTAATTTTTAAAAAGACGTCATTTATCTGGGAAGACGTTGGTCCTACTTTGTTTTGAGACCATTTGCGAAAAGGAGTTCATATTTACTCTAGACTGCAATATCAATAGACCAGAGAGAAACCTTTTGTTGTAACTAGTATATTACAAAGACTGTGCAACACATCTTAATGAAAAAAAGAAAAACATAATTTGTTTGAAGAATAACATGACATTTATTTTGGTTTGAGTTAGACTAAAAAACTTAGTACAATTTCCAAATGTAGTTCTCCTTTCGACAGTTCAGGAAAGAAATTCTTTCATGACATCCATAAGATTAATTTTTCCAGCCCTGTCTTGATGAAGATGGAGGAGAAGTAGTTGGGTGAGTCTCGAGTGAGTAATTGTTGATCTGAGGCAAGTTTTAAGTTGTTTCAAGGCACTGAATGACTTCTCAGAGGATGCTGGCAATACTGGAACTGTCAGAATCAGAATGATGAGTCGAGTAACTTCCTGAATGTGTCCTTTAACTCTACCGGATTGAGCAATAAGTTTCATTCCAATGGAGGATACGTTGCATGGTTGTATACTAGGCGTAATGATTCGCAACATTTCGGGCTGTGCATGAAGGGGTTAAAACCTGTGGTATATGCTCCAAGCAATTCTTCCAAATGTCGTGTAGATGGAGGATGTATTTGGGACGACGTAGTAAATGTCTTCAAGATGGGATGGTCGCATTAGATCCTCTTGGTTGAACCTTCGATCAGTCACATTCAGAAGGAGATCAAAAATTTCAAACAAATAGTTCCTAAAATACGCGTTCTTGAAGCAATTCTTTGGGAACAGACGGTGTTTCTGTGTGTTGCAATTTCACTGGTATTTTTCTTGGTCGGGAGATATTTGACTCTTTCATATTTAGGCTTTCAGAATAACCTCTAACAGCATTTCTAACAGAATTTCTCTAACAGCATATCAAATCCAGAATAAAATTTTCACTCTGCAGCGGAGTGTGCACTGATATGAAACTTCCTGGCAGATGTCTTACGACGTCCACCCCGAGCAGATGCAACGAACAAAAGTGAACAAAACGAGATTTAAAAAAAAATGGTAGAGCACTTGCCCATGAAAGGCAAAATTCCCGAGTTCGAGTCTTGGTCCGGCACACAGTTTTAATCTGCCAGGAATTTTGATATCAGCGCACACTCCGCTGCAGAGTGAAGATATCATTCTGGAAACATCCTCCAGGCTGTGGCTAAGCCATGTCTCCGCAATATCCTTTCTTCCAGGAGTGCTAGTTCTGCAAGGTATGCGTGATGGCTGGGTGTTGTGTGCTGTCCTTAGGTTAGTTAGGTTTAAGTAGTTCTAAGTTCTAGGGGACTGATGACCATAGATGTTAAGTCCCATAGTGCTCAGAGCCATTTTTGCAAGGTATGCAGGAGAGCTTCCGCGAAATTTGGAAGGTAGGAGACGAGGTACTGGTAGAAGTAAAGCTGTGAGGGCGGGGCGTGAGTCGTGCTTGGGTAGCTCAGATGGAGAGCACTTTCCCGCGAAAGGCAAAGGTCCCGAGTTCGAGTCTCGGTCTGGTACACACTTTTAATCTGCCAGGAAGTTTCAGCATATCAAATGCTTCTGTAGTCCAAGGACTTGCAAGAGCTGCTTTTAGAACGTCTGCAGAAAGTTTCAGTCTGCATGAATTAAAATTTGTATTCTATAGGGATCTGGCTAGTTCTTCACACAGTACAAACACCTCAGTTGTTACTGTTATATAAAAAAGAGTTCCAAACTTTTTGAGCCGCTTCTCATAACCCCACAGGACTGCCCTTCTTTCGTCTCTAACTGAGCACAGTACATTCAATATTTTGGCTACCGTTTTCTGGATCCGATCATAGTTTTCCTTGAAATGTCTCAAAGATTTTACATCTACAGTTCATTGGGTGGGACGCACTGAAATCAGTCGTTGAGATTTTGGGTTTGGATTCGTTTCATCGACACCAGATGGTAGCACAACATCTGCACACATGTGTTTCCTTGTAGCAGATTCTTGAAATATCCACAGAAGCGCCAAAGAGACTGGCATAGCCATATGTATTCAAATACAGAGATACATAAACAGGCAGAATATGGTGCTGCAGTCGGCAACGTCTATGTAAGCAAGTGTCTGGCGCAGTTGTTAGATCGGTTACTGCTGCTACAGTGAGTTTGAACATGGTGTTACAGCCGGCGCACGAGCGATGGGACACAGCATCTCCGAGATAGCGATGAAGTGGGGATTTTCCCGTACGACCATTTCACGAGTGGACCGTGAATATCAGGAATCCGGTAAAACATCAAATGCCCGACATCGCTGGGGCCGAAAAAATATTCCGCAAATACGGGACCAACGACGACTGAAGAGAAACGTTCAACACTGCAGAAGTGCAAGCCTTCCGGAAATTGCTGCAGATTTGAATGCTAGGCCATCGACAAGTGTCAGTGTGCGAACCATTCTACGAAACATCATCGATATGGTGCTGAAGGCCCACTCGTGTACCCTCGATGACTGCACGACACAAAGTTTTACACCTCGCTTGGGCCAGTCAACACAGACATTGGACTGTTGATGACTGGAAACATGTTGCCTGGTCGGACGAGTCTCGTTTCAAATTGTATCGAGCGGATGGACGTGTACAGCTACGGAGACAGCCCCATGAGTCCGTGGACCCTACATGTCAGCAGGGGACTGTTCAAGCTGGTGGAGGCTCTATAATTGTGTGGGGCGTGTGCAGTTGGATATGGGACCCCTGATACGTCTAAATACGATTCTGACAGGTGACACGTACGTAAGCGACTTGGGCAATTCCAGCAGGACAATGTGACACCCCACAAGTCCAGAATTTCTACAGAGTGGCTCCAGGAAGACTCTTCTGAGTTTAAACACTTCTGCTGTCCATCAGACCCCCAGACATGAACATTTTTGAGCATATCTGGGATGTCCAGAAGAGGTCTGCAGTCTCTCGTATTCTTACGGATTTATGGCCACCCCTGCATGATTCATGGTGCCAGTTCCCTCCAGCACTACTTCAGGCATTAGTCGAGTCCATGCCATGTCGCGTTGCGGCCGTTCTGTGTGCTCGCGGGGGCCCTACACGATATTAGGCAGGTGTAGCAGTTTCTTTGGCTCTTCAGTGTATTTGAGACGTCTTTGGCAGTTACCAGTACATCGCCCAATGGATCACAGCGTCTTGAAACTTCTGTAGTGCTAGATCCAAACAATGATTGCTGCAGTGGATGTAGCGACTCTCTGGCTGGTCTTGAAAAAGGATTTCCTTCACACCTTTGTTCCGTCCAGGTATAATAGCTGCATCACCGAAACAGTGGGTGCATAGAAACTCAGTTTCTAGTGAGTCTTAAAAGGATGGCCGGCCTGCGTGGTCGAGCGGTTCTAGACGCTACAGTCTGGAACCGCGCTACCGCTACGGCCGCAGGTTCAAATCCTGCCTCGGGCATGGGTGTGTGTGATGTCCTTAGGTTAGTTAGGTTTAACTAGTTCTAAGTCTAGGGGACTGATGACCTCAGATATTAAGTCCCATAGTGTTCTGGGCCATTTGAACCATTCTTGAGTTTGAACGTGTTATAATGGGCGCACAGGCGATGGGACGCAGCATCTCTGAAGTAGGGATGAAGTGAAGATTTTCCCCGTACCGTGAATATCAGGAATCCGGTAAAACATCAAATCTCCGACATCGCTGCGACCGGAAAAAGATCCTACAAGAACAGGACCAACGAAAACTGAAGAGAATCGTTCAACGTGACGGAAGTGCAACCCTCCCGCAAATTGCTGCAGATTTCAATGCTGGGCCATCAACAAGTGTCAGCGTGCGAATCATTCAAAGAAACATCATCGACATGGGCTTTCGGAGCCGAGGGCCCACTCGTGTACCCTTGATGACAGTACGACACAAAGCTTTAGGCCTCGCTAGAGCCCGTCAACACCGACGTCGGACTGTTGGTGACTGGAAACATGTTGCCTGGTCGTACGAGTCTCATTTCATACTGTATCGAGCAGATGGACGTGTAGGGGTGTGCAGACAACATGATGAATCCGTGACCCTACATGTCAGCAGCGGAGTCTTAAAGCTGGTGGAGCTCTGTAATGGTGTGGGTGGTGTGGAGTTGGAGTGATATGGGACCCCTAATACGTCTAGATACGACTCTGACAGGTACACATACGTATGCATCCTGTTTGATCACCTGCATCCATTCCTGTCCATTGTGTATTCCGACGGACTTGGGCTATTCCAGCAGGACAATGTGACACCCCACACGTGCAGAACTGCTACAGAGTGGCTCCAGGAACACTCTTCTGAGTTTAAACACTTCCGCTGGCCACCAAAATCTCCAGACACGAACATTATTGAGCGTATCTGGGATGCCTTGCAACGTGCTGTCCCCCCCTGTATGCTTACGGATTTATAGACAGCCCTGAAGGATTCATAGTGTCAATTCTCTCCAGCACTACTTCATTCATTAGTCGAGTCCATGCCACGTCGTGTTGCGGCAGTTGTGCGCACTTGTGGGGGCCCTACACGATATTAGGCAGATGGACCAGTTTCTTGGGCTCTTCAATGTACAACTTATTATTTATTGATCGAAAATAATTAAACGTGAAAGTAGATGAATGTACAACTTAGGGCATCATGAACCAACAGCCAAAAACTGATTTTTGGGGTCTGTTTGCACATTGCAGCCAGCCGCGGTGGCCGTGCGGTTCTGGCTCTGCAGTCCGGAACCGCGGGACTGCTACGGTCGCAGGTTCGAATCCTTCCTCGGGCATGGGTGTGTGTGATGCCCTTAGGTTAGTTAGGTTTAAGTAGTTCTAAGTTCTAGGGGACTGATAACCTCAGAAGTTAAGTCCCATAGTGCTCAGACCCATTTGAACCTTCTCTGTATACTTCCAATAGCCCCTGTTAGTCCCATCTGGTACAGGTCCCACACACTTGAGCAATATTCTAGAACTGGTCGCACAAGTGATTTGCTACCAGTCTCCTTTGTAGACTGGTTGCACATCCCCAATATTCTACCAATAAACAAAAGTCTACCAGTACCTATGAGATCATTCCGTTTGATATGACTACAGTGTGTTACATCCAGGTATTTGTATTAGTTGGTCGATTCCAACAGTGACACATTGATATTATAGTCATCATAGGATGCTATGTTTTCTCGTTTTGTGGAGAGCAAAATTTTACATTTCTAACCATTTAGAGCAAGTTGCCAATCTCTCCACCACAATGAAACCTTATCAGGATCAGACAGAATATTTATGCAGCTACTCTCAGGCAATCAAAAATCAGACCCTGTGTCCTTCCTCCCAAAGAGTCTTCAACCTAGCCACAAATTTGAGTTGATTCTTTCTTTATTCGAGTCAAAGGCACACTAAAATGAACACATATATAATACATGTAAAGAAAACTATACAGTATTCACCCAGAATTGGATAACTTTGATAGCATTTGGTGCTACAGCTGGTTGGGCATAAGTTTCAGTTGACGAGATGCCGGGTTGTCTGCAATTCACCGCATTTGCACAGTGTTGTGTTGGCATTTGGCAGTTGGAAGTTCCATTTAAGGGGATTGTCCCTCGATCTTGCCACTTCAGTCCGTCGTCTGTTCAAGGACTTCCAGATGACCCACTTCTCCATGTGTCCAGGAGGCAGGGAATCTAGTGGTGTCATCCAGTTTGACAGGTGTTGGCATATTTCTTTCCACTTGGTGAGTCGGGTAGCCGCGGCTGATCCTTCTAAGGGCTGTGAAATTGTTAGGAAACTCTTCCTGGACTTCAGTCTTGGCTTGGCAGGTTGATGTTCAAAGAGTGGATGTGAGGTCACTGTGTTTGATTTATGCCTCTCGATGTTGGCGGCGACTTCTCTTCTGATGTCACATGGAGCAATCCCAGCGAGATCTCGAACTTTGCCCACTAACTATTTGACTTGATACCCCATATTATCATACTAGCGTAGCTGTGGTACTGTGTCAAATGCTTTTCGGAAATCAAGAAACTTGATCCAAAACTTTCACTATGTCATGTGATCACATGGCGTCAGATCGGTGGAACGGTGGATGTCATGCTAAACAATTTCTGTGTTCTGTCCTATCGATGTCAATCCAACAACCGGGTAGAACGGCGTTTAACCAATCACTTACTGAGTTATGTCACTGAGGCGGCGCACTATCCTGCTGCCAAATAAAGTTCTGTGATTCAGGTTCCACCAACTGCTACAAGAGCCATAGTTCTAGAGCACCAAATTACACAGTGTGATCAAAAGTATCCGGACACCCACAAAAACATGCGTTTTTCATATTAGGTGCACTGTGCTGCCACCTACTGCCAGGTACTCCATATCAGCGACCTCAGTAGTCATTAGAAATTGTGAGAGAGCAGAGTGGGGCACTCCGCAGAACTCACGGACTTCGAACGTGGTCAGGTGACTGGGTGTCACTTGTGTCATAAGTCTGTAAGCGAGATTTCCACAAGCCTAAAAATCCCTAGGTCCACTGTTTCCGATGCGATAGTGACGTGGAAACGTGAAGGGACACGTACTGCACAAAAGCGTAGAGGCCAACCTCGTCTGTTGACTGACAGAGACTGGCTACAGTTCAAGGGGGTCGTAATCTGTAATAGGCAGACATCTATCGAGACCTCCACACAGGAATTCCAAACTGCATCAGGATCCACTGCAAATACTATGACAGTTAGGTGGGAGGTAAGAAAACTTTGATTTCACGGTCGAGCGGCTGCCACACATCACGCCGGTAAATGCTAAACGACACCTTGCTTGGTGTAATGAGTGTAAATAACATTTGACGATTGAACAGTGGAAAAACTGTTTTGTGCAGTGACGAAATGTGGTACACAATGTGGTGATCCGATGGCAGGGTGTGGGTGTGGTGAATGCCCAGTGAACGTCATCTCTCAGCGTGTGTAGCGCCCACAGTAAAATTCGAAGGTGGTTGTGTTATGGTATGGTCAGTTTTTTCACGGCGGGGGCTTGCACCCGTTGTTGTTGAGCGTATGCCTGCGAGAGTGAAAGCTGTCATCAAGGCCAAGGGTTGGCCAACACTATATTGAATTCCACCGTTACCGATGGAGGGCGCCACGAACTTGTGAGTCATTTTCAGCTAGGTGTCCGGATACTTTTGATCAGACAGTGTAGGAAACACCAGTTAGAGTTGCTTCAGCGAAAAAGAAAGGCCAATACTTTTTCTATCGGGATATGGCACAAGAAACATTCAATTTACGGCATTCTAATTACAACTGGACCACCTCGTTGGGATTTGCTGAGCCCCAGATGCGTAAATTACGTGTGCTCACATTTCCACTTGGGTGAAATCACTGAAGATGGCACGATCCAAAAATCTTCATCATCATGCAGCAAACTGTCATTTTCATTTATTTATACATCTAGCTCCGTAGGACCAAATTGAGGAAGAAATCTTCAAGATCATGGAACATGTCAGTACATGAAATTACAATATAAAAGTAATAGCAGATAAAATGGAATGTTTATGAATCCGAAAAAAGTAAAGCCATAAGTTTAAGTAAACACAATCAATAATGTAACATAAGAATCAACTTAATTTTCCTAAGAAGTCCTCAACAGAATAGAAGAAACAGCCATCGACGTTTCTCTTAATCACGGTTTAGCTACGTAGTTTTTATTTCGGAAATCGTGTACAGTCACAGTCTGTCCATTGTTGTCCTCTGATTATCGCGCTGTTACTACGCAGTATGAAAATGGCGGAGGCTGTTTTCCGTTCCGTAGTGAAATACGCGTGTGGAACACGGTTAAGAAGTGCCGAGAAATAGGCTGTTCTTAATGTCTGTCATAGATTTACGGAGATAATCGGCTTTGAAGTTTTCCCAGAGTTGTATATAATGCATTTGATAAACGGACTCACATTGAACGTGCAGCGCAATCGGTAGCGTATTGGCATATGAACCAAATGCGGTTATTTGTATGGTATCATTTTTTTCTCGTTCAATTTGAGATATCCACATCTCGCAATTATAAAATTCATCGTGTTTTATGAATAATGCACGTCTTCCTGTTTCTCATTACATATTGGACGCGAAATTCCTGTTTCCATTTCAAATATAAATTCTTAGTTATCAATGTTTTATGAAAGACTTAATAAAACTTGCTTAAATTAAGAAAAGTATCAATTTACAAGGTGTACAACTTTGCATCCGCCGTTTGCCGATAGGTGGCGACAACGCAAAGTAGCGGTCGAAAGAAACAGATTGCAGACGTCAGGCAGTTAACTTGGACCTCGGTCAAACGTTAGTCGATTTGTGTGTGCATCATAAAGTTGTTCTTGATTGAAAATGTCAGTTTACGAGCCTAATTCTCGTCATTTGCAGGAGGTGTTACTGTTTTGTTTGAATATGAAGAAAACAGCGGCTGAGTCTCATCGAATGCTCTCAAGTACGTACGGTAAGGACGCTATTAGTAAAAGGACGTGTCGTGAGTGGTTTCAACGCTTCAAGAACGGTGATTTTAACCTCATAGACCGGCACAGTGGTAGAAGAGAGAATGTTTTCGAAGATGCAGAATTGGAGACATTGCTGAATGAAGACTCGCGTCAAACTCGAGAAGAATTGGCACGATTAGAGGGAGTGACACAGCAAGCCATTTCAAAACGTCTCAAGGATATGGGCATGATTCAGAAAGAAGGAACTTAGGTCCCTTGTGAGCTGAAACCAAGAGAAGTTGAACGGCGTTTGTGTGTTTGTGAGCTAACCGCTGTGGCCGAGCGGTTCTAGGCGTTTCAATCCGGAACCACGCTGCTGCTACGGTCGCAGGTTCGAATCCTGCCTCGGGCATGGATGTGTTTGATGGCCTTAGGTTAGTTGGGTTTACGTAGTTCTAAGCCTAGGGGACTGATGACCACAGATGTTAAGTCCCATAGTGCTTAGAGCCATCTTTTTTTGTGTGTTTGTGAACAGTTGCTTCAGAGGCAAAAACGGAAGGGATTTCTGCATCGCATTGTATGAGAAATGGGTTCATTACGATAACCCTAAAAGCAAAAAATCATAGGGATATTCCGGCCATGCTTACACGTCGACGGCCAAACCGAATATTCACGGCTGCAAGATCGTGCTCTGCATTTGGTGGGACCAGCTCGGCGGCGTGTACTATGAGGTGTTAAAACCAAGTGAAACAATCACAGGTGCTCATTGTCGAGCACAATTAATGCGTCTGAGCAGAGCATTAAAAGACAAACGGCCGCAGTACAGCGAGAGGAGCGGTAAGGTGATTTTCAGCACGACAACGCTCGACCCCACGTTGCAAAAGAGGCCAAAACTTACTTGGAAACGTTATAACGGGAAGTCCTACCCCACTCACCGTATTCTCCAGACATTGCTCCCTCTGACTTTCACCTGTTTAGATCAATGGCGCATGGCCAGGCTGACCAACACTTACGATCTCATGAAGAAGTCACAAATTGCATCGATTCGTGCATCGCTTCAAAAGATGAATAATTTTTTCGACGCGGGATTCGTACACTGCCCGAAGGATAGGAGAGTGTAGTGGCCAGTGATGGAAAATACTTTGAATGATACATGTGTAACCAATTTGTTTCATTAAAGCCACAAATGCTAGGGAAAAAACAGCGGAAGCAAAGCTGTACACCTAGTAATTTTTAAGGCGAAAATGAAAAAAGAAATCCTCTTTTCTGAGACTATTTCCATCGTTTTTTACCACAGAGGTAAGTAAGTATCGTAGAAACATGAAAAACTATCATTTTCACAGCCTCAACACGTCATACAAACACTGCATTTTTAAATTTGCTACTGTACCATTACAATATGAACCCAACAGAACTGACCTGGAGCCAAGTTGCGGGATTTGGACCGAGAAGTAACAAGACTGTTAAGCTGTCAGACGTACTGGAACTAAAGCACGTCACTGTCGAACCCTGGCGGGATATAGGACGGCTCCTCATAAAAGAAGCAAAAAGCTGCGCCTGATTGGCTGCTTGGATTCTGTTGTTGATAGGCTCGTTATCACCGTAGCAGGTGACACTTCCAGAATTGAAAAGTAATTCTCGGATTCAGATAAGCAAGGTCCTAAGAGATTACCAGACGTCTGACTTTAAGTAATACCTTGAGTGGATTCAATATTTAACTATACAGTGAAATCCTTCAGTACTCTCTTACGTTACACACAATGCTTATGCAGGAAAATTACCCTGTAAGTTAAGTCAGGAATTTCTATCATTCTTGTTTTTAATTACAACAGTATGTTGGCTAAAAACTTTAACGTGTTGCGGTTTTTGCCTAGTCGTCAACGGAGCCTATTGTGGGAGATTTGCAGGGCGTTATTTCATTCTGCTTAAAAATTAAATGACACTCGAAGCTGTGTTGCTCCTCTGCTCGTCTCTCTTTACGTGTGAACTGCAGCTGGCCACGCCACTGAGGGCTAGCTGTACCAGCTGACCGGCCAGTGCTGTCCGAGTTAAATGCGCCGCTAAAGCTGTTCTCCCGTATTGTCGCCAAGTCGATGTGCGCGTAACGCACATCACGAAACGTACCCTCATTACCGTACTTGACAGTGCTTGAGACAGCTTGGCTGCAGTCCCACGTGAAACGGAAATGCAATAAGGTTCCAGCAAACGCGGAAGAATACATACTGCAATGCTTACATCAGGTTTATTCTTATGATGAACGGATTATAGTGAACAGGGGTCGACAAGAGGTTCGCGAACTTACACCAATAATTGTCCGAACCGCCCGTTTCTGAGCCAAAAATATCACTGTAGAATTGGAAAAGTTATCCCAAAATATAATACCATACGACATAAGCGAATGAAAGTAGGCAAAGTAGACTAATTTTAGTGTCGAACGATCACTTACTTTAGTTACCGTTCGAATAGTGAAAATGGCAGCATTAAGCGCCTGAACAAGATCCTGAACGTGGCATTCCACGACAGTTTACTATCTATCTGAACGACTAGAAATTTGAACTGTTCAGTTTCACTAATCAGAAAATCTGTTAAATTGGTTTTGTTTAATTGTGTTTTAGAAACTGTAAAAACTGAGTTTTACTGTGATTTAGCGTTAGTTTATTTTCTACAAGCCATGAACTTATGTTATGAACTGCACTATTTGAAACAGAGCCAATGTTACACACAACATCCTTTACTACTAAGCTAGTGTCAACACCAAACAGAAATATTTTAGAATTACCCACAATACTACAGGTCATATCATTTGTATAAATAAGGAACAGGAGTGGCCAAACACTGATCCCTGGGGCAACCCCATTTGACCATACCCCACTCAGACCCCAGATCAGAGTCATTCTCAACACTGTGAATAATGACCATTTGCTGTCTATTGTTGAAGTAAGAGGTGAACCAGCTGTGAGCTACTCCCTGCATTCCGTAATGGTCCAACTTCTGGAGCAATATTTTGTGATCAACACAGTCAAACGCCTCAGTTAAATAAAAAAATGCCTAGCGTTCGAAAAGTTTTGTTTAATCCATCCAGTACCTCACAGAAAAAAGAATGTAGCATTTTCAGTCGTTAATCCAAACTGTACATTTGATAGAAAATTATGTGACATAAAATGATCAATTACATCTTTTTTGGTGCAGCTCTCCACGCTACTCTATCCTGTGCAAGCTTCTTCATCTCCCAGTACCTGCTGCAACCTACATCCTTCTGAATCTGCTTAGTGTATTCATCTCTTGGTCTCCCTCTACGATTTTTACCCTCCACACTGCCCTCCAATGCTAAATTTGTGATCCCCTGATGCCTCAGAACATGTCCTACCAACAGATCCCTTCTTCTACTCAAGTTGTGCCACAAACTCCTCTTCTCCCCAATTCTATTCAATACCTCCTCATTAGTTATGTGATCTACCCATCTAATCTTCAACATTCTTCTGTAGCACCACATTTCGAAAGCTTCTATTCTCTTCTTGGCCAGACTACTTATAGTCCACGTTTCACTTCCATACATGGCTACACTCACACTCCATTCAAATAGTTTCAGAAATGACTTCCTGACACTTAAATCTATACTCGATGTTAACAAATTTCTCTTCTTCAGAAACGCTTTCCTTGCCATTGCCAGTCTACATTTGATATCCTCTCTACTTCGAGCATCATCAGTTATTTTGCTCCCCAAATAGCAAAACTCCTTTACTACTTTAAGTGTCTCATTTCCTAATCTAATTCCCTCAGCATCACCAGACTTAATTCGACTACATTCCATCATACATAGCCTTTTCAATAAATTTAGCAGACACTGTTGGCATAGAAATAGATCAAAAATTTGTACAGTATCACTTTCTCCCTTTTTATAAAGCGGCTTTACTACTGATTACTTTAATCGTTCAGGAAACTCATCGTTCTTAAAGGAAAAATTACAAATATGACTAAGTACAGGGCTAAGATATGCACCACAGTACTTTAATATTCTGCTACGCACTCCATCATTTGCGATGACACAAAAACCGTTTTCTGTAGGCTTTGGCGCCCGCAATAACTGCAAACGATAAGAATGTAGTTGTAAGCGTCTGCTTAAAAGCCTCCATACAGACGTCACTGGAATTGCTGATTCACAATTAACCTTCCGTACTGGTTTCTTGGCAGCTACGTGTGAAAGACTTTCAACATGTTATTTACTCACTTTTGGTCATCCTGTTCCTTTCCCTCTGCAGAGACAACCTGTGTATCCAAATTGATGATACCATCTACAGATGTTATTACCTCTTTGAGGATTACAACGGAACTTAATACGGAACTCACATTGCACTGTAACAAGAGATTCAGTGCTTGCAAACTGTAAAACATGAACAGCTTTCCTATAACTAGTCATCATCTTTGTTACTAGTGCTTTATGAGGGGCATTCAAAAAGAAACGAGCCAGAGTCATAACTACAGAAACCAGTACCTGTACGTTAGAGGTACTGACCCTAGCTGTTGAGACACTTGTCCCTCTGTGACACAAGGCGGTGAAAGGCTGTCTCATAAAATACCCTGGGCTCCGATGTTTACCAGTTCCGCACATACAGCTGGACGTCGGCGTCCGAGGTGAATCGTTCGCCCCTCAGAGCCTTTTTAAGGGGGCCAAAAATGGCGTAATCACAGGGAGGGAGAGAGAGAGGTCCGGACTGTACGGAGGATGGCCCAGTACCTCCCATTTGAATTTCTGCAGGAGTGCCGCGACTGTGTTGGCCGTATGAGGCTTTGCATTGTCATGGAGCAGAGTGACCCCACGGATGAGACTGCCTGGTCGTTTTGGTTTGATCGCTTCGCACAGGGTGGCCAAGGATTGCGAGTAATGCTGGGGATTCACTGTTGTCCCATGCTGCAGGAAGTGAATCAGAAGGGGGCCATATCGGTCAAAGAAGAACGTCAGCATAACCTTTCCTGCACTCATGTGGATGGCCTTGGCTTTTTTTGGTGGTGGTGAGCCTGGGTGCTTCCACTGGAGACTGTCATTTTGATTCTGTTTCGAAGTGATTACACCGTGACTCATCTCCAGCCACAACTTGTTCCAGGAACATATTCCCTTTCCGAGCATAGCATTGCAGATGAGCAAGACAGTGGGCCATTCGACATGCTTCCTGGCGTGGTTGTAGATTGTGGGGGCACCTATTGGGCACACACTTTGCACATGTGCAGTCATTCTTTCATGATGGTGTGAACACTTCCGACTATCCGATCACAGTGGCTATGGCTTTCACTGTCACTCGGTGATCCTGGGTAATGAATGCATCCTCCAACTGTACGATGTCATCAGTAATGCAGTATGATGCCCCAGACACTGCATCATCGGCAAACGACACCCGTCCTTCCCTGAAGAGCTTGTGCCTCGCCTTGGCCCTTGCAAAGGACATGCAGTGTTCGCTGTACACTTGCAACATTCGTCGATGAATATCCATTCCTCCTACTACTTCTGCTGTCAGAAAACGAACAACACCTCATTCCTCTTCTTTTGATGCCTCCATGTCACTGTTTGCAATGTGACTGGCAGTGTTGGATGATTGATGCGTGCTGCTGCTAGCTCTGTATAGTTACGTGACATGCTCGTGTACCCTCTAGCAATGGGCTGTGAACTTCCAGGCTCTAGTTGGGACCACACCTCGTTACACACGCCACGATATCACCCTCCTGTCACTGGTTTGTGCACTTCAGACTCTGGCTCGTTTCTTTTTGAACGCCCTTTATATAATGGAAGACAGGGGTAACAGTGCATGTACATAAGTACATGTATACAAACAGAACTGTTTGGTTCAAATGGCTCTGAGCACTATGCGACTTAACTTCTGAGATCATCAGTTGCCTAGAACTTAGAACTAATTAAACCTAACTAACCTAAGGACATCACACACATCCATGCCCGAGGCAGGATTCGAACCTGTGACCGTAGCGGTCGCTCGGTTCCAGACTGTAGCGTCTAGACCCACATTGCCACTCCGGCCGGCAGAACTGCTTAAGTTGGCCTTTCACTTGATGTGTTATTTATAAGTAAATCGAAGGTGAAGGGGGAAGAGAAAGGAAAGGGACTATTGATATCCGCTACATAGGGACATGACGAGGAATCAGCAACGGGGAGCAAAAATGTGCTTAGTAGGCAGGTGCGTTAATCACTGAGCCATCTGGAACACAGTGTTATCACCACTCAGCACGCCTTATAGCCTATTCACATTCCCACTCTGTGTCACCTATTCGCAGCCCCTGTCCATTTCCTGCATGGTCACTACTCAGATTCCTGCAGGAGGTCGGACATACTTATGCATCCGTAGTGATGAAGGTAGATCCGTTGTCCATATAGGCGATCAAGTATATGAGTACAGACACCACACGGAATCCGCAGTTGTTATACACTATATGTAAATTGGAGATGGAGGGGGTGGGGGAGTGAAAGGAAACGAAAGGGAAGGAATTAATGATGTCAGCTGTATCAGGACATGATGCAGAATCAGCAGTGGTGAACGAAAATGTGTACTAGACCAGGATTCGAACCCGGGATCTCCTGTTCACTACGCCACTTGGCACAGTGGCTGTGGTCAGCTGCCCTAGCATACCTCCCTCCTCCATCCAAATTCCGATTAACGCCTCAACGCTCTTGGTATTCCCCATAAAAATTCGATCGGCATTGCAGAGGCTCTCCAACAGTATTGGAATAGCACTTCAGCGTTATACGAAATGGGGGACGTACATCACAGATGTTTGACACTTGAAATGGTCTCTGCAACCACATAGTTCCATTTGATTAAAGCACCTATGGTGGTGATGATGTTTGGTTTGTGGGGCACTCAACTGCGCGGTCATCAGCGCCCATACAAAGTCTTAGTTATTACACAGCCCAACTTTTCTACGCAGTCCAATGTAGTCATTGTTACGAACGATGGTGATGATGATGAAATAATGAGGACAACACAGACACCCAGTCCCCAGGTGGAGAAAATTCTCAACCCGGCAATCGAACCCTGGACCCCATGATCCAGAGGCAGCAACGTTAGCCAGTAGACCATAAAACACCTATGCCTGGGCTTCAGGCAGGAGCCCCATTTCTTTCGATGCTGTGGTGCGATTCTAATACAGCTGGAGAGCCTCTGCAGTGCTGTTCTCATTTAGGGGGACTATCAAGCGGGCTGAGGCACCAACGGAAATTTGGATTGAGGAGGACGGCATTCTAAAGTAGTACATAGAGTTCTGCAAAGCCAATGTGCCGATGTAACCTCTGGAGTGTTGAGTGCAAGCATACCGACATGCATTCATTTTGTCATACAGGTGCTGGATGTTAGTTTGTGGGATGAATTTCCACGCCTGTTGCACTCGGTCAGTCAAAAAATGGACGGTTCTATGCCGGTTTGGATGGCGCTGGAGTTGTTGTCCGATGTTGCCCCACGAGTGCTTGACTGGACACAGATGTGCTGATCGAGCAGGCCAAGGCAGACATGTCGACATCCTGTACAGCATTTTGGGTTACAACATCGGTATGTGGGCAAGCGTTATCCTATTGGAAAACACCCCCTGGAATGCTGTTCATGAATGACAGTACAGCAGGTCGAATCACCAGACTGACATGCTTCTGTACAGAGCATAGGGGAACGATGCGGGAGACCCGCACCACTTTACTAGGCAAGGTCCTAGTGGAGGTGGTTTGCCATTGCCTTCCTCCGACCGTGATGGGGATGAATGAGGATGATGAAGACGACACAACACCCAGTCATCTCGAGGCAGACCCCGCCAGGAATCGAACCCGGGACCCCGTGCTCTGGAAGCGAGAATGCTACCGCGAGACCACGAGCAGCAGACAGACTGACATACAGTTTTGCATTCAAGGCGCGTGGGATAACCACGAGAGTGCTCCTGCTGTCATACGAAATCGCACCACAGACTATTACTACAGGTGTAGGTCCAATGTGTTTAGCACGCAGACAGCTCGGGTACAGGTCCTCGACTGGCCTCCTTGTAACCAATACACGGCCATTGCTGGCGTCGAGGCAGAACCGGCTTTCATCAGAAAACACAACAGACCTCCAACCTGCCCTCCAATGAGCCCTCGCTTGCCACCACTGAAGTCCAAATGGCGGTGGTTCGGGGTTGTTGGAATGCACGCTAAACGGCGTCTGGCTCGGAGCTGTCCTTGAAGTAACCAATTTGTGACAGTTTCTTGTATCACTGTGGCGCCAGCTGCTGCTCAGATTGCTGCTGCAGATGCAGTACGATGCTCCAGAGCCATATGCCGAACACCATGTCTTCCCTCTCGGTTGAGCCACAGGGCCGTCCAGAACCTGGTCTCCTTGCAACGTACATTTTTGTGAACATCATTGGCAGCAGTCATGTACAGTGGCTACATTGCTGCCAAGCCTTTCTGCAGTATCACAGAAGGAACATCCAGCTTCTTGTAGCCCTGATACATGACCTCGTTCAGACTCACTGAGGTCTTGTTATTGGCGTCTTTGTGGCCTTAAGTGGAGCAGGACGTCAAACGCGCAGACTTGGTACAGAATCGGCACTGCGGGACATTACAATTTCCACTGTATACACGTTTACAAATAAATTCATAAGACTGTCAGCATGACCAGGGAGGATTCAGGATTCACACGCATAGCAAAATAATTTTTTTTTACACATGAAATTTCATCATTTTTTTATTTACTGTTGGCTGCATTTGTTGCTATAGGTACACTTTTCTTCATAAGTAAGAGGGATTCTTTGATGAATTTTGCACAGCATACAAAGCATACTTACAGGTGTACGAAATTATAAATTTTATTTAATTTGCGAAAAACTGTAGGATCTGTTACATTTTAAACTCTGATTCTCTCACAATTTTCAAGTTACAAAAACAAGTAGTAAGAATAATTAAATATAAAAAAAGAACTGAACACTGCAAACCACTATTTGAACACCTAAAAATCCTGCCACTGCCAGGACGCCATCGACAGAAATGCAGACCGCCACACACGACACCGGAAACATAACACAGTTACAAATTATAGCCCACAACACAAAAGTATATGCGAATAGGGTTAAATGTATGGGCATTAAAATATACAACCACCTCCCAACAGACATAAAAACAAGCAAAAATCCAAAAATATGAGAATTTAATTAAAGGAATTGCTACTAAATCACTGTTTCTATTCCGTACACGAATTTCTTGAAACAAAATTTTAATTACTTGCAATAAGCTGTTTATTCAGTTTTAGATCTTTCTACTTAGTAAGGTAATTTAATTATTGTATCTTATCTATATTCTGTCTGTATCTCATATATGTATCCTACTATGTGAACTATGTACCACAAAATTTTAATTAGTTGTAATAAGCTGTACATTTACTTGTAGATATTTCTACTTAGTAAGATAATTTAATTATTGTTTGTTACTCATACTCTGTATCTCTTATATGTATTCTGCTATGTGCAGTATGCACCACTGTCATCTCTCATCAAACACCACCTTTTTTATATTTTGTCTATATATCCTATATGTATTCTACTATGTGAGTTATGTGCCACTACTGTCATCTCTCGTCAGATATTATCTTAACATAATTTTTCAAATTGACTTGTCCTATATCATGATGGGCTTTGCTGTACAAACTGTTTGATCTACAGGACCAATAATAAATCAAATCAAAACTTCAAGTTTAGGAAAAAACTCAAATTTTATAGTTGATTATGCCAGTTTTTAATAGATTTGGAAAATTCTACAGTTTCATACACCTGTAAGTATGTATGCTGTGCAAAATTCATCGAAAAATCTCTCTTTCCCTCATATTTGTTCCGAGACACGAAGAGCACACTGATGAGCCAAAACGCTTTAACCACCTGCTTAATAGTTTGTTTACACGTCCTTGGAGCGAAATACATAGCAGATTCTGCTTATCAGGGATCTGACAGTTTGTTGGTAGGTTTATGAAAGTATGTGGCATTAGCTGTTTACGCATAAGACATGTAATTCACGTAAATAACGGGTCGCTGATTTGCACAGGCGGCGATGGCTCCTGATCGCGACCCAGATGGGATCTGCAGGATTTACATCAGGTGAATTTGGTCGCCGAGACAGCAACGTTCACTATATCTCTCCTCAGACCACTGTAGCACGATTCTGGTTCCGAGACACAAACAATTATAATGTTGAGAGATGACAACGCTGTCGGGGAAGACTTCAAGGCTGAAGGGATGCAGGTGGTTCGCAGCTGCCAGCGTGTCTTCGATTACTACCGCAGGCTCCATGTAAGGAGAATGTCTCCTGCAGCATAATGCTGCTCCCACCAGCCTGCGACCATGGTGCGCTGCACGTTTCGAGCCGCCTCTCACCTCGATGACGGCATTTGTGGAAACGACCATCGACCTAGTGCAGCAAAAATGTGATTCACTCAAAGAGCTGACACGTTTCCACTGATTGTCAGTCCAATCCCGATGGTCCCGTGCCCACTGCAATCGCATTTGCCCATGTTAGCCAACATGTGAACACGTAACGGTGGTCTGCTGCGGAGCTCCATGTTCAACAACGTACGATGGACGGTGTGCTCCGAAACACTTGTAAGTGCAGCAGCATTGTGCTCTTTCGGCAGAGATGCCACAGATCGCCATCTATCCTACTTTACTGAGTAGACAAGTCTCCGAACCCCACGTTCTGTGAAGAGTATTGGCCGTCCAACCATTCAGCACCTAGTGGTAGTTTCACTGTCCTTCCTCTTTCTGTAGATACTCATGACAGTAGCACGTGAACATTCGACCAGCTTCGCCGTTATCCAGATACCCATTCACAGGCTCTGCGTAATAATAATTTACCCTTTGTCAAAAATGGTTCAAATGGCTCTAAGCACTATGGGACTTAACATCTGAGGTCATCAGTCCCCTAGACTTAGAACTACTTAAACCTAGCGACATCAGACACATCTATGCCCAAGAATTCGAACCTGCGACCGTATCAGCAGCCCGGTTCCGGACTGAAGCCTCTACAACCGCTCGGCCACAGCGGCCGACCCTTTCTCAAAGTTGCTTATGTCGACGGATTTCCAGATTTATAGCCCATACATTCGGTAGGGTGATCCCCTGTCGGTGTCTGCTTTGCTTATATGTGAGGGTAAGTTAATTATTACCCGCAAATTAGTTATATCTTTGTTTATTTTCGTAGTACTGTCGTTTTACGTTTATTATGCACGCTTTGTTTATTTGTTGTTATATCTTTGCAGTTTTCAAGCTGCTCGGTTAGTTCCGTTATCGCTACCGTTCTGTTAATCGTGTCTGCTTCGCTGTCTATTTGCACCAAAGAAGAGCAACGTTTTTTGTGACCGGAAGGCGTATCAGGGACCGAAATTCATCGAAGACTTTCGGTGCAGTACGGAAAGAAAGTTTTTGCCACAACGGAGTATCTACGAATGGATTGTAAAATTCTGAAATGGTCGCACAAGTGTTACGCACGATGAAGGAGCCGGACGACCGTTTACGGCCACAAATGAAGAGACCATTGAGCATTCCCATGAAATGATTCTCTTAGCCAGACGATTAACTACTGACGAAGTGGCACGTCGTTCGCAAATTAGTCACGGTTCTGCCTACAAAATCATCCACAACAGACTTGGGTTTCATAAAGTTTGTGGAAGATGGGTCCCAAAACAACTCAGGCAGTTGCATAAACAAACGCGCTTTTACATCTGCAGAAAACATTTGGATCGCTGTGGTAACGAAGGGGACAACTTCTTAGACAGGATAATTACTGGTGACGAAACATGGATCCATCATTACGAGCCGAAGAGTAAACGGCAGAGTATGGAATGGAAACATACAAATTCGCCGTGCAAGAAAAAGTTCAAGACCCAACCGTCCGCAGGATAACAGACGCTTAGTTTTTTGGGACGCACAAGGTCCAGTACTGGAACGTTATGGGGAAAGGGGCACAACAATAAACAATGTATGTTACAGTGAGATGCTTACTGTCAGGCTAAAGCCTGCAATCCGAAGCAAACGCCGAGGATTGTTGTCAAAAAGTGTTGTGTTGTTGCACGACAATGCCCGTCTGCATACTGATGCCCACACTGCTGAAACGCTTCAGAAACTAAAATTTTAAATACTGGATCATCCTCCAAGTAGTCCTGATCCTGCCCCTTCTGACTATCACTTGTTTGGCCCACTCAAACAGGCATTAAGGGGCCGTCGATTTGCCTCGGACAGAGCAGTGAAAGAAGCGGTGCATTCCTGGCTCGCAGCTCAACCGAGAACCTTCTTTTATGAGGGCATCAGGAAGCTTGGACAACGATAGACTGAATGCGTTGAAACGCAAGGAGACTATGTTGAAAAATGATGTTCTTGTAAGTTTCCTATTTGATTACAATAAAATTTTATACTTACTTTGCAGATAATAATTGACTTACCCTCGTACTTTCGTTACCGCATCACTTCCACGGAACACTACCAGGCTCCATCCAACTTCACGTTGACCAGTAACAATCAGTGTTGTAGTCTTCAGTTCTGAGACTGGTTTGATGCAGCTCTCCATGCTACTCGTTCCTGTGCAACCTTCTTCATCACCCAGTACCTACTGCAACCTACATCCTTCTGAATCCGTTTAGTTTATTCGTCTCTGGGTCTCCCTCTACGATTATTGCCCTCCATGCTGCCCTCGAATACTAAATTGGTGACTCCTTGATGCCTCAGAACGTGTCCTACCAACCGATACCTTCTTCTAGTCAAGTTGTGCCTCAGATTCTTCTTCTCTCCAATTGTATTCAGTACCTGCTCTTTAGTTACATGATCTACCCATCTAATCTTCAGCATTCTTCTGTAGCACCACATTTCGAAAGCTTCTGTTCTCTTCTTGTCTAAACTATGTACCGTTCATGTTTCACTTCCATACATGGCTACACTCCATACAAATACTTTCAGAAAAGGCTTCATGACACGTAAATCGATGTTAACAAATTTCTTTTCTTCAGAAACACTTCCCTTGCTATTGCCAGTCTACATGCTATATCCTCTCTACTCCGACCATTATCAGTTGTTAGCTCCCCAAATAGCAATACTCATCTATTACTATAAGTGTTTCCTTACCTAACCTAATTCCCCGAGCATCATCTGATCAGTGAATATTGCCAATTATACAATCAATAATTTTATGGTTGAACTGCTGTCTATACTGCCAAACTAGTAATTCACCTGTGAGAACTGAACGCTAACTCCATTGTATCTCTGATTCAAAAGTTTGTATGCTGTTCTGGTAGGGGAAAATCAAAGGCACCACTCACATTCACTTGGTGAACGCGTAGAAAACCCAAGTCAGTATGGCCCGATGGTGAATAAACCTCACTCCTCCCGAATGCGAGGCCAGTGCATTCAGACAGGCAAAGTTCCCTTGTTCATTACACGACTGGAAGAGGAATCTGAAGTACACTGACTATATTTGGAATGGAACATTCACAAGAAGTTAATCACAGACATAACAAGAACATGAAATTTTGAAAATAAAAAAGAAAAAGTGGAAAAACATGAAAACATTACAGAAAAAGTGGAAAAACATGAAAACATTCCATAACACAGCTGGAACGTACAAAACGCACAGTAAGTAAATCAATGGTATAACTAATGCACACACATACATTACACAAAACTGCTGAAAAGTATAAAACATATATAAAGGTGAAAACCTGCTGACACCAGGTCCGTCACAACTAGGCTAGCACCTGATCCCTTCTCAGTGCAAAGACAACATAGATGGTACATCAGCTAACATAATCAAAAGATATATTCTTGACACTACAAATGTGGGGGCAATCACTCTGAAGAAACATTCAAATACCAAGATCACTGATAAAGCATTACAAGATTTACATAACCAGTTTCGGCAAGACTATGTTACCATCTTTGTATCTGCAATAGGATAGAGCTGAAATTGACAAGATAAACAATTAACTAGCATGATGTAACATTACACACAAGTTTACTGTTTACCATAATGTATGGAACAGCCAACGGCTATACCGCAGTGGTAACACCGTTTCCCATCAGATCACCGGAGTTAAGTGCTGTCAGGCTTCGCCATCACTTGGGTGGTTGACTGTTCGGGTCTGCCAAGTGCTGTTGACCAGTGCGGTGCACTCAGCCCTAGTGAGGTCTACAGAGGAGCTATTTAAATGAGAAGTAGTGGCTCTGGCCATGAAAACTGACAACAGTTGTGTGTGTGTGTGTGTGTGTGTGTGTGTGTGTGTGTGTGTGTGTGTGTGTGTGTGTTCACTAGAAATCAACGCGTCAGACATAAAAGAAACTGTGTACAAATGCACCGCTACAAAGGAGAAGATTAGTGTCGCATTGACAGCAAGGTCATTAGAGATGGAGCAAAAACTTGGATTAGGGAAGGATGGGGAAGAAAATCGGCTTTGCCCTTTCAATAACCTGAAAACAGCTTTTGCATCCCGCAACTACCCTCCTGACCTGGTACAGAAGCAAATAGCTAGAGCCACTTCCTCATCGCCTCAAACCCAGAACCTCTCCAAAGAAGAACCCCAAAACTGACCCACTTGTGACAGGATACTTTCCGGGACTGGATCAGACTCTGAATGTGGCTCTCCAGCAGGAATACGACGTCCTTAAATCCTGCCCTGAAATGAGATCCATCCTTCATGAAATCGTCCCCACACCACCAAGAGTGTCTTTCCGCCGTCCACCTAACCTTCATAACCTTTTAGTTCATCCCTATGAAATCCCCAAATCACCTTCCCTACCCTCTGGCTCCTACCCTTGTAACTGCCCCCGGTGTAAGACCTGTCCCATGCACCCTCCCACAACCAGCTACTCCAGTCCTGTAACCCGGAACGTGTACACGATCAAAGGCAGAGCCATGTGATTTACCAACTGACATGCCTACACTGTGAAGCGTTCTATGTGGGAATGACCAGCAACAAACTGTCCATTCGCATGAATGGACACAGGCAGACAGTGTTCGTTGGTAATGAGGCTCACCCTGTGGCTAAACATGTCTTGGTGCACGGCCAACACATCTTGGCACAGTGTTACACCGTCCGGGTTATCTGGATACTTCCCACTAACACCAACCTATCCGAATTCCGGATATGGGAACTTGCCCTTCAATATATCCTCTCTTCCCGTTACCCACCAGGCCTCAATCTCCGATAATTTCAAGTTGCCGCCACTCATACCTCACCTGTCATTCAACAACATCTTAGCCTCTGCACTTCCGCCACGACTGACATCTCTGCCCAAACTCTTTGCCTTTGAATATGTCTACTTGTGTCTGTATATGTGTGTGTGTGTGTGTGTGTGTGTGTGTGTGTGTGTGTGTGTGTGTGCGCGCGCCCGTCCTTTTTTCCCCCTAAGGTGAGTCTTTCCGCTCCCGGGATTGGAATGACTCCTTACCCTCTCCCTTAAAACCCGCATCCCTTCGTCTTTCCCTCTCCTTCCCTCTTTCCTGACGAAGCAACCGTTGGTTGCGAAAGCTTGAATTTTGTGTGTATGTTTGTGTTTGTTTGTGTGTCTATCGACCTGCCAGCGCTTTCTTTTGGTAAGTCACATCATCTTTGTTTTTAGATATATTTTTCCCACGTGGAATGTTTCCGTCTATTATATATATATAATTCCCTGTAATTGTTTAATGTTAAATAAAATCCAATTTTTATTTACAACATTTATATATAAGCCAAGTCAGAGAACATAATAGTTTTGAGATTATCTTTAAGAAACTTTTTTTTAAATGATATGTTTTTAAAATGTATAATTTTTCACAATTTTAGAAAATTACACAATTAAAAACCAGAAGTCATTTGGTTTCAAAGTTCTTTATGTATACTCAATAGCACCAGGCATGAAGCTAAACTTTACTATATTCAAGATAACATTGGTTGGTTTGGAGGAGAGGACCAGACAGTGAGGTCAACACTCCCATCAGTTAGGGAGGGATGGGGACGGAAGTAGGCTGTGCTCCATCAGAGCAACCATCCTGGCATTTGCCTCAAGTGATTTAGGGAAATCACGGAAAATCTAAATCGTGATGGCTGGATGTGGGTTTGAACCGTCGTCCTCCCGAATCCGAGTCCAGTGAGCTAATCACTGCACCACCTTTCTCAGTACAACACTGATATCTAAGGATACAATTACCTATGTCATGATTAAGATTAATACATAATAACATCTAATTTATTTACTGACAACCAAATGGAGGCAGTTTACACTTACTGTAGTGTCTTGTGTAATTTTATTATTGAAAAAAATTGTGTATACAGTGTGAATTAAGATGAGTGTCCTTTCTAATCGATGCATGGTTTGTACTCAAAATCACCTTGATATGAGGTGACATCATGTAATTAAAAACTTGCCAAAACATAATTCTATTTTTTATGATAAAATCAAAAAAGACACTGCAATAAGTGTAAGTTGCCTCCACTTGGCTGTAGTCAATAAATTAGATGTATTGTGTGTTAATTTTAATCATGACACAGATAACTGTACCCTGATATATGAGTGTAGTCTTGGATGTAATAAAGTCTAGCTTCATGTCTGGTACCATTATTAAGTGTACATAGAGAACCTGTGACGAAGCAAGCTGGGATCTTTTTACTTCCTCTCTTGTTTTGCCATCTACCTCCTTAAATTCATTTTTTAATAATTACCATTAACATACACAAGTATAATTTGCATTTTCATAAAAGAGAAAGGTTGGCCTCAGCCTTAAAGAATATAGCACCAGATCTAATTTTGTGCTTAGTTTTGTTTATGTAATCAATTTCCTAATTTATTTTGACTATTCCTAGTTAATATCTTTTGTTATAGGGTGAAATCAGTAATTGCTTTGAGACTTAAATTCTATTGTTGACGTATAAACAAATATAAATTCTGTAATAATTATAAACATTTGGAAGAAGAACTACTCGGATTTTTAAAGTATTTATTTGGCTCTATTTGAAAAGATGTTAGCAAAGCCAGCCCTTAATTAATGCCAAAATAATTACCTGGTTTGTCAAAAACATTGTTTGCATACCTATATCTGTTAATTTCATTATGTAAACAAATAATTTGGCCTAACCTTTGTGATAGAAGAAACTGTTAAAAGGAACCAATTTTTCGGTGTATTCAGTTAATTGAATGAGTTATGTTTTAATTGTAATTTCTGTATAGTTTCAGTGCCTATTATTGTGAGAATATATAAAGGTCTGATTTTTTGTCCCTAGACAGTAAGACCACTTCCAATTTTCAGACAGGAAGTCTATCAATTAGAGTAATGCATCAACTGAACAGTGGAAATAGTGTAACATAAATAGGCTATGTGTTAAAACAATGACACTGCTTGTTCAATAGTGTCACATGTACTGCATTATTCTGCAAGAACTGTGTGGTTAGTTTTTTACTGCTCATAGATGTTCAATGGGAAACTATTGTAGCAGTATGCTGACACTTGCCTGCAAACTATTAATGGGGCTTATCATAAGTTAACCAATAGTTAACTGACCATATAACTGTGTAATATTCGGGATTGTGAACTGAAAGTAAATAACAGTGAAACACAACTGTGTGACTGTCAGCTACACCATTTGCAGTAGTGTGTTGGACTTCCATTTTTCAGCCAATATAACAATGCAGTACGTCAACACTGAGGACTATCAACGAAGAAATACAGCAGGTGAATGTCACATCTGGTGCACTTTCGGGTGAGCACTATTGTATTTGGGCACAATAAACTATGGCTCACAAATTTTGAACAGTGAACTCAAATACGGTTTACAGTACAGTGATTTTAACGAAGGAGGTGCAACAGCCAATCAGGGCATGGGTTTGATGGCCATAGTATAACAGCAGCCAATCAGTGAGTGGGTTCTATGGAAGCAGCCACTGAGTACAGGAGCAGCCAATCAGTATACAGGTAGACACAGCCAACTGGGATAAACAACACACATCACTGAAAAAACTACAACTTGCAGCTGCCGTGCAGATGACGAATCGAGCTGACAACCGCAGCAGCAGCTGGAGACAAGTGATTAAAAATAAGGTAATAGCAAAATCTGTTTTATATTAAGTGATACGTAATGAGTGGCCTTAACGAATGAGATAGTGTGATGGTGAGAATGGACAACAGGGGAGGTATGTGATTAATAACAGAGCTGTAGAGGTTAAGTTTTTAAATGAATAGAAAGATTTCATGGGGACCAATTCGGTAGATGATGATGGTTATAAATCAGACATGAATGTAACTTGAATTATGGGGACAAAAGTCCTATTGTAGATGAAATTATAAAAGTGGAAATTATAAAAGTGTCATCTACAGTACTAAAGTGGATGAAATTGTTAACGCTCAGGGGGAGGAATCTAGTAGTGAAAGTCAGCAAGGGCAACAGTTTATGGCAGATGGAAAATTGGAAGCAATGTTAAGGCAAATTATGAGTAGTATGTGTACAAAAGAAGACATTAGTAGCTTAAAGGATGAAGAAAGAAATTAAAAAGGAAAATAAGGTAGTCAGCTCTAATCTTTCAGAATTAAATAAGAAGATTGAGGTGGTAGTTAAAGATTGTGATAAACAGATAAAGACAGTAGTACATAACACTAATGAGAAATTAACATTAATGAGTACTAAATGTGTAATAGAGTGAAAGAAGATTTGTGATGACTATAGTAGGAGGGTGGAGGCTTCCGAGAAACAGTGTAAAGAAGAAGTCACAGCAGCCAGGAAATTTTGTGCTGAAAATAGGGTTAAACTTGAAAACCAAATTGATCAGATTAAAAATGATTTAAAAACGGAGGTAGAAATCAAGTGTGCAGTAGTGGTAGAGGAAAAACTGGTAAAAGTAAATAAAGATGTAGATTCAAAATTGCCATTGACATGCAAACACCATTCAATGGTTTTGCAATACAACACTAATAGGAACAGTAAGACTAGTATCGTTGAATCAAGCGAATGTTGTGTTGTATTGTGAAACTGTCGAATGGTGTTTACATGTCAATGGCACATTAGATGGATATGCTGTAATCCGCGAATATTTACTATTTGCACGATATACGAGAAAGAATTGTCAGAGCAAGTGCTTTGATAAGTGCTGAAGTGATAAGGTACCACTCAATCCATGATAAGGAGATTGCAGCACTGCATTGATACCAACAACCATCACTTCGAACACCTTCTGTAAATGGACGGTCATGCCACCTTTTTGACCTTCAAAGACCTTACTGTTACACATCATTACATTCGTCTCGGTAGCCACTATCAGAAAATAGGTACCAAACTATAGTATCCCATTAAAAAAAAAAGTTGACCACCATATCTCTGATGCGACCCCGCCTAGCAACAAAAAACCAATGTCATTTTATGGCCCCATTGTCCCATGCAACTTTGTCCCACAAACTTTTCAGCTCCAATCATACTTTCGGAGTTATTCTTGGTGGCAATAGTTAGTGACTCACCGTGTATATCGTGTTGTGTTAAGTCATAAGTAATGGAATCGAGATAGGGAGGGAGGGAGGGAGGGAGGGAGAGAGGGAGAGACGGAGACAGAGACAGAGACAGAGAGAGAGAGAGAGAGAGAGAGAGAGAGAGAAACCAGCAGTGTTATTTGGTAATCTATGAGATACTGTGTTTATTTTGGTTTTATGAAAGGAAATGAAAGTAAATTGGTGTCATGCTTAAAGAATTTCTGTCAAACAAAGAGGTAAGGTAAACAGAAAATGAAAGGTGTCAACATATGTGGAGGAGAAGGTGCAGATTATCTGAAAACTATTAACATCTGAAGTAATCAGCTCATGTATGAAATTAGTATAATATCGTGCAGCAGCAGAGGCAATATGCAGTAAAAAACCAACCTGAATACCAGGTCTTAATATTAAGTGTGGTATAATAGAAGTGTTTGTGTTCAGTGCAATCAGTATATGGAGATAACTATCTACCTATAGAAGTGTATCATGGCACAGCCTCTTCTAACATTAAGGAAATACAACCTTAAACATAGTTGCCTGGAGTAATGTGTGTGAAAAGAATACGCAATATTTGTATGTATATCGCCCCTCAGGCTAGAATATCAAGCAATTTGATGGACTACAGTGAAATAACAGTTTTTCTAAGTGATAATTTTGTCTCAGCAGTAATGAGAGTTAAGTTTGCCTTAGCATAAGGATCTGTTACTGTGGAGTGTTTTTACAGTAGAATCAATTTTGCACTGGATAAGCAGAGCAGGTGTTTATTTATTACATAATCAAGCAATAATGAAATAATAAAATAATGAATAAAGTTAGGGTTGTAATGGTTAGGGAGCCTGTCTCTGCAGTAGGGATACTTTTTGAGAATGCACTCCACTAGCTAATGAGGTACAAAAGGTAAGTAAAATAATGGAGCTGACAGACATGATTGAGTAATGAAAAAGATAACTGCATACAAACAAATGTGGTGTAACTATATTTAGGATCGATTTTTGAAATAGGCAACATTTTGGTGCTGTGTATATTGTGCAATTCATGACACTGCAGCTGGGAATAAGAACTTAAGATTAAGAGATATATAGGTACAAGCCATATAATGCTGCATCATTGGATCTGTAGGTTATCTGAAAACGTCTGTTTGTGTTCTGCAGAATTATCTGATTAAAGTGGTAATACTGGAATGAAGAACAGTAATTTTTTAATTTATAGGTAACAGTGGTGCTAGAGTGATGTGAATAATCTGACAGGTCAACTATTTGGTAACATTTTGTGAGGATTTAATTTTCATGTTGAATGAGAGTAGTGTTCGGAGCTGAGTGGAGAAGTAGGGCAATGATTTGGTACAACTTCCATCCTCTTAATTTTGATTTGAGTAGTAATTAAGTTATGCGATTGTAACTTTTTTTCATAATGTAATGATTAGTCAACACTGAGGACTATCAATGAAGAAATAAAGCAGGCGAACTTCACAAACCTAAACCAAAAACTTTCTGGTTTTTAACAGTATAGTTTTTAAAATTATAAAAAAATATTTCATTAAATGTTTTTCGTAGATGTTTCTAAAGATAATCTCAAAATTATTATGTTCTCTCACTTGGCTTGTATACATTGTAATCATAACTGGATTTCACTTAACACAAAACAATTATAATGAATAACATATACAATTCCTTTGTCCAATGGAGGATGATATTATCAAGTCACACCATCAGAGTGCCATCTGGTGTGATTATGCAATGACAGAAAGTTGCACTAAATCAAAATCAAATAATTAGAAGAGAACCCAACACCATCACATACAAATCAATCAAGTGCCATGACTTACTACATCAGCAGTCGATGGTCTCTCTATGCAGTTCTCCAAAGTGACCAGTGTGCTCTTTTAACTAATTTTTGCCTGCTGAGGTTATGTTATTTCAAATTCACGAACATGAGTTTGGCTGCACAATTACTTACTTCTGACTTGTTATGCAACAGTTCCAGAAAACCAGAGTTGTACACTAATAAGATTGGCAAAGTATTCGATTTACTTTTATTCCTCAAAATGTTCATAATAAAACAGGCAAACATTTAATGGGTGACAAGGTGCATTCCCAAAGTGTTGCACTGATGTTGGAATAAAATTAATTAAATGGAAATGTCAGGTGTAAGCAATACTTACTGCATCAATTTTAGCTGCCCATTGCTGTAGTTACGGCACCTGGAGTAGAAGACATTATGTCTGAACTACTAATGGCCTTGTGAGAGCCAGCTGCGAAGAAACTCTTCCATCTAGCACGCCAGATGTAAGAGACAGGCGAAATATTCTCAGGACTTCAAAAACAATGTAATAATATCAGTTTCAAAAAAAGCAGCAGCCACTGACAGGTGTGAAAATAACCGAGCTATCAGTTTGGTAAGTAATGGTTTCAAAATAGTTACACAAATTCTTTACAGAAGAATGAGAAAACAGGTAGAAACCAACCTTGGGGAAGATAAGTTTTAGAGTTTGGTAAAATCAACGAGCACATGAGGTAATACTGACCTACGACTTATCTCTTTTAAAGTCTGAAGATATCAGGGGTAAAATACAGGCAGTGAAAGGCTATTTACAATTTGAATAGACATCAGATAGCAGTTATAAGAGTCAAGAGACACAAATGGGAAGCAGTGGTTGGGAAAGGAGTGAGACAGCGATGTAGTCTATCCCCAATGTTATTCTATCTGTAGACTGAGCAAGCATTAAAGGAAACCAAAGAAAAAATTAGAGTATAAATAAAAGTTCACGAAGAAGAAATAAAGACTTTGATGTTTGCTGATGATATTGTGATTTTGTCAGACACATCAAAAGACTTGCAAGGGCAGTTCAACAATATGGACAGTGTCTTGAAAGGAGGATGCAAGATGATGATCATCAAAAGATAATGAAATGTAGTCAAATTAAAACATGTGATGCTGAGGGAACTAGAGCAGGAAAAAAGACACTTAAAGTAGTAGGTGACGTTTACTGTTTAAGCAGAAAGACAACTAATGATGCCCAAAGTGGAGAGGATGTAAAACGTAGACTGGCAATTGCAAGAAAAGCGTTTCTAAAGAAGAGAAATATGTTAATATCGAATCTGAAGTTTAGCCATGTTGTTGTTGTTGTTGTTGTGGTCTTCAGTCCTGAGACTGGTTTGATGCAGCTCTCCATGCTACTCTATCCTGTGCAAGCTTCTTCATCTCCCAGTACCTACTGCAGCCTACATCCTTCTGAATCTGTTTACTGTACTCATCTCTTGGTCTACCTATGCGATTTTTACCCTCCATGCTGCCATCCAGTACTAAATTGGTGATCCCTTGGTGCCTCAGAACATGTCCTACCAAACCGATCTCTTCTTCTAGTCAAGTTGTGCCACAAACTCCTCTTCTCCCAAATTCTATTCAATACCTCCTCATTAGTTATGTGATCCACCCATCTAATCTTCAGCATTCTTCTGTAGCACCACATTTCGAAAGCTTCTATTCTCTTCTTGTCCAAACTATTTATCATCCATGTTTCACTTCCATACATGGCTACACTCCATACAAATACTTTCAGAAACGACTTCCTGATACTTAAATCTATACAAATCTATACACGAGGTTAACAAATTTCTATTCTTCAGAAACGCTTTCCTTGCCATTGCCAGTCTACATTTTATATCCTCTCTACTTCGACCATCATCAGTTATTTTGCTCCCCAAATAGCAAAACTCCTTTACTACTTTAAGTGTCTCATTTCCTAATCTAATTCCCTCAGCATCACCAGACTACATTCCATTACCCTCGTTTTGCTTTTGTTGATGTTCATCTTATACCCTCCTTCCAAGACACTGTCCATTCCGTTCAACTGCTCTTCCAAGTCCTTTGCTGTTTCTGACAGAATTACAATGTCATCGGCGAACCTCAATGTTTTTATTTCTTCTCCATGGATTTTAATACCTACTCCGAACTTTTATTTTGTTTCCTTCAGTGCTTGCTCAATATACAGATTGAATAACACTGGGAATAGGCTACAGCCCTGTCTCACTCCCTTCCCAACCACTGCTTCCCTTTCATGTCCCTCGACTCTTATAACTGCCATCTGGTTTGTGTACAAATTGTAAATAGCCCTCCGCTCCCTGTATTTTACCCCTGCCACCTTCAGAATTTGAAAGAGAGTATTCCAGTCAACATTGTCAAACGCTTTCTCTAAGTCTACAAATGCTAGAAACGTAGGTTTGCCTTTCCTTAATCTTTTTTCTAAGATAAGTCGTAGGGTCAATATTGCCTCCGTTTTCCAACATTTCTGCGGAATCCAAACTGATCTACCCCGAGATCGGCTTCTACCAGTTTTTCCATTCCTCTGTAAAGAATTCGCGTTAGTATTTTGCAGCTGTGACTAATTAAACTGATTGTTCGGTAATTTTCGCATCTGTCAACACCTGCTTTCTTTGGGATTGGAATTATTATATTCTTCTTGAAGTCTGAGGGAATTTCGACTGTCTCATACATCTTGCTCCCCATATGGTACAGTTTTGTCGGGACTGGCTCTCCCACGGCTGTCAGTAGTTCTAATGGAATGTTGTCTACTCCCGGGGCCTTGTTTCGACTTGGGTCTTTCAGTGCTGTGTCAAACTCTTCAGGCAGTATCATATCTCCCATTTCATCTTCATCTACATCCTCTTCCATTTCCATCATATTGTCCTCAAGTACATCGCCCTTGTATAGACCTTCTATATACTCCTTCCACCTTTCTGCTTTCTCTTCTTTGCTTAGAACTGGGTTTCCATCTGAGCTCTTGATATTCATGCAAGTGGTTCTCTTTTCTCCAAAGGTCTCTCTAATTTTCCTGTAGGCAGTATCTATCTTACCCCTCGAGAGACAAGCCTCTACATCCTTACATTTGTCCTCTAGCCATCCCTGCTTAGCCATTTTGCACTTCCTGTCGACGTTTGTATTCCTTTTTGCCTGCTTCACTTACTGCATTTTTGTATTTTCTCCTTTCATCA
This sequence comes from Schistocerca piceifrons, assembly GCF_021461385.2. Taxonomy (NCBI): domain Eukaryota; kingdom Metazoa; phylum Arthropoda; class Insecta; order Orthoptera; family Acrididae; genus Schistocerca; species Schistocerca piceifrons. The sequence goes on from NC_060148.1 coordinate 86,060,931, forward strand.
ATTAAATTCAGTATCTCTTCTGTTACCCAAGGATTTCTACTAGCCCTCGTCTTTTTACCTACTTGGTACTCTGCTGCCTTCACTATTTCATTCCTCATAGCTACCCATTCTTCTTCTACTGTATTTCTTTCGCCCATTCCTGTCAATTGTTCCCTAATGCTCTCCCTGAAACTCTGTACAGCCTCTGGTTTAGTCAGTTTATCCAGGTCCCATCTCCTTAATTTCCCACCGTTTTGCAGTTTCTTCAGTTTTAATCTACAGTTCATAACCAATAGATTGTGGTCCGAGTCCACATCTGCCCCTGGAAATGTCTTACAATTTAAAACCTGGTTCCTAAATCTCTGTCTTACCATTATATAATCTACCTGAAACCTTTTAGTATCTCCATGGTTCTTCCATGTATACAACCTTCTTTCATGATTCTTGAACCAAGTGTTAGCTATGATTAAGTTATGCTCTGTGCAAAATTCTACCAGGCGGCTTCCTCTTTCATTTCTTAGCCCCAATCCATATTCACCTGCTACGTTTCCTTCTCTTCCATTTCCTACTGTCGAATTTCAGTCACCCATGACTATTAAATTTTCATCTCCCTTCACTACCTGAATAATTTCTTTTATCTGATCATACATTTCATCAGTTTCTTCATCATCTGCGGAGGTAGTTGGCAAGTAAACTTGTACTACTGTAGTAGGCGTGGGCTTCGTGTCTTATCTTGGCCACAATAATAAGTTCACTATGCTGTTTGTAGTAGCTTACCCACACTCCTATTTTTTATTCATTATTAAACCTACTCCTGCATTACCCCTATTTGATTTTGTATTTATAACCCTGTATTCACCTGACCAAAAGTCTTGTTCCTCCTGCCACCGAACTTCACTAATTCCCACTATATTTAACTTTAACCTATCCATTACCCTTTTTAAATTTTCTAACCTACCTGCCCGATTAAGGGATCTGACATTCCACACTCCGATCCGTAGAACGCCAGTTTTCTTTCTCCCGATAACGACGTCCTCCTGAGTAGTCCCCGCACGGAGATCCGAATGGGGGACTATTTTACCTCCGGAATATTTTACCCAAGAGGACGCCATCATCATCTGATCATACAGTAAAGCTGCATGCCCTCGGGAAGAATTACGGCTGTAGTTTCCCCTTGCTTTCAGCCATTCGCAGTACCAGCACAGCAAGGCCGTTTTGGTTATTGTTACAAGGCCAAATCAGTCAATCATCCAGACTGTTGCCCCTGCAACTACTGAAAAGGCTGCTGCACCTCTTCAGGAGGAAATGAAATATGGGCAATAAACAGATTAAAGAAAAAGCTACAGAAGAATGCAGAAAATTAGAAGGTAGATCAAGTAACTAATGAGGAGGTACTGAACAGAATTCATAAATATGTGGCACAGCTTGACTAAAAGAAGAGATCAGTTGATAGGACACATTCTGAGACATCAAAGGATCACTAATTTAGTAATGGAGAGAAGTGGGGGGTATGAAAATTTTAGGAGGAGACCAAGAGATGAATACAGTAGCAGATCCAGAAGAATGTAGGTTGCAGTATTATTCAGAAATGAAGAGGCTTCCACAGAATAGGGTAGCATGGATACCTACACCAAACCAGTCTTTGGACTGAAGACTGCAACAAAAACAACAGTGGTAATTCAAATGTTCAAATGTGTGTGAAATGTTATGGGAGTTAACTGCTAAGGTCATCAGTCCCTAAGCTTACACACTACTTAACCTAAATTATCCTAAGGACAAACACACACACCCATGCCCGAGGGAGGACTCGAATCTCCGCCGGGACCAGCCGCACAGTCCATGACTGCAGCACCTTAGGCCGCTCGGCTAATCCCACGCGGCAGTGGTAATTACATTGAGCCTCATAGATGGGGGTGTAATAATTATTAGGACATGAAACACAGGCAATGAGATAATAATTATTATTTATTTATTTATTCTGTTTAGCTGTATGAATCTATTATTAAACATTTATGGGTTTTGGTGTAGAAATCTGTTAAACACGAATGTAAATGACAACACATGCATAGGATAAAGCATGCAGTTGTGCAATTAAGTGCTGAGCAACTTGAACTTTCCATATTCCAGTTTACATTGTCGGGAGCATAAAAAGCATCACATTCAACTTTCTTCCAGGCAGGTTTGATCGTGTTGTTGAATATGGGCACACTGACCTGAATATGGATAAGTGCATGAAGGCTGATGATGGCTTTACAACTGCAGAGTTCAATATCAATGTTCTCGAGTAATACTTGTTCATAAAATAATTAAAAGCTTTTTCCAATGACTAAAAATGCATACATCCTAAGGTTGAACAAGGGACACTGCACCAAGTGGAACGGTTTGTTACCTATGTGTGTTTATCCAGATTTACGAGTACATCCTGTCAGAGTGGAAATGAATCCAGAAATAGACAACATTTTGTTCCAGCTCTGGGGGAGAAACAGTTGCCCTACCACTGATCAATAATACGCTTGTTTGCTTTGCCCGATTTTGAATCCGTTATGTATATGTTCGGGGTTGATTCATTTTCTTTTACACAAGGGGACTAAATGTACCACTTGCATGCAAGACAGTGAGACGTGAAGAAAAAAAGTCTACCTCAAATGGAACTAATTGGCTGAATTTTATACGAACGTGATGTTCCAGATGCCGACTGCAACTTGACAATAGTGTCTCATTCAAGGGTGCAAAACACTGTGTGGTCTTTGTGAATATCATAATTAAATTGAGACTGGTCGGTATTTAGAATTACAGCTGCTGAATAATCAGGAACTGCAGTGTACATGAAGTCAATACCATATGTATTTGCAGAATTATCTTTCTCTTCTTGTACATGAGCATGTTTGTACGTTAGAAATTGCACAACTTTGTGGCTTATCTTGTGGACTGCCTTAAAATTCAACACCCAGATAGGTCCAGCTTTAAAATCCATCAGTCCAAGCCCTCTAGCTTTTGCGCACGCCCACTACCTTATATCAAAATTGGGAAGAATCATATCATCATCATCATTATTATTATTATTATTATTATTATTATTATTATTATTATTATTATTATTATTCCTTTCTCTCATTCATTTCTTTTTATATGTATAATGATAATGATAATAATAATAATAATAATAATAATAACAGATACGAAGAAAGTAAATCGGAAGGGGAAGGCACTACATGGCAAGCACCCGTATCATCTAACACAGCCACACATTGATCAAGACACATCCAACACATGGCTAAGAAAAGGCAATATATACAGTGAGACGGAAGGATTCATGATTACAATACAGGATCAAACAATAAACACCTGATATTACAGCAAGCATATTATTAAAGATCCCAATACCACAACAGATAAATGCAGACTTTGCAAACAACAAATAGAAACAGTAGATCACATCACAAGCGGATGTACAATACTAGCAAATACAGAATACCCCAGAAGACATGACAATGTAGCAAAAATAATACATCAACAGCTTGCCTTACAACATAAACTTATAAAACAACACTTCCCACATACAAGTATGCACCACAAAATGTACTGGAGAATGACGAATACAAATTATACTGGAACAGAACCATTATAACAGATAAAACAACACCACATAACAAACCTGACATCATACTCACCAATAAAAAGAAGAAATTAACACAACTAATCGAAATATCCATACCTAATACGACAAATATACAATAGAAAACAGGAGAAAAAATTGAAAAATACATCCAACTGGCTGAGGAAGTCAAGGACATGTGGCATCAGGATAAAGTTGACATTATACGAGGGCAGTTCAATAAGTAATGCAACACATTTTTTTTCTGAAACAGGGGTTGTTTTATTCAGCATTGAAATACACTAGGTTATTCCCCAATCTTTTAGCTACACAACACTATTTTTCAACGTAACCTCCATTCAATGCTACGGCCTTACGCCACCTTGAAATAAGGGCCTGTATGCCTGCACGGTACCATTCCACTGGTCGATGTCGGAGCCAACGTCGTACTGCATCAATAACTACTACATCATCCGCGTAGTGCCTCCCACGGATTGCGTCCTTCATTGGGCCAAACATGGAAATCCGACGGTGTGAGATCGGGGCTGTAGGGTGCATGAGGAAGAACAGTCCACTGAAGTTTTGTGAGCTCCTCTCGGGTACGAAGACTTGTGTGAGGTCTTGCTTTGTCATGAAGAAGGAGAAGTTCGTTCAGATTTTTGTGACTACGAACATGCTGAAGTCGTTTCTTCAATTTCTGAAGAGTAGCATAATACACTTCAGAGTTGACCGTTTGACCATGGGGAAGGACATCGAACAGAATAACCCCTTCAGCGTCCCAGAAGACTGTAACCATGACTTTACCGGCTGAGGGTATGGCTTTAAACTTTTTCTCGGTAGGGGAGTGGGTGTGGCGCCACTCCATTGATTGCCGTTTTGTTTCAGGTTTGAAGTGATGAACCCATGTTTCATCGCCTGTAACAATCTTTGACAAGAAATTGTCACCCTCAGCCACATGACGAGCAAGCAATTTCGCACAGATGGTTCTCCTTTGCTCTTTATGGTGTTTGGTTAGACAACAAGGGACCCAGCGGGAACAAACCTTTGAATATCCCAACTGGTGAACAATTGTGACAGCACTACCAACAGAGATGTCAAGTTGAGCACTGAGTTGTTTGATGGTGATGCGTCGATCATCTCGAACGAGTGTGTTCGCACGCTCCGCCATTGCAGGAGTCACAGCTGTGCACGGCCGGCCCGCACGCGGGAGATCAGACAGTCTTGCTTGACCTTGCGGCGATGATGACACACGCTTTGCCCAATGACCCACCGTGCTTTTGTCCACTGCCAGATCACCGTACACATTCTGCAAGCGCCTATGAAAATCTGAGATGCCCTGGTTTTCCGCCAAAAGAAACTCGATCACTACACGTTGTTTGCAACGCACATCCGTTACAGACGCCATTTTAACAGCTCCGTACAGCGTTGCCACCTGTCGGAAGTCAATGAAACTATATGAGACGAAGCGGGAATGTTTGAAAATATTCCACAAGAAATTTCCGGTTTTTTCAACCAAAATTGGCCGAGAAAAAGAATGTGTTGCATTACTTATTGAACTGCCCTCATACTATCAACTACAGGAGTCATACCACACAATATCCACCAGTACATCAATTCAATACAGCTACATCCAAACTTATATATACAACTACAGAAATCTGTAATTATTGATACATGTTCAATTACCCGAAAGTTCCTAAATGCAATATAACATATACCGTACAGTTAAAAGGAAGTGACGCTTGATCAAGGTCCGCGTCACTTTCCATTTTTAACCAGACTTAACGTCTGAGAAAGTAAAGAAACAATAATAATAATAATTTTTTACCATAGATAACACTGGCATAGGAACAAAACAAGTAGAGATATGCTCTTCAATTTTTTAATTCCTTATATTACTCTGTCTGTCTCTGTAAGTGACAGCGGGCGGACATATTACGAGTTCCACCGAGTTAATATTGTAAAAAAATCTGTTTGTCTCTATAAGTGGTAGCGGCAGACATATGAAGAGTTCTGCCACATTAATATTGTTCAAAAATGTGTATTCTAAATGGACATTAAAGAAGTGTTATAAACGTTATTCAGGAGACGAAATTTATTAAAAAACCATCATTCCGTGACACACCGAGAACCCTGCATCAAGAGGATTGAAGCAGACAAGAGGAATTCGCGAGAGCTGAGGAGGGGCGATCATCATAACCAGCCCTATGCACAATGGCGATAACGAGGAGTACTTAAATTTTATGGTAACTGTTAATCTTAAATGTATTGAATATTGAAGGTCTGTTGTTATTAGTGGCAGTTAAAGTTGACTCAGGATATGTGTACCTTCCAATTTCTTTCAGTTATTCTTTCAAAATTTTCCTTTCAATTATTTAAGCAGCAATATTTAGTTAGTTTCCAATAGATATTCATCCAACTCCACAGGTTGTGCTGTAGTGGTTGGCCGGAGAGCACGTTGAATCTGCCACTCTGAGTACCCATTTGTTTTTTAAATACAGTTCTCAGATGTTCCAATTCCTGGGGTAGACTCTCTGCATCAGAGATAGAATTTGAGTGGCATGGTGTTGAGTGATGATGCGGTCTCGGTTTTGCAGAAAGGTCTCAACTTCGCTCCCACCCCCAAGTTCACTCTGGTCGCAGAAATTGTTAGTGCTGTTGAACAGGTTGCAGCTCGACTTCCGCCTGAATCAGCTGAGGAAATACTTCGTGAAACTTGTCATGCGTTGACGAAATCCAAGTCGATGAAGTCAAAGTAAAGAGAGGGCGGCCATTCGCGATCTGAGGGAGCGCTCTGAAATTATTGTCTTACCGGCTGACAAAGGCAATGCTACAGTTGTTGTCTCCCATAAGGACTACACTGATAAGATGCAGAGCCTGCTAAATGACGATTCCTACCGGAAGATCAGCGTTGACCCTACAGAGAAGGTGGAGAACAAGACGAGGGCGCTTCTCAAGGACGCAGATTTACCGGAGGGTGACGCTAAGAAACTGTTACCCCAAGGTCCGGTACCGCCTAGACTATATGGACTCCCGCAGGTTCACAAAGAGGGGGTACCATTACGCCCCATTGTCAGCAACATCAGGGCACCTACATATTTGTTGGCCAAATACCTGACGGGAATATTAAGTCCTTATGTGGGTAAATGCCCTCATCACATCCGTAATTCCGTGGATTTTGTTAAACGCCTTGATAGCTTCAGGTTGGATGAGTCAGATATCATGGTGAGTTTTGACGTCGTTTCCTTGTTTACAAGGGTACCCTGCGAGTCACTAGAATTGATTAGTCAGAAGTTTGACGAGAAGACCACTGAACTTTTTAGGCATGTCTTGACTTCCACGTATTTTCTCTTTAATGGAGAATACTACGAACAAACGGAGGGAGTCGCCATGGGTAGCCCACTCTCACCGGTGGTAGCGAATTTGTACATGGAGAACTTCAAGGAGGAAGCCCTGTCGTCATCCGTATGGAAACCTACTTGCTTTTTCCGTTACGTGGACGACACGTTCGTCATCTGGCCACATGGTATGGATAAACTCCTTGACTTCCTTACACATCTAAACTCCATACACCCCAACATCAAATTCACTATGGAGACTGAAACGGAGGGTAAACTACCTTTCCTTGACGTCTTGGTCAAGAGAAGGGCTGACGGCACCCTAGGCCATGGGGTGTATCGGAAGACAACGCACACTGATCTGTATTTGCACGCAGACAGCTGCCACCACCCTTCACAGAGGTACGGGGTACTTAAAACTCTAGTACATAGGGCGCGCACTATCTCTGACGCAGAGTGTCTACCCCAGGAATTGGAACATCTGAGAACTGTATTCCGAAAAATGGGTACTCAGAGTGGCAGATTCAACATGCTCTCCGGCCAACCACTACAGCACAACCTGTGTTGTTGGATGAAATCACGAGGGAGGAGGTAGGCACTGCATTTATTCCATATTCAGGTGCACTCTCGGGGAAAATCGCCCGCATTTTGGAGAAACACCGGGTCGGAACTGTGTTTTGTCCTCCAGATAAAACTCGTGCACTGGTGAGGAGCGCCAAAGATGACCTCGGTTTGAGGAAGGCCGGCGTGTACCACATTCAGTGTCAATGTGGCAAGTCGTATATTGGTCAGACGATGCGTACCATCAAGGATCGATGCCGTGAACACCAGAGGCACACTCGATTGATGTATCCGAGCAAGTCGGCGTTTGCTGAACATTGTTTGTCGGAAAATCACGCTATGGAGTACGAACGCACGAGGATTCTGGTACAGATGTCGAGATACTGGGACAGTGTTGTCAGAGAGGCCACCGAAATTCGCACCAATGACGACCTCATAAACCGTGACTGTGGCTATAATCTTAGCAAGGCTTGGGAACCGGCGATTGGGTTAATCGAGAGTAAATCGAGCAAATGTATAGTTGTGACTACCACAGCGGACAGAGCCATCACACCGACGTAATCTCAGACGCCGTCGCAATCTGTTCCACCGCGCGACCGTGGTGCGGGGTGTGGATGGCGGAGTGAGCGCGCCGCGGGCGGAGGTTATTTAAATCAGCCGCGACCGAACCCAGTTCCCCCTGAGCAGCCATAGCGTACGGATCTCCGTGCCGGCACGTTCACAGGAGCTCAGTCCGTCAGTTCACCTGATGATGGCGACATGTATGATCGCCGAAATATTGTGCCAGTTGGACACTGTACACCGTCAGTACACCCGTGGATATTTTTAATAATGTTAATGATTAATTTAGCAAGTTTTGTGCAAAAACGGATGATGTTTGACACCCTGAAAAGCATAGAAATTAACACAGTAAGTTCTGAATTGTTACATGTTATAAATCACTACACAGCATAATATTACACATTTTGACTTGAGGTTGAACAATACACTAATACTATTTGCAGTATTTTGTACACAGCTTCGCAGATAAGTCATCAGTTGCACAATACCCATTACATTTTACAGCCATTGCCAACGGCTCAAACAATACAATAGATCCCTTCACATTCAAAGGTTCTATAACAACAGTAGGCTCACAGTTCAACACTCCCTTGTTAGAAAATTACAAAAGTTTCTTGAAGCTTCAACTGTTTTGACATCATGGTACACTGCAACCTTAATACAATTATCTTACTCTAAACTGAATATTCATAGTCATTATTTGGATACAGTCAATACCTTTGACTAAATAATTCTTAAAAAAACAAATAAATGAATAAATAAAATAAATTGTACCTCTAAATTTAGTTGCATGTGTAGAACTAAAAATTCAAGTAATAGCAACATTAGCACTATTAATCTGTGTATACAGGGTGGTCCATTGATAATGACTGGACCAAATATCTCACGAAATAAGCATCAAACGAAAACACTACAAAGAATGAAACTCATCTAGCTTGAAGGGGGAAACCAGATGGCGCTATGGCTGGCCCGCTAGATGGTGCTGCCGTAGGTCAAATGGATATCAACTGGGGTTGTTTTTTTTTTGTTTTTTTAAAAAAAATAGGAACTCACATTTTTTATTGCATATTCATGTAGTACGTAAAGAAATATGAATGTTTTAGTTGGACCACTTTTTCGCTTTGTGATAGATGGCGCTGTAATAGTCACAAATGTATAAGTACATGGTATCATGTAACATTCCGCCAGTGCAGACAGTATTTGCTTCGTGATACATTACCCGTGTTAAAATGGACCGTTTATCAATTGCAGAAATAGTCGATATTGTGTTGATGTATGGCTATTGTGATCAAAATGCCCAACACGTGTATGCTATGTATGCTGCTTGGTATCCTGGACGACATCCTCGAAGTGTCCGGATCGTTCACCAGATGGTTACGTTATTTAAGGAAACAGGAAGTGTTCAGCCACATGTGAAACATCAACCACGACCTGCAACAAATGACGATGCCCAAGTAGGTGTTTTAGCTGCTGTTACGGCTAATCCGCACATCAGTAACAGACAAATTGCGCAAGAATCAGGAATCTCAAAAACGTCGGTGTTAAGAATGCTACATCAACATCAATTGCACCCGTAACATATTTCTATGCACCAGGAATTGCATGGTGACGACTCTGAACGTTGTGTACAGTTCTGCCACTGGGCACAAGAGAACTTACAGGACGATGACAGGTTTTTTGCACGTGTTCTATTTAACGACGAAGCGTCATTCACCAACAGGGGTAACGTAAACTGACATAATATGCACTATTGGGCAATGGAAAATCCACAATGGCTGGGACAAGTGGAACATCAGCGACCTTGGCGGGTTAATGTATGGTGCGGCATTATGGGAGGAAGGATAACTGGCCCCCACTCTATCGATGGCAATCTAAATGGTGCAATGTATGCTGATTTCCTACGTAATGTTCTACCGTTGTTACTACAAGATGTTTCAGTGCATGACAGAATGGCGATGTACTTCCAACATGATTGATGTGAGGCACATAGCTCACGTGCGGTTGAGGCGGTATTGAATAGCATATTTCATGACAGGTGGACTGGTTGTCGAAGCACCATACCATGGACCGCACGTTCACCGTATCTGACGTCCCCGGATTTCTTTCTGTGGGGAAAGTTGAAGGATATTTGCTATCTTGATCCACTGACAACAGCTGACAACATGTGGCAGCGCATTGTCAATGCATGTGCAAACATTACGGAAGGTGAACTACTCGCTGTTGAGAGGAATGTCGTTACACGCATTGCCAAATGCATTGAGGTTGATGGACATCATTTTGAGCATTTATTGCATTCATGTAGTATTTACAGGTAATCACACTGTAACAGCACGCGTTCTCAGAAATGATCAGTTCACAAAGGTACATGTATCACATTGGAACAACCAAAATAAAATGTTCAAACATACCCATGTTCTGTATTTTAATTTAAAAAACCTACCTGTTACCAACTGTCCATCTAAAATTGTGAGCCATATATTTTGGACTATTACAGCGCCATCTATCGCAAAGCGAAAAAAGTGGTTCAACTAAAACATTCATATTTCTTTACGTACTACACAAATATGTAACAAAAAATGAGGGTTCCCATTTTAAGAAAAGGCAGTTGATAACCATTTGACCTATGGCAGCGCCATATAGTGGGCCAACCACAGTGCCAACTGGTTTCCCCGTTCAAGCTAGACAAGTTTTGTTCTTTGATGTTTTTTTGTTGGACGCTTATTTTGTGAGATATTTGGCCCGGTCCCAATCAATGGACCACCCTGTATATATCTTGTAACCTGACTTGTTCCACATCATTTCTATAAAATAATCATGAAAATTATCTACGGGACATCACATTAGTTTGGTTTAGTAAACTAAAAACGCTCATGTTTTGTATGTTTATCAAAGATCTTGCATTAAATTTAAAAAATAGAGCACTAATACACAGGGCTCTTTTTGTGATTGTGTCATCGCTGACAGACGTGTATCAGTATTATCAGAAAGCTTACTTCTATAAATGTCTCATGCTATTTCAAAAGACCGCAATAGTATTACAACAAGGTAGTCCGCCACTGTAGCTGAGAGGACAGAGCACCGACTTGTCATACCGGAGGGCCTGGATTCGATTCCCGGCTGGGTTGGAGGCTTTCTCCACTCAGGGACTGGGTGTTTGTGTCGTCTTCATCATCACGATTCCATCCTCATCGATGCGCTAGTCGCCGAAGTGGCATCACCTCAAAAGACTTGCACCAGGCGATCAGGTCTATCCGACGGGGGCCCTCGTCACACGACATTTCATTTTACAACAAGGTAGGCCAGAATTTGAAACTGCAGTAATAGTGGGAGGTGCCACTGATACCACATTCAACAACTACGATGTGGGGGCAATGGAATAGTAGACTGCACATTGCCATGTAGATGCTGTTGATGTGTTTTATCAAATACAATTTTTTTAACAGAACATGCATTGTGTTTTCCAGTATCATTTTAACATTTGTCACTATCAGTCAATGCCGTCTGCATATGTGGTTAATGTGAGTTGAAAACTTTGAACAGACTTCATCAAAAAACACCATAGAAGCCTGGAAGAACGAAAATAGTGTGTAAACCCAAATTCATTTTGCATGTAAGAGACAGCAATATGGTGACTGAGGTACCCAGGCTAAAACTTTTACTACACAACTTCCACAGTACATAAGAAACAAAACCTTTCCAACAGCAGAAAGCAACTGCCAATACATCAGGCACAAGCAGTTCAAGTGAGCTGTTAAAATGGAGGCATTCCATGGCACACACATTCTGCAGATCTAACAACGTAAAAGTTTTTTTCATGTGGTTGTAACAAGTGTAAAATATATCAGATTAATGCATTATGAACAAGACACGCAAGGAAAGTAGTAGTCCACGAGGAAATGGAACATGTCCAAGGGAAACATTACGGAATGTCATGAGTAACTTCATGGACAGCTGGAGGAATTTGTTTATTTCAAAGAACATCTTTGTACATCAGTCAGTTTTTAAAAAATTGGTTAGTTTTTTGTTTCATATTTTATAACCATAAAAATAAAATGTAGTTTTATATGAAACACAAAAATATCAGCTCTTTCAGCAGTCCACGAAGACATAAACTTGCATGTAGTGAGCGAGAGAGCATTACATGTGTGACAATGGACTATTTTGTTTCTCAGACAATATAAATACACATCGGAAGTACGTCTACACAACTAATCTGTGATTTACATTTAAATGCTTGGTGGAGGGTTCATTGCACCACCTTCAGACAATTTCTCTACTGTTCCACACTCAGGAAAAATGTAGGTAAAACGAATAAATAAATATTCCCGTGTGAGCTCTGATTCCTCTTATTTTATCACTATGACCATTTCTCCCTGTGCTGGTGGGCATCAAAAAAATATTTTGCATTTGGAAGAGAAAATTGGTGATTGAAATTCTTTGAAAAGATCTCTCCACAATAAGAATTGCCTTCCATTCAATGACTGCCACCCCAACTTGAGTATCATACCCGTGACACTTCCCTTCTCCCTTATTTCACGATAACACAAAATAAGCAGCTCTCCTTTGGAATTTATGATGTCCTCTGTCAGTGCTATCTGGTAAGCATCCTGTATCAACCAGCAGGACTCCAGAAGAGGAAAGATAAGCATAGTGCAGGCACTCTCTTCAGCACACCTGTTGCACACTAAGTGTTCTGCCAATAAAACACACTCTTTGGTTCACCTGCCCACAATGTTATCTATGTAACTGATCTTCCATTTTATGTTGTTCATAGCAGTAATTCCTATGTATTTAGTTGAACAGACAGTGTTTAGATTTGCGTGATTTATTGTGTAACCGAAATTTAGCATACTCCTTTTTGTCCGCAAGTGGATAACCACACATTTTTCATTATTTAGAGTCAACTGCCACTTTTTGCTCCACGCAGGTATCTTGTCTAAATCACTTTGCAATCAGTTGTAACCTTCTGATTTTACTAGATGGGAAACGATAGCATTATCTGCAAACAATCTAGGAGCGCTGCTCAGATTGTCTACTAAATCATTTGTGTAGATTGGGAGCAGCAGAGCACCTGTAACACTTCAGTGAAGAATGTCAGGTTTGACACTATTATTTTTCATCATTTACTATTAATTGCGACTTTTTTGACATGAAATCACAAATGTAGTTGCACACTGAGACAATACTCCACAGAAACACAATTTGGTTTGAAGTTGATTGTGAGCAATGGTGTGAAAAGCTCTCTGAAAATCTACAGATATACAATTAATTTGAGATCCCCCGTCGATGACACTCATTATTTCGCGTGAATAAAGAGCTAGTTGTGTTCCACAGAAATGATATTTCCTAGATCCCTGCTAGCTGTGTGTGAACAAATCATTTTCTTCGAGGTAATTCATAACTTTTGACAACAGTTCTAAAATAATACTGTAAATCAGTGTCAGTGATGTGGGCCTGCAGCTTAGCAGATTACTTCAATTTCCTTTCTTGAGTACTGGTGTGGCTTGTGCAATTTTCAAGTCTTGAGGTACAGATCTTTCATTGACCAAGCGGGTGTAAGAATTTTTGTCAAGATTGTGTTATAACCAGGAATAACACGATAACCTCTTCAGTCTGGTTTATTAAATCACAAATCACTTTTTAAACATTATGTTAGCCAAGCACCTACCCAGGCTCACACTCAGAAGTAATGCAGAATTAAAGTTTGGTTATACCAATGTCCGAATGTGCATGGTGGGGTGCACGTTCCGTAATTATTCCCAAGTCCAGTGAAGTTCAGTCTCTCCAAGTGAAGTCGCAAGATTTTCCGCCGAGCAGCCAGGTAACCTCGAGTGGTGCAGCGAGTCATCCACAAGCAGCTGGAACACGGTGTACTGTACTTCCCGATGAGAACTGTCGTTTGTGGCGGCGGCCGGGTTTATATAAGGCTTGCTAGTTAATGGAGCCGTCGGCTGGGGTCGCTGTTTTCCAGGGAAAACCAATCACAATGTTTCCTGGCGTAACCAATTGCTGTGTGCTAACAAACGCACGCGTGCGAAGGCAGCCAGCGATGGTAGCCGCGAGCCGCCCGGAGAAGTGCGGCCAGCGATGTATTTCTTGGCCACGTAAGGGAGCGTGTGTGTGAAAACGGCCAGCGATGGAAGCAGCGGGCCGCCCAGAGAAGTGCAGCCAGCGATGTATTTGGCAGCCGCGTACTGGAGCGCGTTGTTCGGTGTTTGTTAGAAGTGGTGTATACCACAGAATGCAGCTAATATTTCAGCATAGTCTTAAAAGTAGCTAACTGATGTACTATCTGGACCAGAAGACTTGCTTTTGTTAAGCAATTTCAGCTGCTTTGCTTCACCGAAGATATCTACTGCTAAGTTACTCATGTTGGCAGCTGCTCTTGATTCAAAATCTGGAAAATTTACTTTATCTTTTTTGGCGAAGGAATTTAAAAAATCTGTGATTATCATCATTCTAAGAAAAGCTGCAGTGGCACCCTTGATTGTAGTCTGGCTCCTGATCATGTTGTAACGCAGCACCTTATGTCTGTCATTTATACACTGTGTGATCAAAAGTATCTGCACACCCCCAAAAACATACGTTTTTCATATTAGGTGTATTGTGCTGTCACCTACTGCTAGGTACCCCCTATCAGAGACCTCAGTAGTCATTTGACATTGTGAGAGAGCAGAATGGGGTACTCCGGAACTCGCGGACTTTGAACCTGGTCAGGTGATTGGGTGTCACTTGTGTCATACATCTGTACCCAAGATTTTTGCACTCCTTAACATCATCCCTAGGTTCACCATTTCCGATGTGACAGTAAAGTGGAAACGTGAAGGGACATGTACAGCACAAAAGCATTCAGGCCAACCTCATCTGTTTACTGACAGAGACCATTGACTGTTAAAGAGGGTTGTAATGGGTAATAGGCAGACATCTATCCAGACCATCACAAAGGAATTCCAAACTGAATAAGGATCCATTGCAAGTACTATGACAGTTAGGAGGGAGGTGAGAAAACTTGGATTTCTCGGTCAAGTGGCTGCTCATAAGCCACGCATTACGCCGGATAAAGGCTAAACAATGCCTCGCTCGGTGTAAGGAGTGTAAACATTGGACAATTGAACAGTGGAAAAAACATTGTGTGGAGTAACGAATCATGATACACAATGTGGCAATCCGACGGCAGGGTGTGTGTATGGCGAATGCCCGGTGAATTTCATCTGCCAGCGTGAGTAGTGGCTACAGTAAAATTCGGAAGCAGTGGTGTTACGGGGTGGTCGTGTTTTTCATGGTGGGAGCTTGCACTCCTCATTGTTTTGCGTGGCACTATCACAGCACAGGCCTACATTGATGTTTTAAGCACCTTCCCGCTTCCCACGGTTGAAGAGCAATTCGGGGGACGGCGACTGCATCTTTCGACACGATCGAGCAACCTGTTCATAATGCACGGCCTGTGGCTGAGTGGTTACACGAGAATAACATCCCTGTAATGGACTGGCCTGCACAGAGTCATAACCAGAATCGTACAAATACCTTAGGGATGTTTTGGAACATTGACATTAATACCACTCCACTGTGCAGCACTTCGTGAAGAATAGGCTGCCATTCCCCATGAAACCTTCCTGCGAGTGGAAGCTGTCATCAAGGCTAAGGGTGGGCCAACATCATACTGAATTCCAGCGTTACCGATGGAGAGTTCCACAAACTTTTTAAGTCATTTTCAGCCAGGCGTCCGTAGACTTCTGATCACATAGTGTAGCTGATGTTTCACTTGTCTTTTACACACAGGAGGTGGACAGAAATATGGAAACACCACAAACACAACACACATTTCCACGCCTAATAAGCTGTAGGAAAACTGTGGGCATTCAAAACATATTCCAGTCATATCTGAACGAATAAATCCAGGTCCTGTATGATTTTACAGATAATCTTATACCAGTCGCCCTGACGGTAGAGGCAGACAGTGATCACGCACCCTTCTTTCCAAAGCAGACCACAAAGGATATGCCATATCGAGATCCGGTCACTGTGGTGGTGAGTAGAGATGCGACAATTCATCCTCGTGCTCACAAAACTAGTCCTGGACGATGCAAGCTGTGTGAAGAGGGGTCCTGCCGTCTCTCAACACAGCATCGCAATTAGGAAACAAACACTGTACCACGAGATGCACCTGATTAGCCAAAATGGTAAAATAAATCTCGGCAGTCACGCGACCTTGCGGCAGTCACGCGACCTTGCAAATCACTTGTGAGGCCCATCGAATACTGCAGTATAGCTGCTCAAATCATTAGCAAACCCCCTACACATTTTGCTCTTTGGGATTTAAACTTTAACAGAAATTGGAAACAGTGTGAAAGACTCACCAAAGCAAATTACTTCATTCCTTTGCTGCATATCCCAAGTTTTATGGCTCCGGCACCACGTTTTTTTCCTGTTATGGACATTTGCATCCAGCTTGCCATGCAATTCCCTGTTTTGGGAGCTCCCTTTACATTGTTTTGTCACTGACAGTGTTCACAAGTGCAACATTCAGTTCTGCGGTGCTTTTTGCAGCTGTCGTCTCTTAATTTTCGTCACAGTCCTCTTTGGTGAATGTCTGTTATGTACACTTGACATATGAGGGGCGTTTGAAAAGTTCATGCAAAGACAACATTTTTGTTCATTCCTCATCACTAGAAGGGCATTCTGTTAGCAAAAAGGTGAATGGCCTTTCAGATCATGATGCACAAATTTTAACTCTAAAAGATTTTTGTGCTGCAACACGTGTTAAATATAGTCATCAGCTGTTTAGGAAAGCTGATCCAGTAGCTGTAGAGACCTCTGTAAACCTTATCAAGGAACAAGAGTGGCAAGATGTTTATAGCGCTGATACAGTAGACGATAAATATAATGCTTTTCTCGAGACTTTTCTCATGCTCTTTGAAAGTTGCTTTCCGTTAGAACGTTCAAAACAGGGCACTAGCACAAACAGGCAGCCTGGGTGGCTGACTAGAGGGATAAGAATATCTTGTAGAACAAAGTGGCAATTATATCAAAACGTTAGAAACAGTCAAAATCTAAATGCAGCAGCCCATTACAAACTGTATTGTAAGGTGCTTAAAAAAGTTATTAGGAAGGCAAAAAGTATGTGGTATGCAGATAGAATAGCGAAGTCTCAGGATAAAGTTAAAACCACACGGTCAGTCATAAAGGAAGTGGCTGGTCTGCAGAGACAGGTCGAGGATATAGAATCAGTGCGTAGTGGGAATGTCTGTGTTACTGATAAGTAACATATGTGTACAGTATTTAATAATCACTTTCTGAATATAGCAGGAGAACTAAATAGAAACCTAGTCCCAACAGGGAATCATATAGTGCTCGTAGAAAAAAGTGTTCCGAGACTGTTACCTGAAATTCTCCCCCATGATACTGACAAGAGGGAGATTGAGTTAATAATTAAAGCACTAAATACCAAGAACTCTCATGGATATGACGGGGTATCTAGCAGAATACTGAAGTATTGTTCTATGTATGTTAGCCCAGTACTTAGCCATATCTGTAACTTTTCCTTTAGGAGTGGTCGGTTTCCTGACCGATTAAAGTACTCGGTAGTGAAGCCACTTTATAAAAAGGGAGACATTGATAATGTTGACAATTTTAGACCTATTTCGATGCCATCGGTGTTTGCTAAAGTTATCGAGAAGGTCGTATATACACGGTTACTGGAGCATTTAAATTCACATAATTTGCTGTCAAATGTTCAGTCTGGTGTTAGAAATGGTTTAACAACTGAAAATGCTATATTCTCTTTTCTCTGTGAGGTTTTGGACGGATTAAATAAAAGGTTGCGAACGCTAGGTGTTTTCTTTGATTTAACGAAGGCTTTTGACTGTGTTGACCACAAAATATTACTGCAGAAGTTGGACCATTATGAAGTAAGGGGAGTAGCTTACAATTGGTTCGCCTCTTACTTTAAGAACAGAAAGCAGAAGGTAATTCTCCGCAATATTGAGAGTGGTAGTGATGTTCAGTCCCAATGGGGCACTGTTAAAGTGGGGCGTTCCCCAAGGGTCGGTGCTGGGGCCACTGCTGTTTCTTATTTATATAAATGATATGCCTTCTAGTACTACAGGTGATTCAAAAATATTTGTTTGCTGATGACACCAGCTTGGTAGTGAAGGATCTTGTGTGTAATATTGAAACATTATCAAATAATGTAGTTCATGAAATAAGTTCGTGGCTTGAGGAAAATAATTTGATGCTAAATCAAAGTAAGACTCAGTTTTTACAGTTTCTAACTCACAATTCAACAAGAACCGATATTTTGATCAGACAAAATGGGCATATTATAAGCGAGACAGAACAGTTCAAGTTCTTAGGTGTTCAGATAGATAGTAAGCTGTTGTGGAAAGCCCATGTCCAGGATCTTGTTCAGAAACTAAATGCTGCTTTATTTACCATTAGAACAGTATCTGAAATAAGTGACAGTTCAACACGAAAAGTAGTCTACTTCGCGTATTTTCATACGCTTATGTCTTATGGTATTATTTTTTGGGGTAATTCTTCTGATTCAAAAAGGGTATTTTTGGCCCAAAAACGGGCTGTTCGAGCTATATGTGGTGTAAGTTCGAGAACCTCTTGTTGACCCCTATTCAATAGTCTGGGAATTCTGACATTGCCCTCGCAGTATATATTTTCTTTAATGTCGTTTGTTGTTAGCAATATTAGCCTATTCCCAAGAGTTAGCAGCTTTCACTCAGTTAATACTAGGCAGAAATCCAATCTGCATGTGGAATGCACTTCCTTGACTCTTGTGCAGAAAGGAGTGCAATATTCTGCTGCATCAGTTTCAATAAGCTACCACAAGAACTCAAAAATCTTAGCAGTAGCCCAAACTCTTTTAAGTCTAAACTGAAGAGTTTCCTCATGGCTCACTCCTATTCTGTCGAGGAGCTCCTGGAAGAGTTAAAAAATTAAGCAAATTTCAGTGTTACATTGTTCAAAATGGTTCAAATGGCTCTGAGCACTATGGGACTTAACATCTGTGGTCATCAGTCCCCTAGAACTTGGAACTACTTAAACCTAACTAACCTAAGGACATCACACACATCCATGCCCGAGGCAGGATTCGAACCTGCGACCGTAGCAGTTGTGCGGTTCCGGACTGAGCGCCTGAACCGCTAGACCTCCGCGGCCGGCTGTTACATTGTTGATTTTCTTTATTTAAACTTACGACTTGTCACCTGAATATGTTTTTTTTATATTTCATTTTATCTGTTTCTAATATCGTGTTATAATTTCATGTATTGACTCGTTCCATGACCATGGAGACTTCTCCTTAATTTGGTCCCAAGGAACAAAAAAAAAAGGTCCGAGAGGTGGCACCACCAGAGCGTATCGAGGTAATGTTTAGTTAGTAGAATCTTTGGAAAAAACGCACACCAAGTTTCAGCCATATTGGTCTATAGTTTTGGCATTGGTGTAAATCAAGGAAGTCAAGCGATTGTCAAAAAATAGATGAAAAAGAATTTCGTGTGGGATTAAACATTACTTTATGAAAGGCAAAACGCCTCAGGAAACTAAAGAGAAGCTTGATAAACATTACGGTGACTCTCCACCTTCGATTAGAACCGTTTATAAGTTGTTTCAAAATTTTCAGAGTGGCCATAAGGGCACACGTGATTCTGAACATTCTGGATGCCCTGTGGAGGTTACGACTCCAAAAATCATTGATAAAGTCCACGATACGGCGATGGATGATAGATGAGTTAAGGTGCATGAGATTGCTAGTGCTGTGGGCATCTCGAATGAATGGGTACATAATATTTTGCATAAACATTTGGACATGAGAGAGTTATCCGCAAGATGGGTTCCACGATTGCTCACGCTTGACCAAAAAGCGAATCGTGTAAAGTGTTGCGAGGATGGTTTGCAGCTGTTCAGGAAGGATCTGCAGGAATTAAAGCATCTTTTCGTCATTGTGGATGAAACCTGGATACATTACTATACTCCTGAGACCAAACAACAATCTAAACAATGGGTTACCAATGGAGAATCTGCACTAAAAATGGTGGAGACCAGTCCTTCGGCCGGAAAGGTTATAGCGACTGTCTGTTCGGATTCACAAGGGATAATCCTCATTGACTATCTGGAAAAGGGTAAAACTATTACAGGTCCATATTATTCATCGTTACTGGCCCCTTTGAAAATCAAGCTGCAAGAAAAACGCCGGCAATTGGACCACAAGTAAGTCCTTTTCCATCACGACAGTGCACCAGCACACACCTCAGCAGTTGTGGTCGCAAAATTAATGGAAATAGGATTCCAACATATTTCACATCCCACCTATTCTCCAGACTTGGCTCCCTTGAACTTCTATTTGTTCCCCAATTTGAAGAAATGGCTGGTGGGACAAAGATTTTATTCAAACGTGGAGGTGATTGCAGCAACTAATAGCTATTTTGCAGACTTGGACAATTCCTATTATTTGGAAGGGATCAACAAATTAGAACAGCGTTTGACGAAGTGTGTAAGTCTAAAAGGAGACTACGTCGAAAAATAAAAAAGGTTTACCCCAAACACGTAAGTAGTTTTTATTTTTGCACGGACTTTTCAAACGCCCCTCGTACACTTTCGCCCTCCTCCTGATTTAGCAAATTGACAATTATCTGCTTTCCTGATATGCAGCATAAATCTTTCATATAGCGCCTCTTGAAATCCGAACACTTTGGCTACTTTGGTCAGGAAAACAACCACCATGCGGACACCAACAATTTTCCCATGTGCAAATTCACTTAGCTGCAACGTAATGCAATCACTACTACAGACATTGTTTTGCCCACGACTGACACTTGCAACATATTGAGAACATTGCAGTCGAATACAATAGTGCAACCTGCAGGCTTGGCTAGTACATGCTTTTGTATTTTACTGTTTCCATACCTTCTGTCCAACCCCTGTAACTCTGCTTTAGTGGCACTATTGTCGGTAACATTAATGTAGCTACCACACTACGAAGGTATTGATCGTGTCTTGTCATGGTGTACTTTACACATGAGCAGCATCTCTCTGGATTTCCTTCCAAATTTTGAGGCAGTTTGATTGCAGAAACTGTTAAAAATGTCTGGCACCAAAGTCCACGCTAAATTTTGAGCTTTTTCAGAACATCGCAAATACAGCTCAATTAGAAAGCTGACATTTTGGTCAAATCTCGTGATGGAAGAGGGCAGTGGGATATGACGTCAAACATCTCACCTGTATTATCGCTTCCCTCTACGCTTCAAAGAAGTGTCCCGAGGGTACCAGTTTCAATAAAAGGACTTTCCGTCAACGACTCATTTGCGTGGCCAATTCCAGTGTGCGTGGCCCTTTACACAGTCAGCCTCCAAGTCTACAATTTGCCACAAATACATCATTTGAATAGTTTCAGCTCAGGATGTGCGAGTTTATGCTTCTTGAGGTAAGCAGCTTTAACGAAGGACTTATGACACACACCACATTTGTGTTCCTTAATATCAGTGTGTGTCAATGAATGTCTCTTCAGACAGGCAGGTGTACGGAAAGCTTTGTGACACAAATCACATTTGTGTGGCCTCACCTCACAATGCACCAATAAATGTTGTTTGAGATGAATGCGCCTAGCAAAGGATTTGCTACACACGTCACACTTGTGTAGCTTCACTTCAGCATGGATTAGTGCGTGGCCCCTCATATCGGAGGCCCTAGCAAACAATCTGCCACAAACCTCACATTTGTGTGGCTTAATAGGAGAATGTACTACTGTGTGTCGCTTCAGGCAGGAAATCGTTCGAAAGGTTTTACTACATACGTCACACTTGTGCGCTTTCACATCTGAATGGATTAGTGCGTGGGTCTTCACGCCGTCAACTCTAGCAAACGATTTGCCACAAACCTCACATTTGTACGGCTTGATATCAAAGTGTACAGCTGCGTGTTGCCTCAGATTGGAACTCGTACGAAAGGATTTACTACATACACCACATCTGTATGGCTTAACCCCAGAATGGGCTTGTGTATGCTGCTTCAGATAGGTGGCAGTAAGAAACGATTTGCCACAAACATCACATTTGTGAGGCTTTACTCGTACATCAGAATGTACTGCTCTGTGGATCTTCAACTGGGTAGCTGTACGAAAGTATTTACTACACACAACACATTTGTGTCGCTTCGCGTCGTGCACCTCTTTATGTTTCTTGAGACGTTCGGCACTAGCATAGCATTTAGAACACACGTCACATTGGTACGGTTTCAGCTCACAATGCAAATACTTGTGTCGCCTCAAATATTGAGCTCTAGCAAAGAATTTAGAACATATATCACATTTGTGCGGTGTTACTTCAGAATGATTCAGTGCGTGGTACTTTAGACAGGTAGCAGTACTAAATGACTTGCCACAAAGCTCACATTTGTGTGGCTTTACAACACAGTGTACTGCTCCGTGGGTCTTCAGCTGTGTAGCTGTACGAAAGAACTTGCCACAAACATTACACTTGTGTGGCTTCACTCCAGAATGGATTAGGGTATGGCCCTTCAGGTGCTGAGCCCTAGTAAACAATCTGCCACAAACATCACATTTATGTGGCCTCATCCCAGAATGAACAAATTTGTGGCACTTCAGGCGTCCAGCTGTGCAGAAGGATTTGCTACAGATCTCACATTTGTATGGCTTCACTCCAGAATGCTCAGTAATATGATATCTCAGATAATTAGCAGTTGAAAATGATTTGCCACATATGTGACATTTGCGTGACTTGACTCTACAGTGTAATTGTTCGTGGGCCTTGAAATAACTAGGTTTAACAAATGATTTGCCACAGTCATAACATTTGTAAGGTTTCCCTGCAGAATGCCTTAATTCATTCTCCTGTACCCTCAAATGTCTTCTCAGGCTGACACAAGTTCTATACACGTGACCACAACATCTACAAACATGTGAAGGTGGCTCTGCACCATCAATGTGGATGAATACATGCTTTATGAGCTGGTATTTCGATGAAAACTTCTGCCGACACGAACTGCAGGTGAATACACACCGTTCACCTTGTGGTGATCTGTTCTTATCTGTATTTATGGCACTGTCCTTTTTTGAGATAATCTGTTGGGGTCGAATGTCGCAACTGAGAGTGGGTGTCGAGGTCTCCGGGTCCGTCTCCGGCTTACCGTGTATCAGTTTTTGAAGAACATTTCCTCGTGAAGTGCCGGGGAATTTTTCCATAATCTGGCTGGACCTGAAGCATCAAAAGAAACACAATCAAAATTAAACATGTAGCACATACAAAAAATGAGCTATACGTTGTTAACATCACTCACAAAATATTTTGAAACAATATGCGAGTTTCAATAAAAAAATAAAAAAATAATGATTTATTATGATTTATTAACTTCACTGAACTGTAAATATACTGCAAAAAGCTATAATAGTCGTGGCAAGAAAATAGGCATGCATCTTTATACTGGAGATGTTAACTGTAGTAAAATTCAAACACTAGGTTGTACATTGAGTGCCAACATAAAATTCTTCATATTGTATATTTATATTTGAAACCACAGACAAAAGGCATTACTCAAGGACTAAATATAAATTACAGCTCTCCTCAACCTAAAGGTTGGTGTGAACACTGGAGTGGTTCCTGAGAAAGGATCACATCACGTGTGGAAGGCATTTGTTTTCTCCCTAGCTCTGTAAAGAACTACAGCCAGCTGTAGAAAGACCTAAATTTCAGTGTGAACTCCACACCATGTTGAGACTTGGAATTTTCCATGTTAGCAAATGACTGCCCAAAACGACGGAATAGTTCAGTGACAGAAAATCTTAGAAATGACTGGGGACTGCACTTCGAATATTTCCAGTTTGAGCCTGGCACACGCAGAACACCGAGTATAAAACTATATGTAGCAATGGATGATGAGATTCTTCTCCTTTATCTAGTGTCTCTCTCAGATTTACATTTGTAGGAAACATCCCAGAATTAATTAATTCACTCATTCATAATATTCCTATGTACTATGAGAGAAAGGAGTCTCTAAGGATATACATTAACAAAGGGAAGGGGCTAATGCAAATGCACACTGTGCTCTGTATTAACAATTTATTGGTGCTTATGTAGGATAATAAAATGAAAACGATCAATTCCACTAATTTGAGAAAAAAGGCTGCTGTATTTTTTAGTTACAATAATTGAGTGCCCTTTGCTCAGTATTTCCAGATTACATTTATACCTTTCACAGCATACCAGTTATCTTTATCCTGTGAGAGTAGAGGTCTGTTTGGAATGGATTCTGTTAATAACACTGTTGCAATGTGTTTTTATATCTAGATGTGCAAAAATAAACTGTAGCAATAATAAATTATTTTCAAATGGCAAAGCTTCTAGATAATCTAAGTTATAAAATGAAAACGATCAATTCCACTAATTTGAGAAAAAAGGCTGCTGTATTTTTTAGTTACAATAATTGAGTGCCCTTTGCTCAGTATTTCCAGATTACATTTATACCTTTCACAGCATACCAGTTATCTTTATCCTGTGAGAGTAGAGGTCTGTTTGGAATGGATTCTGTTAATAACACTGTTGAAATGTGTTTTTATATCTAGATGTGCAAAAATAAACTGTAGCAATAATAAATTATTTTCAAATGGCAAAGCTTCTAGATAATCTAAGTTATTTATTTATATGAATATAATAGAGGGAGACATTCCACGTGGGAAAAATATATCTAAAAACAAAAAAGATGTGACTTACCAAACGAAAGCGCTGGCAGGTTGATAGACACACAAACAAACACAAACATACACACAAAATTCTAGCTTTCGCAACTATCGGCTGCTTCGTCAGGAAAGAGGGAAGGAGAGGGAAAGACGAAAGGATGTGGGTTTTAAGGGAGAGGGTAAGGAGTCATTCCAATCCCGGGAGCGGAAAGACTTACCTTAGGGGGAAAAAAGGACAGGTATACACTCGCATACACACACATATCCATCCGTACATACACAGACACAAGCAGGCATTTGCCTTTACAAATGTCTGCTTGTGTCTGTGTATGTACGGATGGATATGTGTGTGTATGCGAGTGTATACCAGTCCTTTTTTCCCCCTAAGGTAAGTCTTTCCGCTCCCAGGATTGGAATGACTCCTTACCCTCTCCCTTAAAATCCACATCCTTCGTCTTTCCCTCTCCTTCCCTCTTTCCTGACGAAGCAGCCGATGGTTGCGAAAGCTAGAATTTTGTGTGTATGTTTGTGTTTGTTTGTGTGTCTATCAACCTGCCAGCGCTTTCATTTGGTAAGTCACATCTTCTTTGTTTTTAGATATATTTATTTATATTGCGGAGATGCTGAGTCGTAGATAGGCACAAGAAAAAGACTTTCACAATTAAAGCTTTCGGCCATTGGCCTTCGTCAAAATACACACACACACAGAGACACACACACACACACACACACACACACACACACACACACACACACACACACACACACACACGCGCGCGCGACTGCTGTCTCAGCCAACTGAAACCACCATAATAATATAGTTACATTCCACCCTGGATTTTCCGTTGTTTGAAATGATTTATTTACATTTGTTTTAACCCATAGGACCGAGTGAGAGGTTTCACTGGTATGTGGAATGAGTCAAAAAGGGTACATTCTGTTGATGTGTAATCCAATGAAATGGTTTAACATTATGTAATTGTATTACATGACAGTGCTTATTTTAGTTATAAAATAAGCCAAAATATTAATTTTAAGTAGATAATGACTGGAATTAATAGTATATATGAGGCGAGGTGGATAACCTTGTTCAGCCACGATACTCCATAGCATTTTTCTATTCAAATATCGAAAGCTTTCTCAAAATCCAAAAAAAGCGAGACACCCAAGAATTACAATTATGAACCACTTAAATTGGAAGGAACACACAGAAAATGTTGTGGGGAAGGCTAACCAAGACTACATTTTACTGGCAGGACACTTAGAAAATGTAACAGATATACGAAAGAGACTGCCTGCACTACAACTGACATCCTCTTTTAGAATACTAGTACACGCTGTGGGATCCTTACCAGATAGGACTGACAGAGTACAAATGAAATGATACAGGATTTGGGGTGGATGCCATTGAAACAAAGGCATTTTTTGCTGTAGCGGAATCTTATTAGGAAGTTTCAATCACCAACTTTCTCCTCCAAATGTGAAAATATTTTGTTGATGGCAACCTACATAGGGAGAAATGATCATCATAATAAAATAAGGGAAATCAGAGCTTGCACACTGTACAGGATTGGAAAAATGAGGATTATTGTGAAGGTGGTTCAAGGAACCCTCTGCCACTCACTTATGTGTGATTTGCATAGTATCCATGTTGATGTAGATGTAGGTTTCCCTACTGAACTCTCGTCTCTTTACTGTAACTTCCTGCAGTGTAAAAACAGTACTTTTAGATCGTGACACTAGACTAAATGTAATTTTACATGCAGATGACCTAACTATGACTACAGAGAATGGAGATGACCTACTGATCAGAGTCTGTAAGGTGCTGCAGATACCTTCTGATTACAACCTAACATTGTCGGTAGATAAAACGAAAGTGATGGCATTTCAGGGCAGATGACCAGTAACATTTAAAATATTCTTCAATAATAAAATCTTGGAGCAATTGAAACATTCTAAATATCTAGATGCAACATCACTTATATTTATAACCATAACATCAACCAAAAATTAAATAAATTTATTTCCATATGTGGAACTATTGTTACAAGTTTGTAGAGTAAAGCCAGGAAAGATACCCAGCTGTAGTTCTACAAAACAATAGCTGTACGAACCCTCACTTATGTTTAGTTGGTTGGTTTGGAGAGTAAAGGGACCAAACACAGGGTCATCTTGCCCTTTTTCCTCGTGCAAACAGGTACTGGGTTAAAACCATTCTCAATAGGAGTCAGGGAAAGTCAAAAGGCATAAAATAACTGGAAACCACAGTGAAAGAGAAAACAAAAGAGGAAAACCAAAAGGGGAAAGTGTGCACTTCAAGGAAAGAAATGGTGAAAGGTATTATAATAATATAGCAGATGGCCTCGGTTGACTGATCCCAAAAATAAAAAGGGATGATCCGGCCAATCTGGAACACACCAAAATCTCCAGCTGAAAAAGACAAGGCTAGAGAAACACAAAAAGGGAAAAGACGAACATCAAGATTCCTGAAATGTCTGAATACCTTCTACCAATTAAATTTCACAAGCTCCTATTCCGAATCCCCTGTCACTTTCCCTTATGTCGATCTCGTCCTCACCGAAGGTCGGCTACACACTTCCATCCACATTTAACCTACCAACAAACAACAGTACTTACGAAACTTCCTGGCAGATTAAAACTGTGTGCCGGACCGAGACTCGAACTCGGGACCTTTGCCTTTCACAGGCAAGTGCTCTACCAACTGAACTACCCAAGCACGACTCACGCCCCGTGCTCACAGCTTTACTTCCACCAGTACCTCGTCTCCTACCTTCCAAACTTTACAGAAGCTCTCCTGCGAACCTTGCAAGACTAGCACTCCTCAAAGAAAGGATATTATGAAGACATGGTTAGCCACAGCCTGGGGGATGTTTCCAGAATTACATTTTCACTCTGCAGCAGAGTGTGCGCTGATATGAAACTTCCTGGCAGATCAAAACTGTGTGCCGGACTGAGACTTGAACTCGGGACCTTTGCCTTGCAGACTCTTTACAACAATGCACCACCATTCTCACCTCAGCCTTAACTGCACTGCACACGATTACCCCACCAGCCTAGTTATGAAGCAGATTTACTGGGCCATCACATCCAATCCTGGTACTGCTGATCCCTCCAAAAAACAACTTCGAAACACACCACTGGTCACTCAGAATTATCCTGGTCTGGAATGTATTAATCAGCTACTTCGACGAGGCCATGACTTCCTCTAATCATGCCCTGAAATGAGATCCATTCCATGGGAAATTTTGCCCACCACACCTAGAATAGCTTTCTGTCGAACTCCCAATCTCCACAATATTCTTGTCGGACCCTACGCTCCTTCTACACCCATCTCCCAATCCTATGGCTCCTACCCCTGTGAGTGTCCCTGCTGCAAGGACTGCCCTATCCGCTCTCCTACCATCACCTATGCCAACCCTGCAATTGGCAATACATATTATGTAAATACTGTTCAGCCTAACTACCACCAAATTATCGGAGGGTATACACTGGCAACACACAATATACTGTTGCAGAGCATGCTCTCCACGACGGTCATGACCTCAGTGCCTGTTTCATCACATGCGCCATCTGGATTCTTCCTCCACACACCAGTTTCTCAGAACTCTGCAGGTGAGAACTAGCACTACAACATGTCTTTGGTTCTCACCATCCACCTGGCCTTAATTTACATTAATTTCTTGCATCTCAGAATTTCTTCATAGTAACTACTCTTTGCTTCGCTCCATTTCAGTTTCCAACATCTTTCATTGTCTTACCTGTCTATTTTTCACCACCCCACCCATGTTACGTACAATGCACTTAGCTTTTCACTCTTATTAACTCATGCCTGATGTTCAAGCAGTAATCTCTGTCTGCATATTACCTTGTCCTCCATCTTTAAGCTCTCACGTTTTCAAATCTCATCCGATGCAATCCCCAACAATCAGTCTTTCCTTTTCATCCCGTGCAGTTAAGTCTCCTCTGGTCCGCAGTTCTGGGTGACTTTCCCAAAATCTATCCCTTTTCCTAGATCTCTCCAGTCCTTTTCCTTCACCCCTCTTCCTTCCCCTTCAACCCTTCTGCCTAAAGGTACCACTGGCTCTGAAAGCTTGCCAATTACAACCGTCTTTTATGTGTATGCTCTGCTGCCACTTGGCAAGTAAATTTTGTATCTATACAGTTAAATTATTTTGTCTATAATTGATTGTTTTTGTTTCTAGAGTAACTAGGTATTACAAAATACAGTAAAAGCACATTTTACACATTTCAGTATAAAATGTAGGAAAGTGTAAAATACAGGAGAGCATAGGAAGCACAATAAGTGAGAATTAATAAATTACTCTTACTGTCATTCTCTTTATACCATTCAAAATACGAAATTGAAGTAATTTAAAGTTTGCCTGTTTAAAAAAAACTGAAATAATTGTTTTTGTTTCTTTTTAATAGCAATTAGCTCTACTTGTCTCTCCACAGTAGGCCTGTGCAAAGTATCAAACGCATCACCACCACCTGACGTACTACCAATGTACTGCCTCAAAATGTTCCGATCACGTCCAATGGTAAATACAACACAGAAGCAATAGTCTTTCATGAAAGCAAATTAAAAAGATATTAACATAATACTGATTAAAACACTAAAACACTAAAGTTGGCCGTCTTCATGAATAGAGAACAATAGGCATGAAATGTACAGCTTATTGCTGACAGAGACATCACTCGGCTCAGTATTGTCCTGGGTGAGAAAGAGGACAGAAATTGTCATTATGTTAAGGGGCATCTTAAAGAGGAACGTTTACATGTGACATCAGGTTGTACCAACGTAAGACTGCGTGTCTAGTACGGATTATGTAATTCACATGGAAGTAACAAAGATTCATGAAGGCCTATCATAGAGACAGCCATCATAAAAAGTGGTGTTTATTTGTATAAATAGCTGTGAAATTAAATTAAAACTACTGTAATACAATTCAGTGAGCAGAAAGAAGGTTGCTACTACATTCACTATTATCAGATTATGATAAGGCAGTGTTTCGGCATACTCTGCAGCCTATAATACAGGCGTCTGTGACCCAACATGCTTACAATGAAAATCTTGCTTACTGCACTAATGTTATGCTAAATGATTAATAACTTTGCATCTGCCATGTTTCCTACTTTATTTCAAGGCTGACTTTGAATAGGAACACGATGAACTTCTAGTATAAATCTGTATGAAAAATCAATGTTAAACATCAAAGATTTTTTAAAATGTGGGAAATGTTATAATGAAGAATCGTTAATGACAGGAAAGCGTTGTATTGAGAGAGTACGACTTCTGTTGGGACCCACAAAAATGAATGTAAAAAGCAGGAAAATGTAAAATGCGGGAACATAAAAACTGAGTTCTACTGTAGCTGTCGAAGTTTTGGGATAGATGGAATCACAATGGAAACAGTGTGTACATATAGGTAATTAAGTAAGGTTTGAATTCCCGGGCACACCTCAGCTGGCTTCAAGGTCATATTGCCATACTGGCACCAATACAGCTGCACACACTTGGATGCCGGGCCACACTTGTGCTCCATGCTTGGCATTTGTTCCATCCCCCTCTGATTTGTATCCTCCCCCCTCTTTTCTACAGTACAGACGGTTGCCCTGAGATGATCTGCACACAGCAACTGACGAGATGGCCAACCACTTCACTGTTCAATAGTGAACACAGACTGCTGTGCTTTAAGAAGTGTGGAAATCCGTCGTCCTCCTGCAGAGATGGTGCTGTGTTGTGACTGGAGGGAATTCCACAATTTGTCCAGACACCATGAAGAACTGTTACAGGAAAGTAATGACTACTGACTCGGACGAAGATACGAGAAAAACTGGCCATCCATCCTCATCTTGATCTGGCGATAAAGTGGTGACTCTGTGGGAAATATTTCCACGCAGGTATTTGAAATCGACAAGCTGGGCAGCACGTGAAGGACGACTCAGGAGGTACATCAGATCTCGATTAAAGAACTGAATTACCAAATGTGGAAGCATTATCACGTATGACAAGTGACACCTTAAGTCTGTGATTGCAGCAACAAATCCATACTCAATGAAGGAGGTTTTATCAAATGATGCAACTGTCATTACTGGGCAGAACAGGATCCCAGTTGTACAGTGGAGGAGATGCAGTCTCGCCCAAAAGTGAACGTGTGGTTATTGGACCACGTATCCCGAGAAACACAATGAACAGGAACGCTACCTGCATATGGTCAAAAACTGTGTTTGGCCCACATTATCTGCACAGGATAACATCGATGACACTACTTTTATGCAAGATGATGCACCACCTCACTTTACAAATGTGTACTAGGCTGATAAGTTTCTAGGAAATTGGCTGGGAAGATGTGGACCTCACAAGTGGCAGACAAGAAATCAGGAATTACATCATGTGACTCCTTTTTATGTGTCTCAGTAAAATGTGAGGTGTACCTGATGAAACCTCACTCACTGGAAAAATCTGAAACATGGATTCCAGATGTTATCAGCAATATCCCACGTTACTTGCTCCAGAAGACTGTGGATTATATACGTGGGTGTCAGAGATGATTAGTCGATGTCACAGGCACCTACACTGAATTTTAAGGTGCGCATCCACTTCCTTATATAAGAACTAGCTTATGGATTTCTTCTTCTTCTTCTTCTTCTTCAATTCAGCTTTTTATGTTGTTCACAAAGTGCTATACCTTTTAAACTTTTCAAGCTAATTAAGGCCATAAAAACACTGTATTTTCCGAAATTAATTCTGACAAAAAAGCCATTCTAGTGGCTGGAGTCCAAGGTTTCTGTTAATCATACCTTTTGCATTCTTGCGATGATATTTCGATAGAAATTTTCATCACCTAACACGTATTTCTTTATATTTAACTGATAAGTGAAATACTAATTTTTATAAATTTAGTTTTGAAAATACTTTCATAACGAAATAATTTCATAAAACTTTTCATTCCTTATTTCTCCCCCTTATGAGTGGAATTTTCTACAATTGCTTTTTAAACAATGCTTACAGTATAAAATCAACTTGTCTCCAAATTTCATGTCCTATCCTTCGCAGTTTGGGCTGGGTGATGGCCTTCTTTCACCCCTTAGGGGCTGAATTCACAAAAACAGTGAAACGCATATTTTCTTCTTTCTAATGGAGAAGCCATATACAAATTTTCAAATTATTTAGCTTCAAAAATGCTTGCATAATGAAATATTTCCATAAAAACTTTCATCCCCTATTTCATCAGGTCAGTGGCTGAATTTCTAATTTTTCTTTTTCTCACCGAGAAGCCAAATTAGAATTTTAATAGATACAACTTTAAAAATACTTTCATAGTGAAATTTTTTGTAAAACATTTCGTCATCTATTTCACCCCATTAGGGGTTGAATTTACAAATTTTTTTTTCATTTGTAACTCGGTAGTCAAACACCAATTTTCATAGATTTAGCTTTAAAAATCCTTCAGTCGTTCTTTAATAATGATATACTTTCAAAATAATTTTCACCCACTATTTCACCACCATACGGATAAAACTTTCATAAATGCTTAAAACACGTATTTATTTCTGAAAAGAAATTAAATGCCAATTTTCTTAGGTGTAGTCACAAAATTGCCTTGATAGCAACATATTTTCAAAACACCCTTCATCCTCTATTTTGCCCCCTCAGGCAGGGCATTTTGAAAAATACCCTCTTAAAGAAAGTCTACAGTATAAGATAAACACCCTCTGTAAATACCTTCTTAAAGAAAGTCTACAGTATAAGATAAACACCCTCTGTAAATTTCAAGATTCTATCCTTAATAGTTTGGGCTGGGCAGTGATAAGTGAGTGAGTCAGTCAGTCAACCAGGAAATTGTCTTTTATGTATGCACGGTTTTAATTTGAATAAATTAGCCTTGTAAATGTAGAATTTGTTCATCTCTTTCAACACATAGTTACTTTCCAGACACCCTGTTGACTGCCTTTTAGCTGCTCTACTGTGCCACTGCTGAACCCTCGGCAGACAACACCTTAAGACTGTTTCACGTGGCCTATTTTCGTGTTTCTTCTTTTCGAACTGCCATGAGAACACACAGTAGTTCTCAACACCACTTCATGCATAACTATTGTTTCTGTTGTATGTTTACATGGTTTAGTTTGTGATACAGGTTTGCAGCTACTTTCGCAGGTGCAGTTTGTTGTTCTTTCATCAATTATCACAGTGATTAACACCGATATGGGGGTGGGGGTAGGGGTGGGGGTTTGGGAGGGAGGAGGGAAGGGGAGTGAGAGGGAAGGGGAGTGAGAGGGAAGGGGAGTGAGAGGGAAGGGGAGTGAGAGGGAAGGGGAGTGAGAGGGAAGGGGAGTGAGAGGGAAGGGGAGTGAGAGGGAAGAAAGGTTGTAGAGTTTATAAGGTCCTGTCTACAACAAGTTCATTAGAGATGAAGCAGAAACTTATGAGGGCAAAAAGATGGGAAAGGAAATTGACCGTGCACTTTTCAGTGAAACCATTCTAGCATTTGTCTTAAGCAAGTCAGGGAAATCATGGAACCTATGTAGATGACTGTACGAGGCTTTGAATCGTCTTCCTCCTGAATGCGAGTCCAGTGTGCTAACCGCCTAGCATGGTCACTGGTCTTTGACAAAAACTGCTTCAAAGTGGAGATGAATGCATTTATGAAAGTAGGCAGCTGGATTGCCTTATAAATATCCTTATCCCCTCAGAGCATGGGATACATTAAGACCTGGAGAGGAGTTTGTGGCGGGACCGGTTGGTAGGGCATCTTCTGAGGCATCAAGGAATCACCAATTTAGTATTGGAGGGCAGCGTGTAGAGAAAAAATTGTAGAGGGAGACCAAGAGATGAATACACTAAACAGATTCAGAAGGATGTAGGTTGCAGTAGGTACTGGGAGATGAATAAGCTTGCACAGCAGAGAGTAGCATGGAGAGCTGCATCAAACCAATCTCTGGACTGAAGACCACAACAACAACAACAACAACAACAACAACTTGACTAAAGCCAGAACACATTCATCGTCTAAAGAAGACAAGTTGACACATTACTAATGCCGAATCACTTTTATTACTGTCAAGTCACGTGCATGCCACACCAATACTACGTATCTGACATGCGGCGCATCACATCACTTGTGATATCAGCTCTGTGGGCACCATGCCTAAAGCAACAAGGACACTTTATTTCTACTTCATTTCCATGGTCTTTGCCTGCTAATTTTTGATATTCTACAGGGATGCTGACAGTTTCAAAGGGTCAACCTCTCAGTTCGACAGACTTCATCTATTAAATTTCTCCTGAAAGGTTGGTCCAACCATTCTATGAGCTGTTCTCTACCTTTTAACATCTGCTGCTAACCTCTGCATTCCTATGCAACTATTGCAACCAACTTCCTCTTCAATATGGTTTTTTTTTTTTTTTTTTTTTTTTGCAGAAGGGGGGGGGGGGGGGGGAAGGAGGGGGGTAGATGCAGCAGGTGTTCCACTGATCTGTTCCTTCTACTAACAGGCTTGCAGAGACTTCTTTCTTCACGTATTCTTTCACTTTTCCTGCATATCATATTTTATCAGTCCATTTAATACTTAAAATTTTTCTGACAGCACCACATTTTAAATGCAGTCAGTTTCTCCTCCTCTAATGTCACTTCCATATACTTTAGAAGTCACATGTACACGTTTTGCAACTATTTCCTCACTTGCATATCAATATCTGATATCAAAAGAGCTCTGTCACTGAAAATCGCTTTCTTTGCCTATGCCAAGCCTACTTCTGGTACCTTTCTCACATCAACCGTTCCGCGTAAACTTGCTTCCTAAATAAGAGAATTCTTTCACTTCTCTGATAGAATATTAGCATGCACAGACCATGGAGGTATACTACGATTAAGTTCCTCACTTTTTTTTCAAGGCACATACCAGCATGGCGTGACAAGATACAGGCTGCGTGACATGTCAGATACATGGCAATGGAATGGTAGGCATGTGACTTGACACTAATAGAAGTGATCAGGCATTAGTAATATGATATTATGTCTTCTTTGGACAATGAAGATGTTCTTGCTTTAGTCAATTTACATTAATTAACAGAAGCCTAAAAGATGCTGGGTATATCTTCAACGTCATAGTGATATAAACAAACATGGCGCCTTTGAAGTGTTTACAGAGCTGAATAAGTATCTTGCTTTCCTTTTATTTTTTGTGAGGACAAACTTCTAGTCAAAGAATTGTGGGTGAAATATCAAAGGAAAAATGGGGACATCTACAGCCTGAATATTTACCAACACCAATTTAATACACCTGGAAGAAAAAAGCTGATTCCTAACTGGGAACTAGGAATCTACTAAACTGTATTGGTAGCTTTGATGGAAAGCACATCAGAGTCAAAGCTCCTGTTAAATTTTGAGCAATATTCTATAATTACAATCCACTGTTTTGTTTGCTGTTTGAAGTACGGTTCAATTTTGTTTATCAGTTAACATTTGGGAGTGTGGCTGCAACAGTGATGGGAAAGTATTGAAAGAAAGTAGTTCCAGTAACACACCATTTGGAAGTGTGTTCCTGCTTCCGGAACCTAAACCTTTGCCTGAAAGGGCAGCAAACTTCCTTATTTTGCTGTGGATTAAGCTTTTCCTCACACTGTGCCATTCATAGTCTTTATTACTCTTCATAACCTTCATCTTTGCTTTGTTTATCCTTAAACCTTCTCCACCCCTCTCCAAGCCCATTGCTGCTACTCATAATTAAAAACCTATGTTACTGAAATCTCTAATTCGTGTATTTATCACATATGAATATAAAATGTGCATATACATAGTTTTTTATCTGTACTTTTGTAAATTTTATTTTCTAGATTTAGTAAAACATGCTTACAGTAACAAACGAGGGGGAACAAAAGTAACTGGAATTTCCTTATAGAAAGCATTTACTATATTGTTTTTCAAATACAACTTTAATCTCCTTCAAGGTAGTCTCCATTAGCATTAACACACTTGCGCAAATGTTCATTCCAGTGTTGGAAGCGCTTTTAAATTTGTTCTCTTTAATACCTGCTAGGACACTCACGACATTGCATTTCAAGTTTTCGACATCAGCAAAACATTTCACTTTTAAGTCTATTTTTATCCTCAGGAACGGGGAGCTTTCCTTTTTTCAGCGTTGATGTACTCTCTTGGTGACCTTGCCTATTAAGGATTTTATCAGTGCTGTTGAGCAAGGTGGCTTGAAACATCCGAGTGAGACTGCTGAAGAAATAAGGTGAGAAGCTTGCAGCGCCATAATTTGGATGCCCACAGCAAAGCAGAACATCAACACCGAAAAAAGGAAAGCTCTCCGTTCCTTAAGAGAAGACTCAGAAATAGTGGTTTTACCTGCTGACAAGGGAAACACTACTGTTCTTTTGCCTGCAACGTTCTATTTTGGCAAGATAACGGATTTACTGCAGGACTCAGCATATCACAGTCTCCAGAAGGATCCAACTGATGCAGTACAATGGAAGATGTCCGCGCTCCTCAAACTCGGCCAGTTTCCTGAACATCTTAAAAAGAGCTTAAGAGTAAAGCGCCAGTTCCATCACGACTTTGTGGGCTGCCTAAGATCCATAATGAAGGGGTTCCTCTTCGCCCCATCGCGAGCAATATAGGAGCCCCAACATATTAGCTGGCAAAACATCTGGCTTCTCTTCTAAGCCCACTGGTAGGAAAATGCAAACATCACATTTAAAACTCAGAAGATTTTATACAATGGGTGAAGACTTTGCGCCTCGAACGAGCTGAGATTTTAATGAGTTTCGATGTGGTCTCTTTGTTCACATGAGCACCCTTGGTGGATTCATTACAACTTATAGGAAATAAGTTGGAGGAGGACGTCTTACGTCTATTCAAACGTGCTTATCTCGACGTACTTTTTATTTAATGAACAATATTTTGAGCAGACTGACAGTGTTGGCATGGGTAGCCTTTGCCTCCCATAGTAGCTCATCTTCTTATGGAAGACTTTGAGGAAAAAGCACTTCAGTCAGCGGTGTTGAAAGCTAAATGTCCCTGGAGATATGTGGACGACACTTATGTAGTTTGGCCACATGAAGCAGCAATGCTTCCTGCATTTCTGGAACACCTTAGCTCCCTCTATCCTCACAGCATTTGCTTCACCATGGAAGTGGAGAAAAATGGAGACCTTGATGTCTTGGTCTGCAGGAAAGAAGATGGTTCCTTGGGCCACAGTGGGTTCCGCAAACCGACTCACACTGACCTATATCTATGAGCTGTGAGCTGCTATCACCCATCTCAATGCAGTGGCGTTTGCAGACTCTCGTTCATGGGGCTAGAGTTATCTCAGATGCAGGGAACCTGTCAGCAGAGCTTAGCCACATTCGCTCTGTATTTGTACAAAATGGGTACTCTGATAACCAGGCCCGTCGTGCATTTAAACCTGCATGCACTGAAGCTCAAGAACAGCAACAAGAAAGGGAGAACTCCAAGAGGGTGGTTTTTCTACCCTAAGTTGGTGGTGTGTACTTTGAGATGGGCAAGCTGTTCAAAATCATCAAACAAAATGTGTCTTCTGCCCTCCAGCGCGATTGCAAACTATGCTGGGTTCAAGACGACCTAGGTCTAAGGAGACCAAGGATATATAAAATCCCATGACTTTGTGGGAAATCATACATTGGTCACACGTGTCACACTGTTAAGGATAGATGTGCTGAACATAGACGTCACACCAGACTGGGTCAGCCAGTAATGTCTGCGGTGGCTGAACACTGTCTTGACACGGATACATCATGAACTACGGAGAGACAAAGATCCTTTCATCCACTTCCACATACTGGAACTCCATCACTAAAGAAGCAGTCGATATTCGTATAAGTAATGATCTGATCAATAGAGACATGGGATTTCAACTCAGCTAGGCACGGGAACTAGCACTGGCAGTACTAAGATATCAACAGTCACAGTTGAATCCGAGTCAACACAGTCGGAGAATCAAAGTACGCACATTTAAACTGGGCACCAACACACTGCCCGCACGAGTGCTGAGCTGCTATTTGCAGCTGCACATTTCCTGCATCACGAAAGAGAAGTCCGTGACCCGTTGTACGGCAGGGGGCACTGGATGTCACCGTGCTCTATGCTTTGTCTACAATGACGTTATCGCCTTAACCCTGGTGTCTGTGCTTTTCTAGTGAGTCAGTGTATATATTGGCCAGCCATTGCAGCAGCACGCCAGGAAGCACCTGAAGATGATGAGCAGCTGTCTCGTCGAAATATTGTGCAACATTATCCGACGCAACGCTCATTTAATGTATTTCATAACAGCTGTTGTTGCTGCAGTGCCTGTTCCTTTGAACATGAGTTCATGTCCAAAGGAATGCTGCATTGTAGTCAGAATAACACAGACATTGCAATATCGTATCAGTCCAAAAGATCTACCCTCGGCTGGCAACACACACCCCCACCCATAAGACACAGAGTGGGAGGAGAAATAGAATGAAAGAAGCAGATTGAAAACCCAAAACATCTGACGTACAATCAGACAGCTGCAGCACATCGCCTTAAGCGTAGAAAAAACTTTCTGTAGTGAATGTTATCATTAGACGTCAAGCCTGTTATGTTTTCCTGTGGCAAGAAAGTGCTGCTAAGCAAGTGGACATTACCCCAAGCGAAAAATTTGCTGTAGTTATCATCTGCTCTACAGTACACAGTGAAACCTTAATACACTGGGGCGACAAAAGTCAACGAATAGTGATATGCACATATAGAGCTGGCAGAAGTAACACGTACACAAGGAATAAAACGGCAGTCCATTGGCAGAGCTGTTATTTTTACTCATGTCATTCATCTGAAAAGGTTTCCAATGTGATTATGGCTGAACTACAGGAATTACCAGACTCCGAGTGCACAGTGATAGTTGGAGCTAGAAGCATGGGACATTCCATTTCAGAAATCTTTACAGAATTCAATATTACGAGATTCACAGTGTCAAGAGTGTGCCGAAAATACCTAATTTCAGGCATTACCTCTCACCACAGACAATGCTGTGGCAGACTGCCTTCACTTAATGACCCAGAGCAGTGGTGTTTGCATAGAGTTGTCAGTACTGACAGACAAGCAACATTGCGATAAATAACCGCAGAAATCAATGTGGGACATGGGACGAATGTAGCCATTACAACAGTAATTAAGAAGCTATGGCAGCAGACGATTGATGCGAGAGCCTTTTCTAATATCACAGCATCACCTGTAGTGTCTCTCCTGGGCTCGTGAGCATATTGTTGGACCCTAGATGACTGGAGAACTGTGGCTTGGTCAGATGGTGGTAGGGTTCGAGTGTGGTGCAGACCCCATAGAGCGATAGACCTAAGAGGTCAACAAAGCACTGTGCAAGTTGGTGGTGACTCCATAATGGTGTGGGCTGTGCTCTCATAGAATGGACTGGGTCCTCTGGTCCAACTGAACTGATCGTTAACTGGAAATTTCAGTCATTCATGGAGTCCATGTTCCCAAACAATATCAGAATTTCTTAAGGCTGACAATGTGCTGTGTCATTGTGCCACAACTGCTTGCAGCTGATTTGAAGACCATTCCGAACAATTTGGGCAAATGATATGGCCATGCAGATCACATGACATGAATCCCAACAAACATTTATGGAACGTAACAGAAATGTCAGTTTGTGCACGAAATGTTACATCGGCAACATTTTCGCAGTTTAAGATGGCTCAATATTCGTGCAGGGGACTTCCAATGACCTGTTCAGTCTATGTTACGTCGAGTTGATGCTCTCTCCTGGGCAGAAGGAGGTCTGATACGATGTTAGGAGGTATACCATGACTTTTGTCACCTCAGTGTAGATTACGAACGTAAGCCTCAAGGTGGAGAGCAAATTTCGTCTCGTGGGTGTATGAGGAGGAAGTTGTACGCGTCTGTGGAGCAATTTAGATACCTAATCAGCAACTAGTTAGTTAGCTGATTGCATGTTTCACTGATCAATCACACAGTATGGTAGCCGTTATGATGTGGAACATGTCGAGTGCACAAGAAATGCACATAAGAAACAAGATTTTTTTTACACACACACACACACACACACACACACACACACACACACACACACACACACACACGGTGGACCATTGATCGTGACCAGGCCAAATATCTCACGAAATAAGCGTCAAATGAAAAAACTACGAAAAACGAAACTTGTCTGGCTTGAAGGGAGAAACCAGATGGCGATATGGTTGGCCCGCTAGATGGCGCTGCCATAGACCAAACAGATATCAATTGCATTTTTTAAAATAGGAACTCCCATTTTTTATTACATATTCGTGTAGTACGTAAAGAAATATGAATGTTTTAGTTGGACCACTTTTTTCGCTTTGTGATAGATGGCGCTGTAATACTCACAAACATATGGCTCACAATTTTAGATGAACAGTTGGTAACAGGTAGGTATTTTAAATTAAAATACAGAACGTAGGTACATTTGAACATTCTATTTCAGTTGGTCCAGTGTGATACATGTACCTTTGTGAACTTATAATTTCTGAGAATGCATGCTGTTACAGCGTGATTACCTATAAATACCACATTAATGCAATAAATGCTCAAAATTATGTCCGTCAACCTCAATGCATTTGGCAATATGTGTAATGACATTCCTCTCAACAGCGATTAGTTCACCTTGCGTAATGTTCGCACATGCATTGACAATGTGCTGACGCATGTTGTCAGGCATTGTTGGTGGATCACGATACCAAATATCCTTCAACTTTCCCCACAGAAAGAAATCCGGGGACGTCAGATCCGGTGAACGTGCGGGCAACGGTATGGTGCTTCGACTACCAGTCCACCTGCCATGAAATATGCTATTCAATAATTCAATACTGCTTCAACCGCACGCGAGCTATGTGCCGGACATCCATAATGTTGGAAGCAATCGCCATTCTGTTGTGCAGTGAAACATCTTGTAGTAACATCGGTAGAACATTACGTAGGAAATCAGCATACATTGCACCATTTAGATTGCCATCAATAAAATGCAGGCCAATTATCCTTCCTCCCATAATGCCGCACCATACATTAACCCGCCAAGGTCACTGACATTCCACATGTCGCAGCCATCATGGATTTTCTGTTGCCCAATAGTGCATATTATACCGGTTT
Source organism: Schistocerca piceifrons (assembly GCF_021461385.2). Classification (NCBI taxonomy): domain Eukaryota; kingdom Metazoa; phylum Arthropoda; class Insecta; order Orthoptera; family Acrididae; genus Schistocerca; species Schistocerca piceifrons. The sequence continues at coordinate 86,101,833 of NC_060148.1, forward strand.
ATGTTACTGCTGTTGGTGAATGACGCTTCGTCGCTAAATAGAACGCGTGCAAAAAATCTGTCATCATCCCGTAATTTCTCTTGTGCCCAGTGGCAGAACTGTACACAAGGTTCAAAGCCGTTACCATGCAGTTCCTGGTGCGTAGAAATATGGTACGGGTGCAATCCATGTTGATGCAGCATTCTCAACACCGACGTTTTTGTGATTCCCGATTCTTGTGCAATTTGTCTTCTACTGATGTGCGGATTAGCCGCGACAGCAGCTAAAACACCTACTTGGGCATCATCATTTGTTGCAGGTCATGGTTGGCGTTTCACATGTGGCTGAACACTTCCTGTTTCCTTAAATAACGTAACTATCTGGCGAACAGTCTGGACACTTGGATGATGTCGTCCAGGATACCGAGCAGCATACATAGCACACGCCCGTTGGGCATTTTGATCACCATAGCCATACATCAACACGATATAGACCTTTTCCGCAGTTGGTAAACGGTCCATTTTAACACAGGTAATGCATCATGAAGCAAATACCGTCCGCACTGGCGGAATGTTACGTGATACCACGTACTTAGAATATGTAATAAAAAATGGGGGTTGCTATTTTTTAAAAAAGGAGTTGATATCCGTTTGACCTATGGCAGCGCCATCTAGCGGGCCAACCATAGCGCCATCTGGTTTCCCGCTTCAAGCTAGACGAGTTTGTTTCTTTGTAGTTTTTTCGTTTGATGCTTATTTCGCAAAATATTTGGCCCAGTCACTATCAATGGACCACCCTGTATATATTTCTATTATTTACCCCATTCCCTTAAATGGCACAAAATGCATATACTATATTTAAAAATGGAGACTTAAGTGCAACCACAAGGATCACAAACATTGTGGATACTGGGGAGTAAACATATAATGTCTTTCACTCTGAGATGGAATGTAAGTTCTGCTTTTTTCATGCAGAAGATAAACAACGATTGTGATAACTTGCAATCCTGCATTAGATTCTTGACACCAACTTGTCTTTCTTAAGCTTCAGCCTTTAATTTCACATTGGAGACACAATTATAGGTTCTGAGTCAACAAATGCTGCATAGGTATCCTGATGCGTCTCCAGTCTGCCTTCCGTTACTAAATGCAATGACAGAATTGATTCTCTGATATCTTTTCGTTTCCTGAAGCCAAACTGACCTTGATCTATTCTTTTGCAAATTATTTTGTTCAGCAATTTACAAGCATAACTTGTTAGACCAATGTTTAATAATGCTGTCTCACATCTGCATTTTGCCTAACATGATAATGGTTTATACAAAAACTTATAGTAAGTCATGCACTTCATATTTTTCTGCCACTAACTTACTTAACTTTCTACTACCTACATTTTCTACAGATTTCAGTAACTCTGAACATACCTCCTCAATTACAAGTGGCTTGTTTGAGCTCAAGTCATTTAGCAGACGATATTACTGGATCAGCTTTTTTCTCCAAATGTGTCTCATTTTGAGTCAGTTTATCTCCACAGTACATAACTGACTTATCAACAACAAAAACCTGAAAGTGCAGCTGTAAATAATATTGGTAAGGTACACTCAAACAATGTGGTAGTGGTAACCAAAAACCCCGACATAGTTATAGAATGCCTCATAGCCTTGTTTCAAATATGTTTCAATTATGTAACGACTTGCACTAAATCATTACCTGCAAAGAGAAAGGAACAAAAACTGTACAGTAATGGCAACAAAGAGGAAACCATATGCGAATAAGGAACATACAGAGCAAGGATCATGGAAACGAGTGTGTGTTGCTCTGCCAACTCCTCGCCCCCCTCCCCTCCCCCTCCCCCTCGTCCTCCGAACACACACCACTTTAATGTCAATGACTCAAAGAATGAAAGCACATATAAGGGTTACTCACAAAAAGAAAAACTGGAAAATTCAGCAGAAAATACCGATATACCAGAAGAATGGAATACAGTAAACAATGCAGTTCTGAAAGTCTTAGAAGATAATGGAGATGTACATCTACATCTACATTTATACTCCGCAAGCCACCCAGCGGTGTGTGGCGGAGGGCACTTTACGTGCCACTGTCATTACCTCCCTTTTCTGTTCCAGTCGCATATGGTTCACGGGAAGAATGACTGTCTGAAAGCCTCCGTGCGCGCTCGAATCTCTCTAATTTTACATTCGTGATCTCCTCGGGAGGTATAAGTAGGGGGAAGCAATATATTCAATACCTCATCCAGAACCGCACCCTCTCGAAACCTGGCGAGCACGCTACACTGCGATGCAGAGCGCCTCTCTTGCAGAGTCTGCCACTTGAGTTTGTTAAACATCTCCGTAACGCTATCACGGTTACCAAATACTCTGTGACGAAACGCGCCGCTCTTCTTCGGATCTTCTCTATCTCCTCCGTCAACCCGATCTGGTACGGATCCCACACTGATGAGCAATACTACATTTTCTAAGGACTCTCCCAATGAATCTCAACCTGGTACCCACCTTACCCACAATTAATTTTATATGATCATTCCACTTCAAATCGTTCCGCACGCATACTCCCAGATATTTTACAGAAATAAGTGCTACCAGTGTTTGTTCTGCTATCATATAATCATACAACAAAGGATCCTTCTTTCTATGTATTCGCAATACATCACATTTATCTATGTTAAGGGTCAGTTGCCACTCCCTGCATCAAGTGCCTATCCACTGCAGATCTTCCTGCATTTTGCTACAATTTTCTAATGCTGCAACTTCTCTGTATACTACAGCATCATCTGCGAAAAGCTGCACGGAACTTCCGACACTATCTACTAGGTCATTTATATATATTGTGAAAAGCAATGGTCCCATAACACTCCCCTGTGGCACGCCAGAGGTTACTTTAACGTCTGTAGACATCTCCCCATTGATAACAACATGCTGTGTTCTTTTTGCTAAAAAGACGGGGAAGAATAATAAAGAATGGATTACATCAACTATGTTAGTTAAAATAAAGAAATTAAAGTGTGAACATACTACTGAAGGAAAGAAACAGTATAGAAAGCACAATAATAAACTAAAAATATCAAATGATCAGGTTTGAGAAGAATGGATGAAAAATCGGTGCAAGGAAAACTAAGAACTGGAAAATGGTGATACATTACAAGTTAATGTACAGAATCAGCAACATATCTAACAAAGTAACAAAAATAGTCAGCAAACGATGTATTAAAAAAAACTAAAAAAATAAATAAATTGAAATACAACAGTATGCATAGAATAGAATCAACAGGCATTGAAAGCATATGTCTAAGATTTATATGGCACACGAGGTGACCATATACATGTGAAATTGGAGCATGAACTGAAATGGACTGTGGAGCAAAGATATTGAGATGTGAGAAGGCCATTAAAGATCTCAGACAGAGGAAAGCAATGGGCTATGATAAAATACCAGCTGGAGCTCTTGGGTGATACCACAATACCCAGACTGATCAACCTTATCTATACAATATACAACAAGGGCATTTGGGCTAAAGACCTAGTTAAAACTTTTCTGCTGTACTTATCATACAAATAAAACACCAAGGAGTGCAAAGATTATACAGCAGTTTTAAACGCCACATTACAAAAGCCCTGTATAACTACATGTTCACAGAATTTCAAAAAAGAAAGAAAGGAAAACTGAGGAAAAGATGAGGGGTTATCAATCTGGATTCAGAAATGGATGAAACAAGGTGCTACTGGATACTGGGGATGATTGGACAAAGAATGATGGAAGCTAACAAGTGTAAGTATATTAGTATAGTCAACTGAGAAAAAGCTTTTGACATAGTAAAGTGGAATATGTTCCTGATGAGCTTATGGGATGTTGGTGTAGACTGGAAGGGCAGGAAACTGATGAAGGAACTCTACACCAGACAAACCTTGATAGCGCTGATTGTTCCTTAGCAAACATATGAAATGGGGATTGGGAGAGGTGTAAAGTGATGTGCACACTCAAGTTTGCAACACATGTTTATTGCAAACAGTTTTCAGGACTGTTTGTAATATTTTTGCAACATATTTATTTTGCATTTTGAAGAAAGCCGTATCTCAAAAAGTACCTTAAGTTTATGGAGAATTGGTTGAAAGCAGGAATTAAGTAAACGTAATGGTAACTTAACAAAACATATTTATGTATATACATTAATAATGTTGACAACTATAGAACACACTATCAAACACAACATCTAATTGTTCACTGTCACTTGCTCTGAATGCCACAAGAGAACCGGTACTTTTCAATTGTGCCTTTGTCATACCCATGTCACTGAAGACACTGTTTTTTTCAACTTCTGCTTCAAAAATCACTTGACTAATTATGTTCACTGTTATTGGCCCCTGGATTGATGCCAGTCCCCATAGCTTGCACACCACATGCACAGCGTACGGCATAGGAACCCCACCTGTCTGTCTATTTGTCTTTTAAACAATGGAAAATCCAGGATGGAGTAATGACAATACTATGAGAAGGTTAGATGGTCACTCACCATATAACCAAGATGTTTACTCACGGATAAGCATGGCAAGATGACTGCATTACACACACACACACGCACACACACACACACACACACACACACACACACACACACACACACACACACGTGTGTGCGACCACGTGACCACAGTCTCTGGCTGCCAAGGCCAGACTGTGAGCTAAAGCGCCTAAATGGGGGGGGGGGGGGGGGAGGGCGGAGGCAAGGAGGCGGGGGTGGGGAGGGAGGGAAGCGATAGCAGTGTATGGGTGGGGGACGGCGTAGTGCTACTTGAGGGTGCTTTCAGAGACAAGGTGGGGAGAGGCAGAGCACCCAGATGCAGTTCCGAAGTTACATGGAGGGTGGGCAGAGGAACAGAAAAGGAGAGAAGTAAGAAGAGTGTGGGTGCGTTGGTGGAATAGAGGGCTCTGTAGTGCTAGAATGTGAACATGGAAGGGGACAGGAGGGTGAAGGACAATGACTAATGAAGGATGAAGCCATATATAAATGGCCTAGTAGATAGTGTCGGAAGTTCCATGCGGCTTTTCGCAGATGATGCTGTAGTATATAGAGAAGTTGCAGCATTAGAAAATTGTAGCGAAATGCAGGAAGATCTGCAGTGGATAGGCAGTTGGTGCAGGGAGTGGCAACTGACCCTTAACACAGACAAATGTAATGTATTGTGAATACATAGAAAGAAGGATCCTTTATTGTATGATTATATGATAGTGGAACAAACACTGGTAGCAGTTACTTCTGTAAAATATCTGGCAGTATGCGTGCGGAACGATTTGAAGGGGAATGATCACATAAAATTAATTGTCAGTAAGGCGGGTACCAGGTTGAGATTCATTGGGAGAGTCCTTAGAAAATGTAGTCCATCAACAAAGGAGGTGGCTTACAAAACACTCGTTCGACCTATACTTGAGTACTGCTCATCAGTGTGGGATCCGTACCAGATCGGGTTTTCGGAGGAGATAGAGAAGATCCAAAGAAGAGCGGCGCATTTCGTCACAGGGTTATTTGGTAACCGTGATAGCGTTACGGAGATGTTTAGCAAACTCGAGTGGCAGACTCTGCAAGAGAGGCGCTCTGCATCGCGGTGTAGCTTGCTCGCCATGTTTCGAGAGGGTGCGTTTCTGGATGAGGTATCGAATATATTGCTTCCCCCTACTTATACCTCCCGAGGAGATCACGAATGTAAAATTAGAGAGATTAGAGCGCGCACAGAGGCTTTCAGACAGTCGTTCTTCCCGCGAACCATACGCGACTGAAACAGAAAAGGGAGGTAATGACAGTGGCACGCAAAGTGCCCTCCGCCACACACCGTTGGGTGGCTTGCGGAGTATAAATGTAGATGTAGATGTAGACACGGATATAGTGTACGTTCAGCAGTAGTGGAACACCACTGTGGGAAGGATAGTGTATAGGACATTCCTGATTTCAGGGCACGGCGACAGGTAGTTGAAAACCTGGCGGAGAATGCAATTCAGTTTCTCCAGTCCTGGGTAGTACTGAGTCATGAGGGGAATGCTCCTTCATACCCAGACAGTGGTACTTCAGGAGGTGGCAGGTGACTGGAGAGATACGGAACACGAAATCTGTTTCTGTGCAATGTTGGGAGGATAATGACGGCCTGTGAAGGGCTCACAGTAAGACCATCGGTATATTTCAAGAGAGTCCATTCATCGCTACAGGTGCGATGGCCACAGGATGTGGCTAGGCTGTACAGAAGCCACTTCTTTGTATGGAACAGGTAGTTGCTGTCGAAGTGGAGGTATTGCTGGTGGTTGGCAGGTTTGATATGGATGGAGGTATTGATGTGGTCATTTTTGGGGTTGAGCTTGTAATAGTACTAGTTATAGGGTGGTTAATAAATGCTATGATACCACTAAAAGTTTAGCAGATTGTGTACTATCCAGTCTAAATAGGTAATGGACAAAAGTTAGAAAGCATGGTTTTTCTTAATTTCTATCAGAAAATTAAACTGTATGGTGCACTTACATACTAACTCAACATCATTAACATTATTTCAGGTCATTTACCTGTAACTAAAAGAAAGTTACAATTACTTAGAAAACCTGATGATGCGAATTAACATCCTATCATACGTTTCAGAAAATTTTATTATTTCATTCTCATGATTGCTTAGTACATACCAAAGAAGCGCTAGGAAATATCTACAATTTTATTAACCACTTAATTAATTAGTAAAATTCATAAATTTCAACTTTTTAAAAAAGTCTTTTGGAACATTTATCAGTCATCTGGCCTACTTAATGTGACTTGTGCACTTTATGTATCATGTCAATAATGAAAAACCAATCAGATCACTGGTAATTAACTTTTCCATAAATGATTCTGATGTAAATAAGATGGACTTTCAGTCAGTTTAATACCACAAAATTATCATACACAACTTTACCCTGAAATTCCATTTTGGCACTTTGTACTGTACCTCAATTAATGTCAGGAATAAAATCCAATGTGAAATCAAGATGTAATTAATGATTTTATGATAGGTATTGTTATTGTAGCTTCATAACCAAATTTCCAGACAAAAGAAAAAAAATTAGAGATGTATTCAGAATGAATCATCATTTATTGTTTTTAAACTGTACTAACAGTTTGTTGTAAATCATTAACTTCTCATTATAAATCAGTAAATGTAATTGTTCTTGACAATAGTCCAAAGAACATATATTGTTAAGAATGGGTATATATTGAACGGTGCAAAGTACTTTACGTCAGTCGTAGTTTGGTCAATGTAATTACCAAAGTCTTTAACAGTTGCTGTGTGAATATCTTTTTTAATGCTTATGGAAAATACATTTGATGTTCAAAGGATTCATCAGTATGTTGGAAAATATTGTTTTAACATCCAAGTTTGCTTCATGTCTGAAATCCATGCAAATCTGCAATATACACTCCTGGAAATTGAAATAAGAACACCGTGAATTCATTGTCCCAGGAAGGGGAAACTTTATTGACACATTCCTGGGGTCAGATACATCACATGATCACACTGACAGAACCACAGGCACATAGACACAGGCAACAGAACATGCACAATGTCGGCACTAGTACAGTGTATATCCACCTTTCGCAGCAATGCAGGCTGCTATTCTCCCATGGAGACGATCGTAGAGATGCTGGATGTAGTCCTGTGGAACGGCTTGCCATGCCATTTCCACCTGGCGCCTCAGTTGGACCAGCGTTCGTGCTGGACGTGCAGACCGCGTGAGACGACGCTTCATCCAGTCCCAAACATGCTCAATGGGGGACAGATCCGGAGATCTTGCTGGCCAGGGTAGTTGACTTACACCTTCTAGAGCACGTTGGGTGGCACGGGATACATGCAGACGTGCATTGTCCTGTTGGAACAGCAAGTTCCCTTGCCGGTCTAGGAATGGTAGAACGATGGGTTCGATGACGGTTTGGATGTACCGTGCACTATTCAGTGTCCCCTCGACGATCACCAGTGGTGTACGGCCAGTGTAGGAGATCGCTCCCCACACCATGATGCCGGGTGTTGGCCCTGCGTGCCTCGGTCGTATGCAATCCTGATTGTGGCGCTCACCTGCACGGCGCCAAACACGCATACGACCATCATTGGCACCAAGGCAGAAGCGACTCATCGCTGAAGGCGACACGTCTCCATTCGTCCCTCCATTCACGCCTGTCGCGACACCACTGGAGGCGGGCTGCATGATGTTGGGGCGTGAGCGGAAGACGGCCTAACGGTGTGCGGGACCGTAGCCCAGCTTCATGGAGACGGTTGCGAATGGTCCTCGCCGATACCCCAGGAGCAACAGTGTCCCTAATTTGCTGGGAACTGGCGGTGCGGTCCCCTACGGCACTGCGTAGGATACTACGGTCTTGGCGTGCATCCGTGCGTCACTGCGGTCCGGTCCCAGGTCGACGGGCACGTGCACCTTCCGCCGACCACTGGCGACAACATCGATGTACTGTGGAGACCTCACGCCCCACGTGTTGAGCAATTCGGCGGTACGTCCACCCGGCGTCCCGCATGCCCACTATACGCCCTCGCTCAAAGTCCGTCAACTGCACATACGGTTCACGTCCACGCTGTCGCGGCATGCTACCAGTGTTAAAGACTGCGATGGAGCTCCGTATGCCACGGCAAACTGGCTGACACTGACGGCGGCGGTGCACAAATGCTGCGCAACTAGCGCCATTCGACGGCCAACACCGCGGTTCCTGGTGTGTCCGCTGTGCCGTGCGTGTGATCATTGCTTGTACAGCCCTCTCGCAGTGTCCGGAGCAAGTATGGTGGGTCTGACACACCGGTGTCAATGTGTTCTTTTTTCCATTTCCAGGAGTGTATATCCCCTAATGGACTTTATTGGTGGAGTAGATTCAACAGTTCCAAGCTAAGTATTCACTGCAAAAACTACATCACTCTCATATTACAATGAATCTCTCGTAATGAGAAGTATTTTAGCCAGAACTGCTGTTGGAGTAATGTTAGAAGGTCAACATAGAAGAAGGTGGTTTGTTGGGTTGAGGAGGACCAGGTGAAGCGAATGGGGGAGAAGGGGTTGAGGTTCTGGGGGAATGTGGATAGGGTGTCCTCATCCTTGATCCAGATCATGAAATGTCAGCAATGAATCTGAACCAGGTGCAACACTGAGGATTCCAAGTGCTTAGAAAGAATACCTCTAGCCCCATATCACCTCCTTATCCTCATTATCCACCCCCCGCAGCTTGCTGCTCACATCAACCACAGGCAGGCTCCAGCACCCAGAGTGTGTATGAGCTGTGCCTGCGTGTGTCTTCTACTTCAAAAGTACTTTGTCTAAAAGCTTAATATTTTAGCAGTCTTTTTCACATTGCCTACCTGCAACTCAACTCCTCTATGTGGTAACAATTTATCGTGTACATATTATTGTTAGTGTTTATTCTTATATACTGACACTTGGTGTACTTGCCATGTACTCAGCAGTATATTACTGAAGTGGTGCATCTGATTTAAAAGTAATTGTTCATAGGTGTACATAGCACATGGTACAGTAGCTCTTTGTTGTAATACATTCAGTTATATCGGATGGTTACAGTCTCTCAAAAAGTCCATGAAGATTGAATAAGTTGTAGTATTTTCTGCATGTGGAGACATGATACTGGGGGGGGGGGGGGGGGGAGGAGACATTTGTTTTCCATTGGCTTACCACTGGCTTACTCTCTCGTCTAAAATGATTTGCTGATTGTGAAACCAATCACATGGAAGAAATTTGTGATTTAAAGATTTAAATTATCTTCCGATAAAACAGTCGCACAAAGAATTAGGAGAGTCTGTGACACGTATTGCATGGAGGTGTATGGGAAGGTTTTCTACGGCAGAAGAACACACACGAAGGGGCACGAGTGCCGTCTATCTCATGTTCAATCCATCAACCATCATCTTCTGTGAGTAGCAGGTTGCAGAGTATCTTGGCATTGTATAATGGAATGTTACTGTAAACAAATCCTCCAAAGAGGATGCCTTGGTACTTTTAAGAGATGCCCTGAGATCCTTAACATCTACATCGACAGCCATACTCCGCAAGCCACCTGACGGTGTGTGGCGGAGGGTACCTTGAGTACCTCTATCAGTTCTCCCTTCTATTCCAGCCTCGTATTGTTCGTGGAAAGAAGGATTGTCGGTATGCCTCTGTGTGGGCTCTAATCTCTCTGATTTTATCCTCACGGTCTCTTCGCGAGATGTACGTAGGAGGGGGCAATATACTGCTTGACTCCTCGGTGAAGGTATGTTCTCGAAACTTCAACAATAGCCCGTACCGAGCTACTGAACATCTCTCCTGCAGAGTCTTCCACTGGGTTTATCTATCATCCCCGTAACGCTTTCGTGATTACTAAATGATCCTGTAACGAAGCACGCTGCTCTCCGTTGGATCTTCTTTATCTCTTCTATCAACCCTATCTGGTACGGATCCCACATTGCTGAGCAGTATTCGAGCAGTGGGCAAACAAGCGTACTGTAACCTACTTCCTTTGTTTTCGGACTGCATTTTCTTAGTATTCTTCCAATGAATCTCAGTCTGGCATCTGCTTTACTGACGATCAACTTTATATGATCATCCCATTTTAAATTATTCCTAATGCGTACTACCAGATAATTTATGGAAGTAACTGCTTCCAGTTGCTGACCTTCTGTATTGTAGCTAAATGATATAGGATCTTTCTTTCTATGTATTCACAGCACATTACACTTGTCTACGTTGAGATTCAATTGACATTCCCTGCACAATGTGTCAATTCGCTGCAGATCCTCCTGCATTTCAGTACAATTTTCCATTGTTACAACCTCTCAATATAACACAGCATCATCAGCAAAAAGCCTCAGTGAACTTCCGATGTCATCCACAAGGTCATTTATGCATATTGTGAATAGCAACGGTCCTACGACACTCCCCTGCGGCACACCTGAAATAACTCTTACTTCAGAAGACTTCTCTCCATTGAGAATGACATGCTGTGTTCTGTTATCTAGGAACTCTTCAATCCAATCACACAATTGGTCTGATAGTCCATGTGCTCTTACTTTGTTCATTAAATGACTGTGGGGAACTGTATCTAACGCCTTGCGGAACTCAAGAAACACGGCATCTACCTGGGAACCCGTGTCTATGGCCCTCTGAGTCTCGTGGACGAATAGCGCGAGCTGGGTTTCACACGACCGTCTTTTTCGAAACCTGTGCTGATTCCTACAGAGTAGATTTCTAGTTTCCAGAAAAGTCATTATACTCGAACATAATACGTGTTCCAAAATGCTACAACTGATCGATGTTAGAGATATAGGTCTATAGTTCTGCACATCTGTTCGACGTCTCTTCTTGAAAACGGGGATGACCTGTGCCCTTTTCCAATCCTTTGGAATGCTACGCTCTTCTAGAGACCTACGGTACACCGCTGCAAGGAGGGGGGCAAGTTCCTTCGCGTACTCTGTGTAAAATAGAACTGGTATCCCATCAGGTCCAGTGGCCTTTCCTCTTTTGAGCGATTTTAATTGTTTCTCTATCCCTCTGTCGTCTATTTTGATATCTACCATTTTGTCATCTGTGCAACAATCTAGAGAAGGAACTACAGTGCAGTCTTCCTCTGTGAAACAGCTTTGGAAAAAGATATTTAGTATTTCGGCCTTTGGTCTGTCATCCTCAGTTTCAGTACCATTTTGGTCACAGAGTGTCTGGACATTTTGTTCTGAACCACCTACCGCTTTGACATAAGACCAAAATTTCTTAGGATTTTCTGCCAAGTCAGTACATAGAACCTCGTACAAAACAACAAAAGCGTAAATAAATAGATAAACAGTGAAACTTACCATGTAGTATTTGATGCATATTCTGTTGAGACCATGTCCTGTAACAAGTAATGGTTGTACCATATAAATTCAAGTAGTTATGAGACACACACTAATAAACTATCACAGAAATTTGATTATTCAACAACACTGGTTATCGACAATATACAGAAAAAGTAATAAAAATTTAGTCTCTGTCAGCAGAAATTACTTAGCAGTTCCAGGTTATTACTCTCAACAGTGTAGGCACCTACAGCACCAGTCTCTTACATGTCACCATGTCCCCCAAGTACATGAAACTTGTGCTACAAACTTTACAGTCATAAACATGTTTGGTTAAGAAATGAAAATTATGTTGCACAGAATAATTTATATTCTTTCTCACAGGACAGACTATTGTGAACACTAATAAAAAGTGATTTTCTCCCATAATGTAGCTGAACAGCACTGCCCATGACACATCTACAGTTCAGGATTTGAGAACAGATGCATTGTGTATGAACAATAATGTAATCTTGCTCATTCAGTTTAGCTATAGCAGGCAGCCCATGACTGAACAATTCAAGGCACATAAAACAAAGAATACCATCTCCAACCTAGATCATGAGAATTACTCAAATGTAAGGCATATGTTCATGTTATGGAAACAGAATGCAAATTTAAAAGGGCGAAAACCAAGGAGAATAATGTTGCCACCTTCAGCCCTGACAGCCGTTAACACCATATACAGGGTGTTTCAAAAATGACCGGTATATTTGAAACGGTAACAAAAACTAAACGAGCAGCGATAGAAATACACCGTTTGTTGCAATATGCTTGGGACAACAGTACATTTTCAGGCGGACAAACTTTCGAAATTACAGTAGTTACAATTTTCAACAACAGATGGCGCTGCAAGTGATGTGAAAGATACAGAAGACAACGCAGTCTGTGAGTGCGCCATTCTGTACGTCGTCTTTCTGCTGTAAGCGTGTGCTGTTCACAACGTGCAAGTGTGCTGTGGACAACATGGTTTATTCCTTAGAACAGAGGATTTTTCTGGTGTTGGAATTCCACCGCCTAGAACACAGTGTTGTTGCAACAAGACGAAGTTTTCAATGGAGGTTTAATGTAACCAAAGGACCGAAAAGCGATACAATAAAGGATCTGTTTGAAAAATTTCAACGGACTGGGAATGTGACGGATGAACGTGCTGGAAAGGTAGGGCATAAGAATAACATGGATATAAACATGAAATGATATGTATATTCTTCCGCGTTTGCTGTTGTCTCACTCTAGTTTCGTAGTTTATTAAGCAGACAGGATTTAAATGAGGTAGCAGCAAACACGAAACAATACATGGCAAAATGTTTATATACGTATTATTCTTATGGTGAAGAGAATACTGCATGTGATTCACAATTCATAAAAGTTCCTATTAGCAACCATCTCTTCTCATAGGTAGAAAAAATTCAGAACGTAGAGTTGGCCATATTGACAAACATCCCAAACAGTCTTGCCAGTCGGATTTTCGTAGTACAGTACATTGAAATGTTGCTACATTCGAAGATGAACAATACGGAATTTGTATTTACTTCGTTGGATAATGTATGAAAATGCAGTGATCGAAACTCGGGGCGGAGATAAAAATCTCGTCTTCCACCGGTTTTTTTTTTTTTTTTTTTTTTTTAATTTATTTACTGATGCAGAGGTTTTGGCGCCAGTATTTATCTTTGTGCCTGAAAAGCATGCCTGTGAATCGCTACATATATTTGACGGCAGAAGTTAGTTGTGGCGGCACCTACCAACATTTTTCAGAACTTCCGCTTACTTTGCACTCGATTCTAAGCTGCAGGCGGTTTTTTGGATTACAAAAACCGGAAAAAAGTGCGGCTTAGATTCGAGTAAATTCGGTATACAAGGTTCAGGTAAAGTGGAAGTCTGTTTCTGTTCTCCTGTAGCTTCTGGCTACAACCACTTCAGCTGCATACAAGAGACCTGCACCTATTGACTGTGTTGCCATGACCAAATCTCCTGTATTGTGGCCATTTGTCTTTTTATGCTCTGCTCAGACACATTAATTGCATTCAATACTGAGCACCTGTGATTGTTTCACTCGGTTTTAACACCTCATAGTACACGACGCCGAGCTGGTCCCACCAAATGCAGAACACTATCTCTGAGCCATGAAAATTCGGTTTGGCTGTCGATGAAGCATGGCCGGGATATCCCCACGATTTTTTGCATTTAGGGTTATCATAAAGAACCCATGTTTTGTGCCCGGTCACAATGTGATGAAGAAATCCCTTCTGTTTTTGCCTCTGAAGCAACTGTTCACAAACACACAAACACCGTTCAACGTCTCTTGGTTTCAGCTCACAAGGGATCCAAGTGGTGTAGAAAGAACAACACGTAATGTTGTCTCCGACAAAACACCGGAAGAATAGATATGTTCATGAGACTCATGTTTGTGAAATTCAGCTTGCAGAATGCAGATAGTAAACCCATCTCCACGTTTGATTTTAAGACACTGATCACATCATTTGTGTTGTTAACTTAAGAGAGATGTCGAGCTAATCTTGTGAGTTTTTGAGTCGCTCTTAAGGTGTGCGTTTTAGAGGCAATGTTTACTAGATTTTGTTTTTTTGTCTGAATGATTGTTCCCATTGTATCCCTTAATACTGCTCATTCCTCTTGCAACACCCTGTAGTTGCCTACAACGTGCCTTGCCAACCTGCACCAGTGGCAGATGCTGTACTATAATCTCTCTGATCTCACTGTGTCATTTCTTGTTAAACGTGCGAGAGTGTACATTCCTACAAGAGTCAGCCAATACATCGCTGCTGGTTCTGGAGCTCCATTTATTTATTTATTTATTTATTTTTGGTCCTGACAGGTTTCGCAAGTGTGGCTTTCAGTTTTGCAATGACATTTCCATCTGTCAGCCTCCTATTCTTCATTATAATCCTATACAATGACCTTCCATCACAATCACTAAACACACACTTTTGCCCATGTAGTGACCTAATGGATTTTCTTTTTTTCTTTTTCACAGATTATGTTGCAATATCATTTTTCCCCTACTGACAAAGTCTCATATTCTGTTACTCACTAAGAGCAGAGACCTCAAACGGTTGGTAAATACAGTGAAACCCTGCTTTTACACTTTTCAAGGGACTTCAAAAAAATTGTGTAAAATGTGGGAAAATGTAAAAATGTGGGAAATAATGTTTTATGCTGTAAAAGTTATGTATAGGATAACCTCTTGCACTTTATGCATGATATATGTTCATAACAAGCATCAAAAGACTTGTCAGGGACTTTTTGATTTTCTAATGAAGGTTTATTATCTAATAAAAACCGCTGATGTAACAGTCTGGGAAGGAGGAACATCTGACTTAATTTCATATGCCATAATTGATGTTTTTGAAAGCCTGCAGCCATTATTCATTATTTAAATAATAAAATACTGCACTAGTTACATATTTTTTCATGCTTAGCACGACACGTTTCGAGAATTTTAACAGATTGTCATGTGCAAATATGTAAATTAGTATTTTGTATGGTGTTTGAATACATGACAGTTTGGAAAATGTTGCGATTGGTCACGATATCTTCATTCGAACGAACTTAGTTGCTCCCACCAGCCACAACACCAACTAGAGCTTGGCAGCAGTTGGAGATACGGCTCGAATTGTTCCAACTTTTATACATTTACTGGTTCAAATCCGCTTAGTTGAGTGCCCCGTTGTCAAGAAACTTAACCAAGTAATATTTGTAAACACTACTAAATGGCCAACATCACACCAGCATAATTTTTTCCCCATAAACATTTTTTCGTAATGCGTAAATAACGGGCAAATTGTAAATATGTTGACACAAAATCAGGTGCAAATTAACATTGTGGGCATAGGAAATTTGACGGGACCGATAAAAAATGTCGTAAATGGCGGGAAAATGATAATTCCAGGAATGTAAAAGTGGGGTTATACTGTATAAGAGGTATTTTTGAGCACTATACTTCTTCTATGTCGTCATGGTGTTTGGGGCAACAGTACTTGTGTGACACTGTCAGAATATCGGCGGATAATAGGGTGCTGGGAGCAGATGTTCGGTGCCTAGATTCCCAGACGATATCAAAGCACTGATGCTGCTGACCATAAAATGTAACACGTGCACAGTGTCTGTATACCGGGTATGGCCTCGGAGATATGAAAGTATCTGCGAATTACAGCACGCGCTCGCAGGGCACTTTATGCAAATTGCTGGAGCGCAGAGCGAGGGAGGGGGCGGGGGCGTCCCTTCCCTACCCCTCCCCTCCTTGGCCTTGGCATGTGGTTCACATTATGTCCTTGGAGATATGTAAGTGCTGATGCTGCTGTCAGTGAAATATGACATGCACAACTGTCTCAATTGTTAAATGACACCACAGATAAAGTGCTGATGCTGACGTCAGCGAATTCCTGGCCACAAACTGCAGTGCCCTACTACTTACTGATGTAGGCTGCTTCTCCTCCAGCTTTGGTTTTTATGGATGCTTTATTATGACATCGAATAACATTTATGGTTATATCGTGGTTTGCAGTAGAATAATTTGAAAATTTTGCAATGGGGAGGTCAGGAAATACCTCATGTATACTATGTGTGATTTTCAATCTTATATTTCAACTTCATTATGAAAATGAAAACTTGGAACAATGCACGTTCTCAACCAACATTTATATTTCTATTATTCAATGGGACAAAAACAGATACCTCTCGACAGAGTATAATGATGTATTTCAGTCTTGTACAGTCTACTGCTCTGTGTCAAGAACATTCCCAGACACTCACAAATGTTGAGAATAACTTTAGTATCAACACTTCAGTAGGCACACACTCAGGAACAGATGAAAGTTGACACGTCCCACACTGAACACAGGGGTAATCTTACATTTCATTCATCTCTCTCAAACTCGTGAACTATTAATCGTACAGAGATTAACTTGGCATTAATATCTTCTGGAAGAGTTGCAGTATGGCTTCATTTTAGTTTGGATCTTTTGGAACAAATTCACAGTTAGGAATTGCATTTCGTCGAATTAAGAGGTGGTATTACATTGTATTCATAATAGATTAAATATATATGCTCTGAAAGGGGCTACAGGTTCAAGCATATTTTAGCAGATATACACAAAACTGACAGTGACAATGAATCAATTTCTGGAAATGAGGATGAGATCAATGCTGATGCAGATGTGACAGAGGAAGATACACAGATTGCAGATGAAATGGACGTGAAAGAATGTGAAGAAGATAATAGTATTCAGGAAACTTGTGGGCCTACCCATGTACCCAGAAATGGCCAAAACAGTATCACCTGATGTGTGCAAGTAAGCTTCCAGGAATGTAATACATGAAACTGCACATATTCCATGTCACCTTAGACAGCAATTACAGGCAGATTTTTTATCACCAATCAGATGCTGAGTGTAATAGCAATGTATACCAATAATCGACCAGAAGATAGTAAAATTCTGCACCCATATCTTCAACACCAGATTGAACTTGACTCTACAGAACTATAGGAATTCTTTGGTCTTCTAACAATAGCTGGTCTACATAAGGCACATGGGAAAATCTTTGAGTGAATGTTGGTCAGATTAGTGCAGTTTACCCATTTTTCGAGCCACAATAATTTTCAAGATTTCTTGATATTTACACATGCCTCCAGTTCGATGATGAACTTACAAGAGAAGAAAGAAATGATGTTTCTGGATCAAAGGCTGGGGCCATATGGGCTGTGTCTGAAATGTTCATTGACACACGCATTTTGTCTTATATCCCTAGGCGTTATGTTACAGCTGATGAGCACCTGTGTACTTTCAGGGGACAGTCTCCACTCTATGTGTACATTCCTTCAAAACGTGTGAAGTATGGGATAAAAGTGTGGGCTACTGTAGACCAGTTATCTCATAAATTCACAACTAGATATGGGGAAATCTGCTGAAGGAAGGAAAATAAATCAAAGGAAATGAGTGGTAAATGATTTAGTTGATCAACTGAGGGGAAGTGGTACGAACATTATCACTAAATCTTTTCATAAGTTTTAATTTGGAACATGAAACTCTTGCTAAGAAACTGACACTTACGGGAACTCTTCGGACCAAAGGACAAGAGATACAAAAAGAAATGTTGCCATCAAGACAAAGATCTCCCTTATCGGCCACGTTTAGGTACACAGAATACCATTTTAGCTTCTTGTGTGTTCATATAAAACAAGTCAGTTATTTTGTTCTCCACTCCACAAACATTTCATGTAAGTGAGCAGGAACACAAAAAACCTGAAATAATAATGTTGCACAATTCGATAAAGCCAGGAGTTGATACGAGAGATACAATGTCTAGACATTACTCAGTGAAATATGGAACAAGAAGGTGGGCACTTGCTGCATTTTTTGATATAGTTGATTCAGCATGTCTCAAATACTTATGTCTTGCACTATAAATTTTTAGATGATATGAGAGGTAAAAATGTGAGAAGAGAATTCCTCTCTGAACTGGGAAAAGAACGCTCAAACCTCACAAATTTTGTGCCCCCAATGTAGAACACAACACATTCATTCAGCAATAATTTCTTCAGGTTTCAAAGATCTTCTAAGGAGCAAGCAACACGATAATCGGGATGCAGATGTTCCAAATCTGAAACAAATAAGGTGCGATTCCTGCCCAAGGTCAGAAAACAGGAAAGTGAATCAAAGTCATGAGTGTCACAAGTCTATCTGTAAAGAACATGCCAGAATAAGAGCGTGTGTAATGAGTGTTCATCATATGAGATGTAGAGAGAGTAGAAGTACATTTCTAACACAATTCCTTGTATGTGAAAATACACATCATATTAGTAGTAACTGACAGAAAGTCATCAAATAAAACAGACGTAATATCTGGTGTTCCCGAAGGAAGCGTTATGGGCCCTCTGCTGTTCCCGATCTACACAAACGATTTAGGAGACAATCTGAGTAGCCCTCTTAGATTTTCTGCATATGATGCTATCATTTACCATCTTACTAAGTCATCAGATGACCAAAACAAATTGTAAAATGATTTAGACATGATCTCTGTACATTGCGAAAAGTGCCAGTTGACTCTAAATATTGAAAAGTGTGAAGTCATCCACATGAGCACCAAAAGGAATCTGATAAATTTTGATTTCACTATAAATCATGCAAATCTAAAGTCTGTAAATTCAACTAAATACTTAGGGATTAAAATAACGAATGCCTTTAAGTTGGAATGATCACTAAAACAATGTTGTGGGTAAAGCAAAACCAAAACTGTGATCTATGGGCAGAACACAGAGAAAATGCAACAGGTCTACTAAAGAGACTGTCTGCACTGCACTTTCACATCCTCTACTGCACTTGCACGTCCTCTTCTGGAATATTGCTGTGCTGTGTAGGATATGCATCAGATAGAATAGACGGAGGATATTAAAAAGTACACAGAAGGACAGCTTGTTTTACTGAGGTCCATTCAAATAAAACCTGGTCAGGGCGTCTACCTTTGCCTCATACATAAGGAGGCACCACATAATTGCCAGTATGGTGGCACGATCTATTGGTAGAGAGACTACCACACACGCACCGTTTGACGTTGCGCAGCGCCAGTGTGGTTTCACCCCGAAGAGAAGGTGGGCACCAAAGTTATCACCCACTATCAAACATACAGGTGAGTAAGCAGGGACTATGAGGAGCGATTCGATTTTTGGTGGCGGAGAGAGTTGGAGGCTGTGAAAGGTATCGACGGATGAAGGCTGTGAAGAGTGAGTACAGTTTGAGTCGTTCAAGTGTTGTGGAATGGCACAAATGATTCCCTGAGGGCCACAAGTGACTGAAAGATGAAGCTCGTCCTGGACTGCTCTTCATGTCGTCACACCGGAAATGGTTGCAGAAATGAATGCTTTAGTCTCGGGCATCTGCAGAATCACCGTGCACGAGATCCATTGATTACTGGGTATTAGCGTGGGCACCGCCCACACCATAACGCATCAACACTTGAACTTTTGAAAAATCTGTGCACAATGGGTTCCCCACCGACTGACCACCAAACAGTGTAATACTCAAATGGCGCTGTCTTTGAGTCATCTGAAATGTTATCATGAGGAGAAAGATGACTTTCTGTTGTGTACTGTCACAGGTGATGAAACATGGTGTAACCATTTTGAACTGGAAAGCAGGTGTCAGAGCAAGCAGTGGAAACATGTGACTACACCACGTCCAAAGAAATCAAAGGCCATGCACACAGGTTCTGGTAAGGTCATGATGTGCTTTTTTGACCACACAGGCCCACTGCTTGTCGAGTTCCTGGAACGGGGAACCACCATCAATGCCCAGCTTTATCAAGCCAGTTTACCGATCTTAGACGAGCCATGAAGTCGAAATGCCGAGGCATGTTGTCCAGTAGTGTTACCCTCCGGCACGATAATACCTGCCCACACACGACCAATGTGGTGAAGATGACATTGCGGCAGTTTCGGTGGGAAATGCTGGAACATTCACCGTACAGTCCCGACCTTTCACCGTGTGACTTTCATGTGTTTGGACCTCTTAAAACAACCTACTCGCGGACATCAATTCGCAATGGATGACAAAGTGTGTGACTGGGTCCAGGCTTGGATCCGACAGCAGCCTACTGGATTCTTCAAGGAAGAAATTGACTGGCTAGTGTCGCAATGGGATAAATGTGCCAACAGTTTTGGTGACTATTTTTAAGTGAGTGTAGTGTGTATAACTACATTTTTGAGTTAATAAAATCATTACCATTACTTTACACTAGTGACCGCTTTCATTTGAATGCCCCTTATACTATTGTGAAATAGGGGAGAGAGCACCACTGATTTGAAACATGAATTGGGGGGGGCAATCATTAAAACAAAGGCGTTTTCCATTGTTATGAAGTTTCAATCACCTATCTTCTCCTCAAGAGTGCGAAAATATTTTGTTGACAGCCACCTACGTAAGGAGAAACGATCATTATAATAAAATAAGAGAAATCAGAGCTCGCACAAAAAGATTTCATTCATTTTTCCCATGTGGTGTTAGAGAATAGAACAGTGCAGAAATAGCCTGAAAGTGGGTCAATGAACCCACTGCCAAGCACTTAATCGTGAATTGCAGAGTGATCGTGCACATACAAACAAAAATAAAACACCTACACTTTCATATTGCAAACATAGCTAGTACATAATTACAACTTACACACAACTTA
The DNA here is from genome assembly GCF_021461385.2 of Schistocerca piceifrons. Taxonomy (NCBI): domain Eukaryota; kingdom Metazoa; phylum Arthropoda; class Insecta; order Orthoptera; family Acrididae; genus Schistocerca; species Schistocerca piceifrons. The sequence continues at coordinate 86,122,873 of NC_060148.1, forward strand.
ATTATAGCATGCAACAATGGAGTTTTAATTTCAACAATGTGCATGAGCTCACAATAAGTCATTGCTATTTTGCGAAAATATTTTACATTTGATCGCCGTATAGTTGTTAGAATCCCTTTGAGGTCAAAAAAAGACACCACACATGATAAGTTTCTCCAGACCTGATACTGTGCGAGGGTTAAATGCATGGTGAGGGGCAAAGTCCTCATTGGTGCCATACTTGAGAGCACATTCAATGCTGCACATTACAGGCATTATCTTGAGAGAACATTACTACGCAATTGGGATGCTCTGCCTCTCTAATAGAGGTAAGTTTTTTTCCAGTAGGATGGCACATCAACACTAGTCGAGAGCATCCACTGACTCTTGCATGAGGTTCTTCCTGGGCATTGGATTGGTAGATGGGAGTCCACTGGAACAGCCACCTCGGTCGCTGGATCTGACACTTCTGGACTTTTTCCTTTGGGAGCACCTCAAGTCTACATTGTATACCAACATTCTAAGAACATTAACTGACCTAGAGGAAAATGTCACAGTAGCCTGTACAGAAATACCAACAGCAGCGATACAGCCAAGTGTCCAACAGTGTCTGTTGCCATGTTCAGATGTGTCATGTGCAGGATGGTGGTCCCTTTCAACACCTTTAGCATTAGAGGTATGGGCGCACATCTCACCGGGGATGGCAATATCATTGTGCTGTTAACTCTGAGGCCATCAGTGACTGATGATGTAACATTTTGTTTCTACAATTAAAGTAGATCTGTAGCACGCATTCCTCTCTTTGTATTGTTGCTACCTGCACTAATTGTGACTTTGTCCTATGGGCCAAGACTTTTGAATCACCAATGAATATGCTAACATAAGTTTAATATACCAAAATAATCAATTAACCTGCACTCACTTCATGTGTGACACTAAGAAATGAACACTTACAGTATTCTCTTCACGATCCACTTCAAGTGCTGCTTCTGTCTCGTCTTTAATGTTATAAGTCCATTCCGAAGATGACGGTTGACCAAAATCCTTCAAAAAAATTAAAGGCTCAAATTAAGCAACAGAAGAGGATCTGAAGTTCAGAGAGAAGTAATGGATAGTGTTTTGAGAAAAGATTACCAGATGAACTCGCACTACAGTAAAACAAGGGTAACTGATAAAGTACCACTTGTGCGCAAGACTGCAGTAGGTCAATGATGTTCACAGCATTTGACAGCCGGCATATTGTCAATCATGCAACCATAATATTGGTCGCTAATGGCAACAGGGGGGTGGGACTACAGTTATCCAATGGTGAGCAGAGCATGAGGCTACAGAATGTAGTATAACTGCTAACTCGATGAGTATCTAACAACAGTGCTACAGTGCTAGTGGTGTTGATGCAAAGCAGAGCATTGGTGACAACAAACAAAGCAAACATTGCACCTACAACAACTGTTTCGTCAGAAATGGACCCACAGAATTTTGCAGAGCAAGAAAGAAATAGCAGATGAAATACTAGCATTTTTGCAAGATGAGTCAGTGGAATGTGCAGTGTTGTATATGCTTGACTCTGCGGACAATGTACACGAGGAGTACAATGACGACGATACGTGCTTAACAAGTGTAAGTGATACTGGAACAGGTGTCGAACCATATAATTCATTATCCTTCTCAGACACGAAGCCACAAATCCCATCTCCAGTGAAATGTAATAAAGGACAATCACTGTCTAAGGAGCACGTACTAAACATAAGTACGTACATGGAAGACCGTCCGCAGCATCATAAAAAAACAATATGTTCATAATCGTATTTTTTTACTACGCCACAGAATAAGTCTGCAGCAATATGATCATGTAGTGTGTAAGAAAAACTGCAGATATTCAAGGGAGGGCAGGACGCACTTGTTACAAAAACTGGTGTTTGCGTGTTTCAAGAATGCTCGATACAATTTACATAATGAGCACAATAGTGATCTACTATGTGGTGCAAATCAAATTGTGCACAATATAGATAACTGATTTTGAGGGAAGCAGTGGATGGTTCCATAAATTCAAACACTGCTACAGAATTGGAAGACAAGGTAATGAAATTTCAAACAAAGCGTCAACTTGAGGATGCACAGCAGACTGAACAATCGGCCTGAAAATTTGTAGATGAGATAATGAAATTTATCTCAGCGTTTAGGATAGAATTTGTTTTCAGCTCCGACAAATTGGAATTTGAAGAGGGAATGCATACGAATGGAACCCTGGAAATTAGTGGTACCAAGAGAGTTGTATCAAGATAATTAACATCAATGCTTTCATGGATTCACATACAATTACGTTGATTGTTAATCTGGATGGTAACTCAACTGGAAAGTTATTTATTGAGCTGCAAGAAGCTCAAGGTGCTCTAACCCCTCCAATTCTTTCACATGTGCGTGATCTTGCAAGGGCAATAGGGAATATTTATATCATTGCAAGCAACAGTTGGAAAATGGGCATAATAGAACTACAATTATGGTATGAACACTGCTTTTGACCAATAGCTTGATTCCTAGTCAGCGTATAAAAATCATATTCCTTCAGAGCAAACTGTCCCTCCTGAAAAGTGTGTGACTTTACAATTCATATCACTTGGAGCCACTGGACAAGTTCAGCCTCTAGATGTTTGTTTTTTCCATGCCTATGAAACATTATTACACTATCTGCAGCTGCTCCTTAAAGGATAGCCAGTTCCATGACAGACTGTTTGCCATTCAGTTGCATTCCATCAGTTCTCATCACCCCATTACACCAATAAGATTCTACATGCATTCTTTAAGAGTGGATACATAACTGAAAGTCCTGCATAGTTCGTAACTCCCAGGCAGTTTGCCTTCGATTTTGATGGTGCGAACCTTTGTGATCACTGTGGGATCCTGTTTTTCATTCAGTGTTCATGATGGTTTGTTTTAGACATGGTTTGTTTTAGACATTTCTCGATTGTCGATGATGTTCATTTTGTGAAGTGTAATACATAGAAGATCTGTTTGAAAAACTCCAGAACATTCGTAATTTCGCACCAATGGTGTGTTGGAGCAAAATGCAGTTGGCATCCCTGCATACGAGGTGCGACAATAAAGTAATGAGACTGATGTGAAAAAAAATGTTGCTTACCGTTTTAGTCAAGTTTAGTGTTGTCTCCTTCAAAGTAGTTCCCTTCTAATTGCACACACATTTACCAGTGCTTCTACCATTGATGGTAACATTTCTGGAACTCATCTTCTTTAATATCGTCCAAGACCCTCGTCACAGCTTTTTGGACATCTTGTGACGCTTGAAAATGGTGTCTCTTGACCGCCATTTTGACTCTTGGGAATAGAAAAAAGTCGCATGGAGCAATATCTGGTGAATAAAGTGGCTGTGGTAGTACTGAAATTTATTTTAAAGTTAAAAATTTCCGTACTGACGGAGCAATATGGGATGGTGCATTATCATGATGCACAATCCAATTATCAGCAATGTTGACACAGACACGAAGAATTCTTCTACAAAATTTCTTTGTAGTAACATTAACTGTTTTCCCAGGAGGCACCCACTCTTTATGAACAATTCCCTTGGAATCAAAGAAGCACGAAAGCATGCATTTCACTTTTGACTTTGAAATGCGAGCTTTTTTTGGTCTGGGTGATCCCTTTCAGCACCATTGCGAACTTTGGCATTTTGTCTCTGAATCGTACTGAAAAAAACCAACATTCATCACCAGTGTTAATACGGCTCAACAATTCTGGATTGATTTCCGTTTGCTCTAACAGATCGACTGCCACATTTTTCCGTGTTTCTCACTGTTCTGGTGTGAGATTTTTGGGGGTCATTTTTGCACAAATCTTTCTCATATCATAATCCTCAGTTATTATTAGACAAACTGGTTCTAGATTGATGTTCAGTTCTTCTGCAATCATTTTCACGGATAATCTTTGATCAGATTGTACGAGTTCACGCACCCTGGCCAAGTTGACATCCGTCCGTGAGGTTGATGGTCGTCCACTGCGGTCTTCATCTTCAACATTCGTTCTGCCTTCACTAAACATTTTATGCCAACGAAATATTTGAGCTCTTGACATAACCTCCTCTCCAAAAGCCTTCTGAAGCTTACTGTAAGTTGTCACGTTTTCACCCAATTTAACGCAAAAGGAAATGGCATACTGTCGCGCAATATTATGCGTTTCCATTTCTGTGACAAGAGACACAAGTATGTGTATTACAGCACAACTCACGACTGAGCAGTTGCATTGATGTGCCACTTGGACTAGAAGCAGCTTATAGACCAAGGTCAAAGATATTGTGCCTATGCAAGCCTGCTGGGTTTCCACATCTTGCAAAGAAAATCAGTCTCATTACTTTATTGTTGCACCTCAGATGCCTGTGTTTAATATGTAACTGTCAGAAGTTTCATTTTTGTATGTCTCTTAGTTATTTTTCAGTGGTGTATTGAGTAGAATGTTGTGTTGCACAGTTTGTGAATTCCGAGATGGAAGAGTTAAAGGGGCAACACACCTGCTTTAAATTTTGTGTGAAACTCAAGAAAACCTTTATGAATGGTTCACATGGTTTAAAAATGGCCCGACAGAAATTAAACATGATTTTCTTTCAGGGTGCCCTTTGACATCTACCGACGAAGCTCATGTCAGGAACATCAACGAAGTTGTGAGTGCCATTTGAAGCCTAACTGGCAAAGAGATTGCAGAAGAATGTAACATTTTAGTTGGATTGTGTCATGAAATCCTGATAGCATCTTTGAATGCATCGTGTTGCCCCCAAGTTCGTCCCAAGGCTCGTGAGTCGAGGCCAGAAAGACCTTAGCCTCGCAATCTGTGGAGAGTTTTTGGAATTCACAAATGAGAATGAGATGTTCTTTAAGAGAATCATAACTGGTGATGAGGCATGGGTCTATGATTAGGATATTGAGACAAAGGTTCAATCTTCTTCATGGGTCGGCACAGGTTCTCCAAGACTAAAAAAAGCTCGTCAAGTCGACTCCAATGTCAAAACCATGCTGATAAGTTTTCTTTAACTTTTAAGGATTAGTTCATCATGAATTTGGGCCAGAGCGACAAACTGTTACTCAATGGTACTATTGGGATGTGTTGCAAGACCTGTGAGAAAATGAGAGAAGGAAATGGCCTGTAATGTGGTGACACTCTTCATGGCTCTTGCATCATAACATAACTGCACATTCATCCCTATTGGTGCACGACTATTGCACAAAAAATAAAATCACTGTGCTGCCTCATGCTCTCCAATCTCCAGACCTGGCCCCTGCAGACTTTTTTATTTCCAAAGTTGAAAATCCTGTTGAAAGGACAAAGATTTGCAACGATAGGCGAGAGAAAAGAACATTCACAGACGGCGCTTCACGCAACCAGCAAGAGGTGTAACAAGACTGTTTCCGGAGGTGGAAACAGTTTTGGAAGCAGTGTATCAATTGTGGAGTAGAGAATTTTGAAGGAAACCATGCACAATAAGTAAAAGGTAAGCACAGAAAAATTTTGTGGACAAAGTGCAAGAATTTTTTAACAGATTTTTTACATCCCACAGAAGGTTGGTCTCTGCACATCGCAGACACTCATTTTATGTTACTCTCCTGATGCACATTGTGAGTCATTAGCAGCTAATATTTTTCTTGTCATAACTGTTAACAGAAGTCAAATGAGCTTACTAAAGATGGAACTTGCAACCTCGTATTCAAGGGGTTTCTTGTGAGTGCAGCCAAATTAAGTGTGAAGATGTCGGAAAAATTATATTAGCATGTGTGAACAGGGAAGTGGCTGAGATTTGGTATTTGTTCCGTACACTAACTGATGACAGGAGGAATGTATTGGATATGAAATGCAGACTGACAATTTTAAGATAAGCTTATATGAGAAAATTAAATGTTGGGTAGTCCTTCCGGAAAGTTTTTTTTTTTTTTTTCTTTCTTCAGCAATACCTCATATGGAAATAAAACAAGGATGATAATCAGTACAGATAACATGACAATAAAAGCTTCTGAACTGTTGTGTTATGTAAGAATGCCAAATGTTAAATAATTGAAAGTCCGGTATGGGATGATTATAATTTTATGAAAGGGATAGATCACTACTCACCATATAGTGGAGATGCTGAGTCGCAGACAGGCACAACCAAAAGACTATGAAACAAGTAAGGGCTTCTTCAGAATTATACACACACACACACACACACACACACACACACACACACACACACACACACAATAAAAACCACTGTATCTTGGTGCTGAGACCAAACTACGAGCAACTGGGGTGCGTAGTTGGAATTGAAATAGAAAGCTGTGTAGTGCTGGAGTGGAAACTGGGAAGGGGATGGGTGGGTGAAGGCCAATGACTAACGAAGGTTGAGGTCAGGACAGTTGTGGGAATGTAGAATATATTGCAGGGAGAGTTCCCACATGTGGAATTCAGAAAAGCTGGTGTTGGTAGAAAGGATCTGGATGGCACAGGCTGTGAAGCAGTCATTGAAATGAAGAATGCTGTGTTGGGTAGCTTGCTCAACAACTGGATGTTCCAGCTGTTTCTCGGCCACTGGCTGTCGGTGGCCATTCTTGCGGACAGACAGCTTGTCAGCTATCATGTGCAAGAACAACACAGCACAGTGGTTGCAGCTTAGCTTGTAGTTCAGGTCTGGTTTCTGCCTTTGATGAGATAAGTGATGCTTGTGACTGGACTGGAGTAGGTGGTGGTGGTGGTGGTGGTGGTGGTTGTAGCGGTAGGATGTATGAGAGATCTTGCATCTAGGTCTATTACAGGGATATGAGCCATGAGGTAATGGGTTTGGAGTATGGGTTATGTAGGAACAGATGAGGATATTGTGCAGGTTCGGTGGGAAGTGGAATACCACAGTGGGAGGGGTGGGATGGAAAGTGGATAGGCCATTTCTCATTTCAGGACGCGATGAGAGGTAGTCGAAACTTTGGCGGAGTATGTGATTCGGTTGCTCCAGTCCTCAGTGGCATCGAGCCCCAAGTGGAATGCGCCTCTGTGGCCAGATGGTGGGACTTGAGAAGGTGGTGGGTGACTGGAGACGTAAGGCACTGGGGATCTGTTTCTGTACAAGGTTGCAAGGATAATTATTATCCATGAAGGCCTAAGTGAGACCTTCAGTGTATTTTGGGAGGGACTTATCACCACTACAGACGTGAAGGCCATGGGTAGCTAGGCTTCGTGGAAGGGATTTCTCAGAATGGAACGGGTGGCAACTGTTGAAGTGGAGGTTTGTGTGTGTGTGTTTTGTCTAATTCTGATGAAGGCCTTTTCGGCAGTCTTTTTGTTGTGCCTATCTATGACTCAACATCTCTGCCATATGATGAGTAGTAACTAACTTTTTCATTATATTGTTATAATGCCGAGGCTAGGGGGTATGGGTGCACACAGTAATTAGTGAATATGAAACCCACTCTGGCAGAAACATCTGTCTGACACGATCTGACTAAAAAGAGGGATAGGTTGATACAAAACATCGTGATGCATCAAGGTATCATTAATTTGGTAATGGAGAAAAGTGTGGGGGTAAAAATTGTAAACGAACAACAAGTCTTGATTACAGCAAACAGGTTCAAATGGATATAGAATGCAGGATTTACGCAAATATGAAAAGACCAGGATGGGATAGACAGATATGGAGAGCTGCATAAAGTTAGTCTTCAAACTGGTGACTCGAACGGTGGCTCAGTTTGCTGACTATATGTTTCTCCTGAGAGTCATTAGGAACTATATACTACAATGGAGAATAACAATATTTCTTTCTTTAATGTCTTTGAAGATAACTGGCAGGATCAGGACTACTAGCCGATGTAGTGAACTTAATTCTCTTGGAATTTTTGTGTCACTAACATTAGCCACAGTCTTACATGGGGAAAGCTCACAGTCAGAATATAAAACGTAGTACAAAGTCTCAGATCCATACTGTGCAAGAGATACTACGGAATGAGTACTTACATTATTCTCCATTTCATCCTCGTCGATTGTTAATTCTGGCTCGTTTTTAATGTTGTTAGTCCATTCCGAAACTGGTAGCAGGTCTTCAAGAACCTGAAAGAAATTGAAAGATGAAACTACATAATGGAAACTAAAGTTCAGGGGGAACGTATATGAGGGGTGTTCAATAAGTAATACAACACTTTTTTTCTGAAAAGTTGGTTTTATTCAGGATTCCAATACACCATATTATTTTCCACTCTTCTGGCTACAAAATCCTATTTTTCAACATAATCTCCATTCAATGCAACGGCCTTACACCACCAAACTGGGAGGGCCTGTATGCGCGCACGTTAACAGTCTACTGGTCAACGCTGTAGCCAATGACTTATCCCATCAATAAGCTCCCAACCCTCCCCATCGTCCACGTACTGCTTCCTGCGGTGTGCAACCTTCGTTGCGCCAAACAGGTGGAAGTTGGAAGGTGCAAGATCCAGCTTGTGGGGAGGATGAAGAAAATCAGTCCAAGAAAGTTTTGTGAGCTCCTCTCGGGTGTGCAGACTGTGTTAACCCTTTCGTGGTTGATGGGTCATATATGTCCCACTAACTTTGAGCGCCAGTTCGAGTGTCGGGATATATGTTACCCAGCTCTGCATGGTGCTGCCATCTAGGGACACGTGTACTGAACCTAAGAAAAAAAATCGGGACTGCACTGCAAAGGTAATAGAGAAGCGGTGACTACTTTTGTTGACTGGCGTATATATATGGCTGCTGCAACGCCACTTATTTGTGTCATTCTTCAGTTTTCATCATTCCTCACTTTCCAGCGATGTCTGAAGTAAGTAATTCATCTTATTATTAACTTAATAATCATTTTTTAGTACAAATACAGTGTGGAATGTACTTCTCAGCGACTGTACTATCTTATAATCGAAATAAAATAGCAGACATTATTTGTAAAGACTAGCAAGACAATTGATTAATGGGTATTCATCCAAGAAAAAGAGGGGATCAATGCCCACTTTCTTCCCAGCAAAGAGAGGAGTCTCTAGTGTGCCAGACGACGTCCGGCTCGTGAACGTAGGCAAACATGTACCGAAAGACAGTGGCACTAGGAAGCGATGCAGATTCTGCAGCACAAACTCTAAAGAGAAGAGAACAAAAGTTGTTTGCACTGCTTGTGGTGTACCACTCTGTGCCACACCATGTTTTTCCAAGTTTCATGGCATGTAAAGTTTTGTAAGTATTGATCATGTATCATGAAAACTGAAATGTAATGAATATTTTTTACACTGGCTCTACACAAATAAAAAGATTACATGCATGTATAATTTGTAGTTATTTTATTATCCGCAAAATCCTATTTATGGCTAAAAAAAAGTAAAATTACAAAATCAGTCAGTCAGCAGAAAAGGTATCTTGCGTTGGTTCATGGGACATGTGTGTCCCACTTCCTGTTGTGAAAAAATGGTGGTGAAAATATAATAATGGGACTGAAAAGAAACTGTTATCACCTTAATATTTTAAAAATCTGTAAGAAATGAATTTTATCCACGAAAGGGTTAAGCCTTGGGTTCTCACGGAAATGAAGTTTGGTTGCTTTTTCTCGAAAATGAAGAGGACCGTCACCATGACTTCACTGGTTGAGGCTGCAGTAACTTTTTCTTCGTAGAAGACATGCTGTGGCACCAGTCCATAGGTTGCCGTTTTGTTTCCAATTTGAAGTAATGAACCCATGTTTCATCGCCTATGACTGTGTTCAACAAAAAATTGTCATGATCAGCCTCGTAACATGCAAGCAATTGAGCATTTGACTGTTTTCAGGAAATTGTCTTAAATGGTTAATTACATCATTTTATCAGAATGAGATTTTTACTCTTCACTAGAGTGTGCATTGATATGAAACTTCCTGGCAGATTAAAACTGTGTTCCAGACTGGGACTCGAACTCGGGACCTTTGCATTTCGCGCGGGCAAGTGCTCTACCAACTGAGCTACCGAAGCACGACTCACGACTCGTCCTCACAGCTTCAATTCTGCCAGTACCTCGTCTCCTACCTTCCAAACTTCTGGCAGAATTGAAGCTGTGAGGACAGGTTGTGAGTCGTGCTTGGGTAGCTCAGTTGGTAGAGCACTTGCCCACAAAAGGCAAAGGTCCCGAGTTCGAGTCTCGGTCCAGAACACAGTTTTAATCTGTCAGGAAGTTTCACGTCATTTTATGTTCACAACATGTTTTTTTCCCCTCTCGAATTTCAGTATTATTTTATAAAAACGGAAATGAAATTCAAATAATGTGAAAGCAACTAAAATGCTCCATTCAAGTCATGTGATGCCTGTGATGTCACTGGCTAGCTCACTGCCCCTACCGTCATAAAGCTAATTCACAGTGATGTCTTGTTCTGTACTTCAAGTTTTGAAAAATGGACTACAAATGGCATGTACTACCACACTGTACAAATACGTCCATAAAATCTCTTCAAAAAGTGTTTTCGACTGCTCCAAAGAATAAGAAGATGGGGAAAAAAAACGTTGCAATAAAGGATAGCATCATTAAATGACACTAAATTCTTAGCAAAAATTATTGTTACATCCACTTCCTTGCACATCATTTGGTAGCTCAGTTGGTAGAGCAATGGACTATCTAATAACAGATGATATCCGTAGGTTGCTGGTCTGAATCCAGACAGCAAAAATATTTTAACTTACTTGTAAAACCAATTGACACTTCTTTTACATGAAAACCAAACCACAAATACAAAATTTCATCACACCAATTAGAAACAGAGAATTATTGCACTTTGGGAGGGGGGGGGGGGGCGGCTTTGAATGCGCTCACGTTTGCAATAGTTATCCACACACACAACGTTCGAAAAGATATTTCCTAGTTAACGTGGCCACAAATTTTTACTTTTATTAGAAACAATTTTTTTTATCTTTGTACTGTCCAGTTTGGATCCTTACAGTTTAAGTTTCTGAAATTTTATCATCTTACATACGATGAAGTTACCTCTGCTTCAGACACCGACATTAGTTTACACTCGAACAGCACAGCCCTCACATTTATATTACCTGTGTGTTGTAATGCTTTATATCTCATGCATACAAAACCTCATAGTCTTACACCTCGTTGCACTGTGCAAGTATGGCAGTATGTTCACTACTAGCAAGACCTTCCAAGGAAGTTAATCCACAATCGTTTGTGAGCAAAGCAAATGCATTTATCCTCAGTTGTCCATTATCACACTAAGATTAAATGAGAAGCTATATACAGGGTGTACCAAAATGAATCATCCGATTTGGGAAAAAAAAAAAAAAAAAAAAAAAAAACCAATTATGTTATTTGCGATATGTGTGGGAACAACATACTGTTGGAAAGAGCAAACTCTTGAGTTTTACATGGTTCCCACTAGGTAGCAGCAGTGTGCACCTACTTCGGTTCAAGTAAAAATGGTATCAGGACAACAGAAAGCATTTTGTGTTTTATGTTTTGTGCAGTGCGGGTCGGTAATAACCGTTCAGCATGACTTTCATACGACAACTGAACATGGTACTGATGTCCATCTGGCGTGTGTTGCGTCAACGTTTACAGATGAAACCACACAAAATTCAGCTAGTGCAAGCTCTTTGTGAAGGTAAGAAACAACGTGTGGAGTTCTGTAATTTCGTTCTTGGCAAGATGGAGTACGACAGTTCTCTTACACACTTAACTGTTTAGTGACAAGCCAACATTCCATTTAAATGGAACAGTGAATCACCATGTGGCGAGAATATGGCATACTGAACAACCACATGAAGTTGTACAACATGAGAGGGACTCTCCAAAATTTAATGCGTTTTGTGCAGTTTCATGGGAAAAGGAGTATGGTCCATTTTTCTTTGCAGAGAGCACTGTTACAGGAAGCACCTATCTTGATATGCTTTCCCACAATTGGAGACTGATTCAAATGACTTCATTTAACAACAGGATGGGGAACCACCACATTGGCAAGAGTGGGAATTTTTAAATCAAATGATTACTGAACAATGGATCAGTCACATTGGACCAAATGCTTCAGCCTTATGTTACTGGCCTCTAAGATCACCGAACTTGACTGTATGTGATTATTTCTTGTGGGTATTTGTAAAAGACTATGTGCCTCCATTATGTATAACAATGCACGAACTGAGACACCGCATAACAGCAGCTGTGGAAGCTGTAACTCGAGACATGCTCTCTGCAGTGTGGGAACAATTTGAATACCACATTGACACATGCTGTGCATCTCAAGGGGTGCATATTGAACACCTATTGAAAGGTGTGGGTGGGGGAAGTGTGTGGGGGGGGAACCTTTTTTAGTTTCCCGTTCATAAAAAAACAAAATTCATTGTATATATTTATTAGTTTCAGAAATATAGATGTGCCATATCAGATCATTCTTTTTGATACATCCTGTATAATACATCTCATCATCGAAACAACTGTTATGAGTTCTTGCTGATGCTGTTTTGTGTAAAACTTTTAAAAATACATGACTCTTCCACGACTCGAACCTGTGTTGTTATCCCACCACACGCACTACATGTTGTGCCACCTAGCGCATGTTACAGGCGGCCGATCTGTTGGGTGTCTTGTAGAGTGGAAATCAGCACTAAGATTTGCCAAGAATAATTCGGAAACTTCTTGGCAGATTAAACCTGTGTGCCAGGCCGAGATTCGAACTCGGGAGCTTTAGCTTTTGCGGGCCAGTGCTCTACCAACTGAGCTACCCAAGCACGACTCACGACTCGCCCTTACAGTTTTAATTCCGCCAGTAGGGCAGCTCAGTCGGTAGAGCACTTGCCCGCAAGAGGCAAAGGTCCTGAGGTTGAGTCTCAGTCTGGCACACAGTTTTGATCTGCCAGGAAGTTTCATATCAGCGCACACTCTGTTACGGAGTGAAAATTTCATTCTGCAAGAATAATTTATTGTGCTTCGGGTCGCAGTTCATCATTGATAGTCGAAAATCTAGATATAAGATACTAACCCATTTGCAAGAAAGTTCCACGATTCCACAGTTTTGAGCAAGTTTAATGATGTCGCAGCGAGCAGGGAAAAGAAAGTCCATCTTTGCACATATCACTGCTTTAAATAAGTGGAGCATAAATGTGTCAACTTTCATAAGATTCTCACTATCAGCGTTCATGTAATTCCTTTCTTTTGTTACTTAAAAGTTGTAAATGTATTTTCCATCACTAAGTAGCTAAACTATTTGCAGAAAAAGCATGTAAAAACCTAGTAACTTCTGCCGACACTTCTGTAACACACATACAGCTTTGTCTTACTCCTAGTCTGTGATGTCACCAGAGCTTCTACCAGTAGCAGAGCATTTTCGATCATGTGGCCAAATCCTGCTGTTAAATGATTTTTAAGCTTTAATTGGATAAAAATAATAGCTATTTTGAGAGAATGTTGTCGTCTTCAGTCCAGAAACTGCTTTGATGCAGCTCTCCACGCTACTATATCCTGTGCAAGCTTCTTCATCTCCCAGTCCCTACTGCAGCCTACATCCTTCTGAATCTGCTTAGCGTATTCATCTCTTGGTCTCCCTCTACGACTTTTACCCTCCACGCTGCCCTCAAATACTAAATTGGTGATCCCTTGATGCCTCAGAACATGTCCTACCAACCGGTCCCTTCTTCTAGTCAAGTTGTGCCACAAACTCCTCTTCTCCCAATTTCTATTCAGTACCTCCTTATTCCCCCCCCCATGAACCATGGACCTTGCCGTTGGTGGGGAGGCTTGCGTGCCTCAGCGATACAGATAGCCATACCGTAGGTGCAACCACAACGGAGGGGTATCTGTTGAGAGGCCAGACAAACATGTGGTTCCTGAAGAGGGGCAGCAGCCTTTTCAGTAGTTGCAAGGGCAACAGTCTGGATGATTGACTGATTTGGCCTTGTAACAATAACCAAAACGGCCTTGCTGTGCTGGTACTGCGAATGGCTGAAAGCAAGGGGAAACTACGGACGTAATTTTTCCCGAGGGCATGCAGCTTTACTGTATGATTAAATGATGATGGCGTCCTCTTGGGTAAAATATTCTGGAGGTAAAATAGTCCCCCATTCGGATCTCCGGGCGAGGACTACTCAAGAGGATGTCGTTATTAGGAGAAAGAAAACTGGCGTTCTACGGATCGGAGTGTGGAATGTCAGATCCCTTAATCGGGCAGGTAGGTTAGAAAATTTAAAAAGGGTAATGGATAGGTTAAAGTTAAATATAGTGGGAATTAGTGAAGTTCGGTGGCAGGAGGAACAAGACTTCTGGTCAGGTGACTACAGGGTTATAAACACAAAGTCAAATAGGGGTAATGCAGGAGTAGGTTTAATAATGAATAGGAAAATAGGAATGCGGGTAAGCTACTACAAACAGCATAGTGAACGCATTATTGTGGCCAAGATAGATACCAAGCCCACACCTACTACAGTAGTACAAGTTTATATGCCAACTAGCTCTGCAGATGACGAAGAAATTGAAGAAATCTATGGTGAAATAAAAGAAATTATTCAGATAGTGAAGGGAGACGAAAATTTAATAGTCATGGGTGACTGGAATTCGAGTGTAGGAAAAGGGAGAGAAGGAAACATAGTAGGTGAATATGGATTGGGGCTAAGAAATGAAAGAGGAAGCCGCCTGGTAGAATTTTGCACAGAGCACAACTTAATCATAGCTAACACTTGGTTTAAGAATCATGATAGAAGGTTGTATACATGGAAGAACCCTGGAGATACTAAAAGGTATCAGATAGATTATATGACGGTCAGACAGAGATTTAGGAACCAGGTTTTAAATTGTAAGACATTTCCAGGGGCAGATGTGGACTCTGACCACAATCTACTGGTTATGACCTGTAGATTAAAACTGAAGAAACTGCAAAAAAGTGGGAATTTAACAAGGTGGGACCTGGATAAACTGACTAAACCAGAGGTTGTACAAAGTTTCAGGGAGAGCATAAGGGAACAATTGACAGGAACAGGGGAAAGAAATACAATAGAAGAAGAATGGGTAGCTTTGAGGGATGAAATAGTGAAGGCAGCAGAGGATCAAGTAGGTAAAAAGACGAGGGCTAGTAGAAATCCTTGGGTAACAGAAGAAATATTGAATTTAATTGATGAAATGAGAAAATATAAAAATGCAGTAAATGAAGCAGGCAAAAAGGAATACAAACGTCTCAAAAACGAGATCGACAGGAAGTGCAAAATGGCTAAGTAGGGATGGCTAGAGGACAAATGTAAGGATGTAGAGGCTTATCTCACTAGAGGTAAGATAGATACTGCCTACAGGAAAATTAAAGAGACCTTTGGAGATAAGAGAACCACTTGTATGAACATCAAGAGTTCAGATGGAAACCTAGTTCTAAGCAAAGAAGGGAAAGCTGAAAGGTGGATGGAGTACATAGAGCGTCTATACAAGGGCGATGTACTTGAGGACAATATTATGGAAATGAAAAAGGATGTAGATGAAGATGAAATGGGAGATATGATACTGCGTGAAGAGTTTGACAGAGCACTGAAAGACCTGAGTCGAAACAAGGCCCCGGGAGTAGACAACATTCCATTAGAACTACTGACAGCCTTGGGAGAGCCAGTCCTGACAAAACTGTACCATATGGGGAGCAAGATGTATGAAACAGGCGAAATACCCTCAGACTTCAAGAAGAATATAATAATACCAATCCCAAAGAAAGCAGGTGTTGACAGATGTGAAAATTACCGAACAATCAGTTTAATAAGCCACAGCTGCAAAATACTAACACGAATTCTTTACATACGAATGGAAAAACTAGTAGAAGCCGACCTCGGGGAAGATCAGTTTGGATTCCGTAGAAATACTGGAACACGTGAGGCAATACTGACCTTACAACTTATCTTAGAAGAAAGATTAAGGAAAGGCAAACATACGTTTCTAGCATTTGTAGACTTAGAGAAAGCTTTTGACAATGTTGATTGGAATACTCTCTTTCAAATTCTAAAGGTGGCAGGGGTAAAATACAGGGAGCGAAAGGCTATTTACAATTTGTACAGAAACCAGATGGCAGTTATAAGAGTCGAGGGACATGAAAGGGAAGCAGTGGTTGGGAAGGGAGTAAGACAGGGTTGTAGCCTCTCCCCGGTGTTATTCAATCTGTATATTGAGCAAGCAGTAAAGGAAACAAAAGAAAAATTCGGAGTAGGTATTAAAATCCATGGAGAAGAAATAAAAACTTTGAGGTTCGCCGATGACATTGTAATTCTGTCAGAGACAGCAAAGGACTTGGAAGAGCAGTTGAACGGAATGGATAGTGTCTTGTAGGGAGGATATAAGATGAACATCAACAAAAGCAAAAGGAGGATAATGGAATGTAGTCGAATTAAGTCGGGTGATGTTGAGGGTATTAGGTTAGGAAATGAGACACTTAAAATAGTAAAGGAGTTTTGCTATTTGGGGAGCAAAATAACTGATGATGGTCGAAGTAGAGAGGATATAAAATGTAGACTGGCAATGGCAAGGAAAGCGTTTCTGAAGAAGAGAAATTTGTTAACATCGAGTATAGATTTAAGTGTCAGGAAGCCATTTCTGAAAGTATTTGTATGGAGTGTAGCCATGTATGGAAGTGAAACATGGACGGTAAATAGTTTGGACAAGAAGAGAATAGAAGCTTTCGAAATGTGGTGCTACAGAAGAATGCTGAAGATTAGATGGGTAGATCACATAACTAATGAGGAAGTATTGAATAGGATTGGGGAGAAGAGAAGCTTGTGGCACAACTTGACCAGTAGAAGGGATCGGTTGGTAGGACATGTTCTGAGGCATCAAGGGATCGCCAATTTAGTATTGTAGAGCAGTGTGGAGGGTAAAAATCGTAGGGGATGACCAAGAGATGAATACACTAAGCAGATTCAGAAGGATGTAGGTTGCAGTAGGTACTGGGAGATGAAGAAGCTTGCACAGGATAGAGTAGCATGGAGAGCTGCATCAAACCAGTCTCAGGACTGAAGACCACAACAACAACAACAACCTCCTTATTAGTTAGGTGATCTACCCGTCTAATATTCAGCATTCTCCTGTAGGACCACATTTCAAAAGCTTCTACTCTCTTCTTGTCTAAACTATTTATCGTCCATGTTTCACTTCCATACATGGCTACACTCCATACAAATACTTTCAGAAACAACTTCCTGGCACTTAAATCTATACTTGATGTTAATAAATTTTTCTTCTTCAGAAACCCTTTCCTTGCCATTGCCAGTCTACATTTTGTTGAATGTTATGAACACTAAAATAACAACAATCTGAACCATATTTTTATCATAGGCAAACAGTCTATTCCATACAGATGGTGCTTTGTTGCTCTGCAAGGCTTCTGTTAGATGGTGTGGAGCCCAGCGGACACACACCATTCAGTACCCCAACTGGCGGACAAGCGTGTGGGGTGTGAGCACTAACAACAGAAACGTCCAGCTCTGCAACAAGGTGTTTATTTCTGATCTACTGATCACCTCAAATAGTGTGTCCACACGTTCCAACTTTGCAGGAGTCACAGCTGTGTGTGGACAGGCGCCATGTGGGAGATAGGGACAGGTTTGTGCAACCTTGTTGCAATGATGACAGACGCCTCGCCCAACAACTCACTGTGCTTTTGTTCACTGCCAGGTCTCCGTAAAAGATTCTACAAGAGGCTACAAATATCTGCGCTGCTCCAATTTTCAGCCAAAAGAAACTCAATAACAGCTCTCTGCCTGGAATCCACCTCCATTACTGACACCACTTTGAAGGTATAATGCCACCACCTATCTGAACTTCATTAAACTATAAGCGCTGAAGTGGTAATATCCACAATTTCCCACAACAAATTCTGCATTTTTTCATTGGCTGAGGAAAAAATTGTATTGCACTACTTCTTGAACACCCCTCATACCAAGTTTAAGAAATTATTTCAATAAAACAGACTAGATCACATGTAAGATGTATATTTCACTTGGTGACTAATTTTGGTCTCTTACAAGGACCATCATCAGTCCATTTTTACTCTGTAAACAATAGTATTACATTTAATAAATGGTCAAGGAATAAATACTATCATAGAAGTAAAATAACATACAATAAATTGCTGGTATACTCACTGGAGACAGTAGGGGATGGTGGTATGGAGGAGGCAGCTCTGAAGAGGTGTGACAAACACTGCTGAATGAAGTCGAGTTGCTCGTGGTCTTATAGTGAAAACTTCGTTCACTGTCTCTGGCGTAGCATCACAAATAGCCAATAGCAGAGAGCTGTTACTATTATCTGTGAAGGCTGTTTGTAAACGTATATTATTACAAGTTAAAATTATAGAAAAAACATCTAGGGATATTACGAATATATGGTACATCAATGACGTGCATCACAAAATGTTCTTAAATAGCGAAGAATGCCTAGTCCAATGACAGTGGCTCATTTCAAAGCATGCTACCCCTTACATGTGCTTGTATCAAGACGAGTGTGGCAAAAATGGTTGATAGGACACCAACTAATTACCAAGGAGACAAATAAGAACCGATATTATCTGCTGTCAGCCAAAGATACTTAAACTCTGTGAGTGCTGCTTTCAGTTACAGATGTTGTGGAGTCATCTGTGGCTGTCTTTTACGTATGTAGAAAACATCAGTTGCCTGTTGTAAAATTACGGAAAAAATAACTGTAAAATAATCATTTACATGAGCACGCTTTTTTTTAAAAAAACATAGTGACTACGACATTACATCTTCAAAATGATTTTAAAAATGTAGCACACATTTTTTGCAGATGACAAATAACACATACATAAAGGCTGCACGGAAGAATTAAAATAAATATTAATGTAAAAGGACCAACCAAGCTGATAACAGCAGTGTCACAGTATTAATTCACAAGCTGTTTGTCGTCATGAAGTAATGTATTTTCATTATGTAAAATGTATTTGGGAGAATAGACTTAAGATCTACAACAGAAAATTATTTAAAAAATAAATAATATTTACAAGAAAAGTGCTACATTGTAATGTGATTTTTAAAATGTGTGGATATTTTGCATAATAAGTCTCATAAGCATTGAGTGCTGAGGTCATGATGATCAGCCTTTGTGGAACACACAAAAATATTTATTGCAATCCAAAAATGAGGCATAATATCTTATTTAACTAAATGCTTGGCATCTATGCTGTAGCACAAGTGGTAGTACAGAGGACAAAAACACATTTGCTCATCTGCGATTAAGAGTCCTCCTCATTACAGGTTAAAAATATTTATGGCCTAGATGTAGATATCCAGGAGTAAGCAATTGCATACACAAGATATTGCACCTTGTTTTTGAGCTAAAATAAATATCTTTTTTTATGTGTAACACACCATCCACAAATGTACTTTTAGACTGCTATGTAAACCAGGCTAATCATCATGGCCTCTGCGCTCACTGCTTATGCAACTTATTGTTCAAAATATCCCCACAATTCCAAAATGGCATTACAATCTAATTTTTAATGTAAATATTATTTTATTTAATAATTTCAGATTATAGACTTTAACAGTTTATTCTCGCTAACACATTTTACATAATGCAATTACACTGATGAGCCAAAACATTATAATCAGATTGTTTGTCCAGCCACGAAACCAAATACCTTACATCACTGATTCCCTGTATCAGGGATCCAACAGTATGTTGGAAGGTTTGTGGAGGTATGCGGCATTAGATGTCTATACACAGGTTATGTAATTTGCATAAATAATAGATAGTGATTTGCAAATGCGGAGATGGTGTTTGATAGTGACCAAGATGGGCTCTACAGGATTTACATCAACCGAATTTGGTCACTGAGACATCAACGTCAATTCACTATAATGCTCCATAAACCAATGTAGCATGGTTCTTGCTCCAAGACATGGACAATTACACCACTGAAAGATGACACAGCTGTCAGGGAAGACATCAAGCGTGAAGGGACACAGATCGTTTGCAGCTGTCTGCCTGTCTTCGATTACTACCACAGGTCCCATGCAGTCGCAGGAGAATATCTTCCATAGCATAATACTGCTCCCACCAGCCTGCATCTGTGGTGCAGTGCACATTTTGAGCTGCCATTCACCTCAATGACGGTGTTTGTGGAGACAACTATTGACCTAGTGTAGCAAAAATGTGATTCACCGGAAGAGCCAACATTCTGTGAAGAGTCGTGGACATCCAACCATTTAGCGCCTAGTCGTAGGTTACGCATACTAATAATCTGCTCTTTGTCAAAGTCACTTATCTCAATGGTTTTCTCCTTTTGCAGCACATATTGCACTGTCCCCGCCCCACTGATGAGTTTTATTATTCGTGTAGTTTGGCTCTGTTTTAATGTTGACTAAATTCGTCGAGTGAAAGAGGGGACAGCGCAGCTGATGAAGAAAATGTCACCTATGGCGATCATTCACCAGTAACTGACACTGTCTGACTGCTTCTCGTAATAACTCTTATTCAGAACTCTTTTTTTTACAATAGTTACAGCGATTTATTTCTGATACCTATGTACAGTCAGCTCTTGAGGTACCGCCTACTGCGTTACTGGCCGTTAAATTGCTTCTTCCTACTTTCGCTGTTATACACAAAGTTCCTCATTATACATTCTTTGTTTTTTTTCCTCCGAAGTTCAACGAAGACCTTGGAGTAACCCGCCGCCGCGACTCTGGATCTCCATGGAGCGACGTCATCAGCCTCACTGTGTTTGCTCCACGGCGGCCCGCTACTTGCCGCATCAACGAAAGTCCGCGCCGGTTGCTGGTTCGCTGTCTGAATTATCCGCACGTATGGAAACCAAATACTTCCGCAGTATTTATGCACATAACTAACAAATCCTAGCCCGCAACTCAATTTTATCATTTAATTAGAATTTGTGCCAGGCCAGGGGCGATAGATGGCACATGCAACAGTCCGCTTGTCATCTGTTACATCACAATATCTTCACTTGGGTGATCCCCCGTCCATGTCTGCTCCACTTACAAACTTTTGCTACCATGTCACATGCCCGCAACACCACCAGGCAACATCCAATGCCGTGGTTGACAGTGTTCTTAATATTTTGACTTATCAGTGTGCAATGCTTCACAACTACACACAGCTTGTTAACTAACACAAACTGCTGTTATCAACTTGATTGCTCCTTTTACGTTAATATTTATTTTAACTCATCAACTGCAACCTCAATGTAGAACATATTATTTCTCATCCACACAAAACGTGTGCTACATTTTATAATCCACGTTTTTTTCTTTTTTTTTTTTTTTTTTTTTTTTTTTAAAAAAAGGATGCGGTTATATAGATGATAATTTTACAATTATTTTCCCTTAATTGTAAAACATGCCACTTATCTTTTCTGTACATGTAAAAGACAGCCACAGATAACTCAACAACATCTATAACTGAAATCAATACTCAGCTATTTCCATATCACTGCCGACTGAGTTCTGCAACATCTTCAGCTGACAGCAGAGCATATCGAGTCACATTCGTCTCCTCAGTAACCAGTTGGCACCTTATCAACCACCTTTGCCACACCCACATTGATACAAGCACCTGTAGTGAGCAGCAACTTTGAAATGATCCAGTGCCATAAGGAGAGGCGTTCTTCACTATTTAAGAACAGTTTATGATGCACATCATTTACGTACTATATATTCACAATATCCCTAACTGTTTTTTTCTATAGTTTTAACTTACAATAATACAGGTTTACAAACAATCTTCACAGATTATAGTAACAGCTCTCTGCTATTGACTATTGGTGATGCTATGCAGGAGGCGAAGGGCAGAGTTTCTGCTATAAAACCACGAGTGATGGAGCTTCACTCAGCAGTGTTCCACACGCCTCTTCAGAGTGGCCTGCTGCTTGCCACTGCTGTCTCCAATGGATATACCATCTATTTATTTTATGTTATTTCACTTCTACGATTCTACACTATGGGATCAAAAGTATCTGAACACCGAACTGAAAACGACTTACAAGTTGGTGGCACCCTTCATCGTAATGCTGGAATTCAATGGAGCACACTTGACCTTGATGACAGTTTCCACTCTTGCAGGCATACATTCAACCAGGTGCTGGAAGGTTTCTTGGGGAATGGCAGCCCATTCTTCACGGAGTGCTGCACTGAGGAGAAGGTATCGATGTCGGTCGGTGAGGCCGGGCACGAAGTCGGGTTCCAAAACATCCCAAAGGTATTATGTAGGATTCAGGTCAGGACTGTGCAGGCCAGTCTGTTACACAATGTTGTTGGCATGTAACCACTCTGCCACAGGCCGTGCATTATGAACAGGTGTTCGATCGTGTTGAACGATTCAATCACCATTCCCAACCTGTTTTTCAACAGTGGGAGCAAGAAGGTGTTTAAAATGTCAATGTAGGCCTGTGCTGTGATAGTGCCACACAAAATAACAATTGGTGCAAGCCCCCTCCACGAAAAACATGACCACACCATAAAACCACTGCCTCCGAATTTTACTGTTGGCACACACTGGCAGATGACGTTCACCAGGCATTCGCCATACCCACACCCTGCCATCAGATCGCCACACTGTGTACCGTGATTTGTCACTCAATACAACATTTCCACTTCACTATCACACTGAAACAGTGGACCTAGAGATGCTAAGAGTGTGAAAATCTAGCGTACAGATGAATGACAGATGTGACACCCAATCACCTGACCTCATCTGACATCCGTGAGCTCGCAGAGCGCCCCATTCTGCTCTCTCAAACTGTCTAATGTCTACTGAGGTCGCTGATATGGAGTACCTGGCAGTAGGTGACAGCACAATGCACCTAATATGAGAAACATATGTTTTTCGGGGTGTCTGGATACTTCTGATCAAATAGTGTATTTATTCATCAGCCATTTACAAAATATAAAGCTCTTGTCTTCCGACTAAAAATGACCTGAGAATAGTCTTGAAAGAGACGGAAACCAGTCACTAAAAAGCGAAATATACAACTGACATCCGATGTAGACAGTTTTATTTAAATAATTCTAATATAATTTTATCAATTTTTTTTTCCATGGATAATGTTCCAAAAAATTCTTAAAGTTGAACGAGTTTTCCGATGCCATTGAAATTCTATCATAGCTAGCAAATCAGTTTGAGGATGAGGTGAATGGAACAGTTAGTATCTTGAAAATGTTTTAGAAAATGAGCACACAAAAAACAGAGTAGGGTAGTTGAATAAGTAAGGTGATGTTGGGAGAAATGGATTAGAAATTAGATGCCGAGAGCAGTTGGCAAGTTTTGGTATTTGGACAGAAAAATAATTGATAGTAAAAGTGAAGTGGGTATAAAACAGGTTGGCAATTAGAGGATACGATTTCCTGGAAAAAAAGGAATGTGTCAACATAAAATACATATTTCATTCCTGGAAAATCTTTTATGAAAGTACCTGTTGGGAGACCAGCTTTGTAGACAAGCAAAACAATGACAATAATCACTACAGACAAGAATAAAGTAGTAGTTTTGGAAATGTCAGGTTACAGAAGAATACTAGAGATTGTGGGAGTAAATGTAGTAGTAATGAAGTGAACTGTTTGCAGAAAACAAAGCTTTACTGCACAACTTGACCAAATTATGAATAATAGGATGCCATGACAAATTCTAAGGTATCAAGGAGTCATTAATTTGGTAACAGAGGGAAGTGTGAGATTTACAAATTGAAGAGAAGTAAACAGCAGGAAGGTTCAAATGGATGTAGGGTGCAGCAGACCAGGATGGGATGGACAGGCATAGAGAGTTGCAAAAAAAAAAAAAAAATAAATAAATAACCTTCAGACCAATGACTGCAACAACAGATCAGTTCTACATCTACATCTGCATACCTGCTCCACAAGCCACAGTATGGTGCATAATGTAGGGTAGGGTATCGCATATCACTACTAGTCACTTCCCTTCATGTTCCACTTGCAAATACAGCAAAGTAAAAACGAGCGTCTGTTGGTTTCAAAACGTGCTCTAATTTTTCTCACCTTATCTTCACATTCTTGTGTGTAATATACAATGGTGGCTGTAGAATCGATCTGTAGTTGGCCTCAAATGCCGGTTTTCTAAAATTCCATATCAGTGCCTTGTAAAAAGAGCATCGTCTTACTTCCAGGGATTCCCATTGGTGTTCACAAAGCATTTCTGTAATACTTGCATGCTGATTGAACCTAATGGTGATAAATCTAACTGTCCGCATCTGAAATGCTTCAATTTCTTACTTTAATCTGATGTGTGGGAATCTCGAACACTCTAGCAGCACTCAAGATTGTGTTGTACTATATCTGAAGTTTCCGGTTCAGTTCATTAGACACCGCATGCTACAATGGAAAATAACAATGTTTGTTGCTTTAATGTCTTGGAGGATATATGGCAGGATTACAAATGCAAAGTCATATAATGAACAGAATTTCTCTGATGGAAACGATCTGGTGACACACAGTCAGCATGGATTCAGCTAAAACAATCCATGTGAAACACAACTAGCTCTTTATTCTCACGAAGTGAGTGCTATTGATGGATGATCTCGTACTGATACCATATCAATAGATTACCACAAGGGTTTTGATATCCTTCCACACAAGTGGTTTCAAATCAAATTGCAACTGTCACAGTCTGTACTAACTGAAAAAGTCGTCATTTGAAACAGAAGTAGTATCTGACGTTCCCCAAGGAAGTGTTATGCCCTCTGATGTTCCTAATCTATGTAAATGATTTAGGAGACAATCTGAGCAATCCTCTTAGACTGTTTGCAGATGATGCTGTCACTATCAGTAAAATCGTCAGAAGGTCAAAACCAATTGCAAAATGATTTAGACAAGATATCCATATGGTACAAAAAGAGCAACTGACTCTCAATATGGAGAAGTTTGAGGTCATGCACATGAGTACTAAAAGGAGTCCATTAAATTTCAGTCACACAAATGTAAAAGCTGTCAACTCAACTAAACATTTAAGAATCACAATTACGAAGAAGTAAAATTGGAACAATCACGCAGATTGTGTAGTACAGAAGGTTCATTTTACAGGCAGAACTCTTGGAAGATAGAACAGATCTAGTAAAGAGATTGCCTTCACTACACTTGTCTGTCCTCTGTTATAATAGTCCTGTGTGGTATGGGATCCTCAGCAAATAGGCCTGACGGAGGACACCAAAAAGTTCAAAGAAGGGCAGTTTGTTTTGTATTGGCATGAAATAGGGGAGAGAGTATCATCAATATGATACACGAATTGGGGTGGCAATCATGAAAGCAAAGGGGTTTTTCTTTGTGATGAGATCTTTTCACAACATTTCAATCACCACCTTCCTTCTATGAATGCGAAAATATTTTATGGACACACAACTACATAGGAAGAGATCATCATCATCCTAATAAAACAAAGATCAGAGCTCTCACAGAAAGATGTAAGTGTTTATTTTTCCCCACATGCTGTCCAAGAGTGGAAAGGTAGACAAATAGTGTGAAGGTGGTTCGATGAACCACCTGCCAAGCACATAAGTGTGAACTGCAGAATATTCTTGTATCAAGACATTCTCTTAGAACTTTTGTGTTACTAATATTTCTTCTGCCTCATAGAGCAATAGCAAGTGGTCAGAATACCATAAGTGGTATACAGTCTTAGTTTTCCTACTGCAAGATAATGCTACAGAATGAGTACTTACATAATCCTCAACTCCATTATCGTCAATTGTTATTTCTGCTTCTCGTTTGACGTTGTTCGTAAATTCCAAAATTGAAAATGTATCCTGCAAATTCTGAAAAAAATTAAAGCATCAGACTAAGCAAGAGTTGCAGCAGAGCACTATTTATACACTGAGGTGCCAAGTCTTGGGATACAGCCTAATATCACGTTGGACCACCTTTTGCCCATTGTTGTGCAGCAATACGACATGGTATGTACCAAACAACTCCGTGGAAGTCCCCTGCAGAAGTAATGAGCTATGCTGGCTCTATGGCCGTCCATAATTACAACTGTGTTGCAGGTGCAGCATTTTGTGCACGAACTGACCTCTCGATTACGTCCCGTAAATGTTCGACGGGATTCGTGTCAGGTGATCTGGGTGGCCAAATCATTTGCTTGAACTGTCCAGAATGTTTTTCAGACCAGTCACGAACAATTGTGTCTCGATTACATGGTGCACTACTGTCAACCATAAAAATTCCATCATTGTTAGAGAACATGAAGTCAATGAATGACTGCAATTGAGGTCCAAGTAGCCGGACATAACATTTCCAGTAAATGACTGGAGCAGTTCCAGAGTACCCAGTGCATTCATTCATTATAAACACAGCCGACATCATCACGGAGCCACCACCAGCTCGCACAGTAGCTCGTCGATAACTTGGGTCCGTGGCTTCGCAGGGTCTGCGCCACACTCAAATCCTACCATCAGCCCTTACCAACTGAAATCCAGACTCGTGTGACCAGGCCACAATCTTCCAGTCATCTAGGGTCCAGACAATATGGTAGGGGCACTGCAGGCAACATCGTGCTGTCAGCATAGGCATTCACATCGTTTGTCTGTTGCCACAGCACATTAAAGCCAAATTTCAGTGCACCGTCCTAACAAGTGCATTCGTTGTACATCCCACATTGATTGCGGTGGTTATTTCACACAGTGTTGCTTGTCTGTTAGCACTGACAATTCTATGCAAACGCTGCTGCCCTCGGTTGTTAAGCACAGGCCGTTGGACACTGTGTTGTCCGTAGGGACAGGTAATGCCTGAAATTTGGTGTTCTCAGCACACTTTTGGCACAGTGCATCTAAGAAGATTAAATTCCCTAGTGATTTCTGAAATGGAATGTCCCATGCATCTACCTCCAACTAGCATTCTGCATTCAGAGTCTGATAATTCCCGTGATGAGGCCATAATCACGTCGGAAACTTTTTCACAGGAATTATCTGACAAGGGCAGGCCACGACATTTGGAATGCGGATTTACTGCATACTTCGTATACTCGTAGTACTCCGTGAGGACAACAAAATGTGTAAGCAGTAGCGCGTACTTCTCAAGCGTTACTGAGAAAATCACAAGATAATTTTGGTCGTCAAATATATATCCGTGCGTGGCCATTTTTACCACAAAGCGGCGGCAGCCGAGTGGTGGCGGCACGGTAGCTCAGCGTGTTTGGTTAGAGCATACATTTTCAGTATCACTTTATGCGTTTGGTCGTTTACTAGTCGGTAGTTATGAATATTATATCATTTGTGATAATAAAAATTAGTAGACTGCCAAATAACATTGTAAATTTAATAAAAGTCCATCCGATCACATGTATTTTTCCCTGTATATCAATTGTAATATAAATAGTAAAGAAAATGACTGTGTTGAAAAAAAAACAAAACCTGACGGACGGAACTCGATCCAGCGATCTAGCGGCTTCAACGCCAACCAGTAAAAAAAAAATAAAAAAATAATAAAAAAAAAAATTCTACATTGTTCGCTGAATTTGTTCAGGGCGTATGTCTGATGACACCCGTTCAGTTTTTTCGTTCATCCGTTCGCTCAGTTTTTTATTAGAAAGGAAAGCTGACGCTCTGACCGAACACGCTGAGCCACCGTGCCGCCACCACTCGGGTGCTGCCGCTTTATGGTTAAAATGGCTACGCACAGATATATACAGGGCTATTACAAATGATTGAAGCGATTTCATAAATTCACTGTAGCTCCATTCATTGACATATGGTCACAACACACTACAGACACGTAGAAAAACTCATACAGTTTTGTTCGGCTGCAGCCGCACTTCAGGTTTCTGCCGCCAGAGCGCTCGAGAGCGCAGTGAGACAAAATGGCGACAGGAGCCGAGAAAGCGTACGTCGTGCTTGAAATGCACTCACATCAGTCAGTCATAACAGTGCAACGACACTTCAGGACCAAGTTCAGCAAAGATCCACCAACTGCCAACTCCATTCGGCGATGGTATGCGCAGTTTAAAGCTTCTGGATGCCTCTGTAAGGGGAAATCAACGGGTCGGCCTGCAGTGAGCGAAGAAACGGTTGAACGCGTGCGGGCAAGTTTCACGCGTAGCCCGCGGAAGTCGACGAATAAAGCGAGCAGGGAGCTAAACGTACCACAGCCGACGGTTTGGAAAATCTTACGGAAAAGGCTAAAGCAGAAGCCTTACCGTTTACAATTGCTACAAGCCCTGACACCCGATGACAAAGTCAAACGCTTTGAATTTTCAGCGCGGTTGCAACAGCTCATGGAAGAGGGTGCGTTCAGTGCGAAACTTGTTTTCAGTGATGAAGCAACATTTTTTCTTAATGGTGTAGTGGTGCAGCAAATTCGCAATTCACCAAAAGTTAACGTGTTTTGTACAATCTCATGGTTTAAAGTTTATGGCCCCTTTTTCTTCTGCGAAAAAATACGTTACAGGACACGTGTATCTGGACATGCTGGAAAATTGGCTCGTGCCACAACTGGAGACCGACAGCGCCGACTTCATCTTTCAACAGGATGGTGCTCCACCGCACTTCCATCATGATGTTCGGCATTTCTTAAACAGGAGATTGGAAAACCGATGGATCGGTCGTGGTGGAAATCATGATCGCAATTCGTGTCATGGCCTCCACGCTCTCCCGACTTAACCGCCATGTGATTTCTTTCTGTGGGGTTATGTGAAAGATTCAGTGTTTAAACCTCCTCTACCAAGAAACGTGCCAGAACTGCAAGCTCGCATCAACGATGCTTTCAAACTCATTGATGGGGACATGCTGCGCCGAGTGTGGGAGGAACTTGATTATCGGCTTGATGTCTGCCGAATCACTAAAGGGGCACATATCGAACATTTGTGAATGCCTAAAAAAACTTTTTGAGTTTTTGTATGTGTGTGCAAAGCATTGTGAAAATATCTCAAATAATAAAGCTATTGTAGAGCTGTGAAATCGCTTCAATCATTTGTAATAACCCTGTATTTGATGACTGAAATTATCTTGCGATTTTCTCAGTAATGCTTGAGAAGTACACGCTACTGCTTACACATTTTGTTGTCCTCATGGATTACTGCGAGTGTTCGAAGTTTACAGTAAATCCGCGTTCCAAACATCGTGGCCTCCCCTTGTGAGTAAAAGTGACAGCTACACCAATGCACCGCACTTTCATACCTTGTGTATGTGGTACTACCGCTGTCCATATATGTGCATATCATTATCCCATTACTTTTCTCACCTCAGTGCATATTCTTGAGTGGGAAGGGAAGGCTAGTATACAAGTGTACAACAAGATGGAAGGAAACAAGTCTTAGTTTTTCTACTGTGTGTATCAAGCTACAGAACAAGTACTTACACAATTCCCAGCTCCATCCTCATGAAATGTTACTTCCGCTTCTCGTTTAGTGTTGTTTGTAAATTCCGAATTTGATAATGATGCTTCCTCCAAATCCTGAAAAAAATTACAGCATCAGATTAAACAACACTTGCAACAGAGCACTATGTTTTCTTGAGCGGGAAGGGGAGTGGGGACTAGAGTACAAGAATGTGGAAGGAAATAAGGATAGCACTCGGAGGACAGTTTAAGTTCATAATTATAAATAAAAATTGTAAAATATAAATAGCCCACTAAGATGGTAGCACAATAACCTAGTCAATGATGACCAAAAAGGTCTGATATGGGAAACAATTCTGGTAGTCTCAAATAGCCTAAAAAATCTGGTCAGTAGGCCATTGTGTGTGTGTGTGTGTGTGTGTGTGTGTGTGTGTGTGTGTGTGTGTGTGTGTGTGTGTTTGGAGGTTACTTTTGAATGTTTCTCTCCAACAAACCCAGTACAGAACTAAACTACATTAAATTTCCTACAAAAAAGTCCATTTCATTTTTTTCTCCAGGACTAATAGTTTGCACAGAGAGCTAGATAAAACAATATTTTGAGCAATGCTCATGTGCTGTAGCTAAGGTGATTTTTGCAAGTCAATTTGAGATAGTTTCCCAAACTGACAGACCAAATGTGCTCTATATCAAACTGCAACACAAAGGCATCTAGTGATACACTGAGGTACTTCTACGAATGTAGTGCATTGTAGCTGACACTCACTACTACTGTTCTCTGCAACTGATGGCACAGGGATTGTACTACACAAGTGTAAGATGGTTGGTTGGTTGGTTGGTTGAGTGAATGGTTTTTTTGGGGGGGCGGGGGACCAAACAGCGAGGTCATCTGTCCCATCGGATTAGAGAAGGATGGACTTTCCAAGAAACCATTCTAGCATTTGCATGAAGTGATTTAGGGAAGTCATGGAATACCCAAATCAGGATGGTTGGACCCGGTTTGAACCATTGCCATCCTGAATGCGAGTCCAGTGTGCTAACCACGGTGCCACCTCACTTGGTGCAATTGTAGAAGATTGTAACTCTTTTTCATAGTGATAATTTTGAGGATATCATTGACATTGAAAGTAAGAATACCTAAAGTTATTGTAGTGCAAAGTTGAATCAGTAGCACTGCTTTAATGAGGGGTTCTGAAATAAAATGAAAGCACTGAGGCAGCACGCACTTTTGATATTGATTTTTTTTTTTGTCAATTTCTTCTTGTATTTGTTGCTTACTCTGATAACAAAGGTTAATCTTATGAAAAATTTTGAAATTGAATTTTTTGTTGTTGGGACTCAAATGGTTAAGTGCCTGGCAGAGGGTTCATCGAACCAGCCTCAGACTATTGCTCGCAGCTCCACTCTCTAACAGCTCAAGAGAAAATTAACACTTAAATCTTTCTGTGAGAGCTTTTATTTCTCTTATTTTCTTATGGTCATCATTTCATTTTATGGAGGCTGGCATCAACAAAATATTTCCACATTCAGCCAAAAAAGCTGGCGATTGAAATATCATGAAAATATTTCGCCGCAACAAAAATCACCTTTGTTTAAACAACCCGTATATCATATTGGTGACTCTCTCTCCCCCCTATTTTGCAATAGTACGAAACAAGCTGCCCTTCTTTGAACTTTTTCGAGGGCCTCTGACAATCCTGCCTAATGCTGATCCCATACAATGCAGGAATGTTCCAGAAGAGGATGGACAAGAGCAGTGTAGGTAGTCTTACTGGTGGACCTGTTGCACCTTCTCAGTGTTCTGTCAATAAAACAGTCCTCGGTTTACCTTTACCACAACACAATGCGATACCTACACAGATACTTGGCAAGCCACCGTAAGGTGCGTGGCAGAGGCTACCCTGTATGACTTCTTGTCATTCCCCTTCCTCTTCCACTCGCAAATAACGCAAGGGAAAAACAACTGTCTGTAAGCCTCTGTATGGGCCCTAATTTCTCGTACCTCATCTTTGTTGTCCTTACATGCAATGTATGTTGGCAGGAGCGGAATCGTTCGGCAGTCAGCTTCAAATGCACGTTCTCTAAATTTTCTCAATAATGCTTCCCGAAAAGAACACTGCCTTCTTATTTGAGTTCCTGAAGCCTCTCTGTAACACTTAAGTTTTGTTCGAACCTGCCGGTAACAATTCTAGCAACCCTCCTCTGAATTGCTTCCGTGTCTTCCTTCAATCCAACTGGTACGTATCCCAAACATTCGAGCAGTACTCAAGAATATGTCGCACCAGCATACTACATGTGGCCTCCTTTACAGGTGAACCAACCTTTCCTAAAATTCTCCCAACAAACAGAAGTTGACCACTTGCCTTCCCTATCATAATTTTCACATTCTCGCTCCATCTCATATTGAATTTCAATGTTGCGCCTAAATATTTACAGGACTTGACTATGGCAAGCTGGGCACTTGTAATACTGTAGATGAATATTACAAGTTTGTTGTTCTTACTCATCTGCATTAACTTACATTTTTCCACATTTAGTGCTAGCTGTCATTCATCACACCAACTGGAAATTTTGTCTAAGTCATCTTGTGTCTTACTACAGTCACTCAACTTCAACACCTTACCGTACACCACAGCATCATCAGCAAACAACCGCAGACTGCTGCCCACCATGTCTGCCAAATCATTTATGTACATAGAGAACAATAGCGATCCTATCCCAACTCCCTAGGGCACCCCCACCAACACCCTTGTCTCTGATGAACACTCACCGTCAAGGACAACATACTGGGTTTTATCAATTAAAAGGTCTTCGAGCCACTCACATATCTGTGAACTTATTCCATATGCTCGTACCTTCGTTAACAGCCTGTAATGGGGCACCATGTCAAATGCTTTCCAGGAATCTAAATATATGGAATCTGCCTGTTGCCCTTCATCCATTGTTCTCAGTATATTGTGAGAAAAGGGCAAGCTGAGTTTCACATGAGCAATGCTTTCTAAAACCATGCTGATGCACGGACACAAGCTGCTAAGCCTCAAGAAAACTTCTTATATTCAAACTGAGAACGTGTTCAAGGATTCTGCAGCAAACTCAAGTTAGGAATATTAGTTCTGTAGTTTTGTTGGTCCATTATTTTACCTTCCTTATATATTGTAGTCACCTGCACTTTTTTCCAGTTGTTTCAGATTTCGTGCTGGGGGAAAGACTCGTGATAAATGCAAGCTAGGTAAGGGGCCAATGCCGTAGAATACTCTTTGTAAAAGCAAACTGGGATTCCATCCAGAACTGGTGATTTATTTGTTTTCAAATCTTTAAATTGCTTCTTTACACCAGGTACACTATGTGATCAAAAGTATCCAAACGCCCCCAAAAACATGTCTTTCATATTAGGTGCATTGTGCTGCCACCTACTGCCAGGTATTCCATACCAGCGGCCTCCATAGTCAGACATCATGAGAGAGCAGAATGGGGTGTTCCACAGAACTCACAGACTTAGAACATGGTCAGGTGATTGGATGTCACTTGTTTCATACATCTGTATGTGAGATTTCCACACTCCTAAACATCCCTAGGTCCACTATTTCCGATGTGACTGAAGTGAAATGTGAAGGGACAGGTACAGCACAAAAGCGTACAGACCGACCTACTCTGTTGATTGACAGAGACCGCCGATAGCTGAAGAGGGTTGTAATGTGTAATAGGCAGACATCTATCCAAACCATCACACAGGAATTCCAAACTGCATCAAAATCCACTGCAAGTACTATGACAGTTAGGCGGGCGGTGACAAAACTGGGATTTCACAGTCGAGCGGCTGCTCGTAAGCCACACATTACACTGGTAAATGCCCAACGACACCTCACTTGGTGTAAGGAGTGTAAATATTGGATGAATGAACAGTGTAAAAACATTGTGTGGAGTGACAAATCATGGTATACAATGTGGCGATCCGACGGCAGGGTGTGGGTAGGGCGAATGTCCGGTGATCATCATCTGCTAGTGTATGCAGTGCCAACAGTAAAATTTGCAAGTTATAGTGTGGTCATGTTTTTCATGGAGGGGATTGCACCCCTTGTTGTTTTGCATGGCACTGTCACAGCACAGGCCTACATTGATTTTTCAAAAAATGGTTTAAATGGCTCTGAGCACTATGGGACTTAACATCTGTGGTCATCAGTCTCCTAGAACTTAGAACTACTTAAACCTAACTAACCTAAGGACATCACACACATCCATGCCCGAGGCAGGATTCGAACCTGCGACTGTAGCAGTCTCGCGGTTCCGGACTGAGCGCCTTAACCGCGAGACCACCGCGAGACCACCTTCTTGCTCCCCACTGTTGAAGAGCAATTCGGGGATGGCGATTGCTTCTTTCAACACAATCAAGCACCTGCTCATAATTCACGGCATGTGGCGGAGTGGTTACATGACAAAAACAACCCTGTAATGGACTGGCCTGCACAGAGTCCTGGCCTGAATCCTATAGAACACCTTTGGGATGTTTTGGAACACCGACTTCGTGCCAGCCTTAACCGACCGACATCGATACCTCTCCTCAGTGCAGCACTCCGTGAAGAATGGGCTGCCATTCCCTGAGAAAACTTCCAGCACCTGACTGAACGTATGCCAACACCATATTTAATTTAAATATTACCGACTGAGGGCGCCACAAACTTTTAAGTCATTTTCAGCCAGGTGACCCGATACTTTTGATTACATAGTCTATGCTTATTTCTGTCATCCATACAGGATTCTGTCTAATGGTCAAATGACGGTATGTTTGTACGGTTCTTCTGCGAGAATGATTTCTTGAATGTGAAATTTAAAACTTCAGCTTTCATTTTGCTATCTTCAAATGCCACACCAAACTTGTCAACAACATCCTGAATGGAAGCCTTAGACCTGGTTAGCAATTTTACATATGACTAGAATTTTCTAGGGTTCTCTGCCAGGTATTTTGCTAAGGTGTGACTGTGGTAGTTGTATGCTTTGCACATAGATCTTTTCACAGTCACACGAATACCTAGTAACCTTCGGTTGTCGTCATTTGTGCATCCCCTTTTGAACCTATAATGCAACAGCTTCTGCTTCCTCAGCATCTTAAGAGTTTCATAATTAAACCATGGCCGGTCTCTTCCATCCTTTTTCCATTTACTAAGCACGTAACTCTCCTGACCACGATTTACAATCTGCTTATACTTTGCCCATAATTCCTTGCTGGTACTAAGTTATGTCAATTCACTGTCTCACTGCTTATCTGTTCTACCTACCTGCAAAAGTCTCCTAGCCTTCGTGACTGATTAACTTTCATAATCATAGTTGCTATATCATATAACTAATCCCATTTCTATACCGACATTGTCGATAAGATTTGGCCTATTTTTTGCTACAAGGTCTAAGATATTTCTGTTGCGTGTGGGCTGCCGAACTAGCTGCTCAAGCCTATTTTCAAAACACATGTTCAAAAGTATTTCGCACGACTGACTGTACTCCTCACAATGAATCCATAGACACCCTAGGCTATACTGGGCAGGTTAATGTCGGCTCCAACTAGTACGGCACGATCTGAGTATTTACACGCTACTGACCATATACTTTCTTTGATTGACTCCAGAACTGCCACAGCAGAATTGGGTGGCCAGTAAAAACATCTAACAATTAACTTAGTTTTCCTTACACTCAACTCGTCGCACTCAACTTCCACCTCAAACGGACAATATTTTTGTCAACTGCAACGATAACTCCCCCCCTATGGCCTCTAGTCTGTATTTCCAATAGATGTTCTACGACTCGCTAAATAATTCACAGCTTTCCACTTCGGATTTCAGCCAGCTCTCAGTCCCAAGAATAATCTGAGTGTGGAACTTTCCTGGAAGGTAGTAAATTTGGGAACTTTATTATGAGTACTTCAACAGTTTACTGATAAAATTGTGACAGTCAAAGTGTCTTTATTCTGAATGTCATTTGGCTTGCTGTGAATCAACTAGTGAGTGTACATCTGAGCACCTCAAACTACCACCTAGCCTAAAAAAAAACCTCACGTGTACTCCACAAGTATTCTGCTACCCGAGTAGCTGCTTCCTTTGGTAGTGCACCCCTGACCTGTCAAGGTGAGTCCTACAAATTTCCATACGATAATGCAGGTTCAGAAATCTGCAGCCAAGACCGTCACAGAGTCGCCAAAGCCTTTGGTTGAGACCCTCCACTTGGCTCCAAACCAAAAGACCTTGATTAACTCTGGGGAAAAAAAGCTGCATATCACGAGCTCTGCTTGCACCCTGCAGATGAGGCCAGCAGCCTTCACTACCTCCGCCAGTCACCTGTACAAACTGAGGTTGTAATTCTAATTTAAGTTATTGCCGCTTGTGTGACTGCAAATTGATGTACTGATGACACCATTCCCCCCCTCCCCCAAAAGCATTGTCAGCTGTCTGAAATTGTGTTACAGTAATCATTACCTTTCTAGTTTCACAATACATAATCAGTTGGAAGTATTCACCAGTTTTTCAGATTTGAAACAGCTCATATTAGCTGTTAATTTGTAATAATGTTAGTATTGGAATTTTTTTCTTTTTTTTTTTTTGCAAATTCCACTTTCCTACTGGCACAGTTTTGCGCTTTTGTTTCTAAGAAGAGGTAAGTACTCGCTCCAAGTCAGGACTCATAATTCCTGAATTGTTATAAATTAGTGAAAATTTTCAGTTGTCCATGTTGTGGACTATGTAAATTCAGCTTAGCACCGAGTACAAGTGGGACCAATTAGTTAAAAATGTAGATTTAGTGCTTCAGTTATATGCTTGACAAATAATTAAAGTAATTAAATATAACCATCCAATTTGTGCAGTCTGGTTCCCCAGACCTCGACAGATACACAAAATGAAGAACTCCATGACAGGTGAGAAAATTACTGATAAAATCAAATAATCTGCAGCTCTCAACATGACACACACATACCTCCTCTTTCTTAATGTTGAGAGTATCCCGCTCAAGAACAAAATCCTCAGCAAATGGAGCAACCTAGAACAAATAACATAAATCATCAGACCACACTGGAAGAAAAAAAGCTTTATCACGTTTATGCATATAACAACAAACGCACTCAATAATGACAAAAAATGAATTTAACTCTCACAAGAGAATAAGTTGGAGCTAGATTTGAGGAACTGTGTGTGTTCAGTGAATTCAGCAGCATTTGTAATAGCAACAACACCCTATTAAGTTTGAAATCTCTGAAAATATTCCAATTTCAGTGCTAAATATCACGAATGTCTACGGAAATACTTCTTGAAATATGTTAATGAAAGTATTCCTTGATTCATATCCACTAATAAAGGACATTTTAGTGTCACAGTCCACAACTATATCATTATACAGAGTTATCATAACAATCTGAAAAGTTTGTAAGAGCGCTGCAGGGTATAACGTACCGAGAACTAATTCTTAAGAAAAAAATTTGATACATTGTGCCACTTCCAAGTTAACTAGCAATGAAGTGAGTCAATCAGGCCATTGTGCACACAAATTCAAGCACCCCACCAGAAATGAAGTTGCCAAATGAGTTCTTTGTTTGGCTTCCTACAACCAAACAAGAGAGCAATACAAAAACTGAACATAGTACGGTAGCAGGAATTGAACCTGAGCCAAAGGCTGAGCAGTCTCGGGCACTATCATCTACGCTATGAGAACAAGTGACACCAATTGTGTTTCGTGGGCCACTTGAGTTTGTGTACACAGAGACCTGATTGGCTAACTTCAATGCTAAACAGTTTGGTACTGATGCAACATACTGAATTTCCTTCTTAACAATTACTTCTCAGCAGCACAACCTCTCCTGGAACATCTTTACATGCTTTTTAGACTATTTCTGACGACCCTGTAGATATTAATAAAGGGACCATGCACCAAAGTACTAAATACTCACAGAAAATGATCCATGTTTAGGTATCGCAATAGCTTGGCATAACAAACAGAAGTTTACAACTCTTGTTCATACAAATGGAATGCATGCTCATCCTTAGGCCCTGAGCAAACGGAGCAATTGAAGGGAAACCTGTTTAAAATGTGAACCAGTAACTGGTCACTTTCGAACCACTTCCTGTTTAGTTAAATCGGGCTCTACAGTTGGTATGACTGCTGAGTGACTAGCCAGTAAATTGTTTGAAACATGCTAGCAATGAATTGCCAAAGGTTCATGTCCACATGGCCGAGCATTGAGTTGAATCGTGGTCTCAAATACAGTTCTGTACTGATTTAATCTGAAGATGAACAAACAGGTTGTGAACCTTATCTTTGTATGGGAAGTCGAAAAACAATTTTATTCAACTATAAGCTCCCAGGCTACTGCAACAATGATTTGACAAGGAAAGAGTGGTATGAAGTGGGAAAGTAGTTTGTATAAAAAAATGTAGTGTACATACATAAAAATAACTTTATCGGTATGTCAATGGGAGCAAATTTACAAAAAAATGTAAATTGTACTGGGAGTATTCTTTTGTGTGACTAGCAGCAACTGTGTCATTCTATTAAATTACATTCTCATGTGCAAATAAACAGTGAAAATAGTGGGAAAATTACAGAAAAACAACATATCTCCAATACGAGTACACACAATGGGGTTCACATACAAACAATTTAAGGAGCACAAATCAACACATTATATTTCTGTATATACAAATCTCAAGACATCTGGCTTTTGAAAATAAAAGTAATGCCTGGAGCAATCAACGCACCAAATCACTGTAGCGTTGCCTAGACAGTCTACGTGATGTGACGATCACATGGCATTGACGGCCTGGAGTCCCACCTGGGGAAGTTTGGCCGGTGAGCTGCTATTCTTTTCACCTGACACCACATTGGGTGACTTGCATGCCAATGATGATGAAATGATGACGAGGACAACAGAACATCCACTCCCCGATGGGAGAAAAATCTCCCAACAGGCCAGGAAGTGAACCTGGGCCCGCTGCACGACAGATGTTCTGACTGTCCATCTAAGGGGGTGGACAGCCTTTCTACAAAGAGCTATAAATTTTGAATCTGCCTGCTGCAGTTCCTCGACTTTAGCAACAGCCTGCAGTTTATGTTTCTCTGGAAGTACAGAGTTTTGTTTGTTGTTTTTTCAGCTTCTCACTTTAGAGTTGAGCAGTGTGTCAACTGTATTAGCAGGCAGTCAGCAATCAGTTGCCAATCTAGAGCACCTGCCTGTTCCGTTCCTTTTCAGTTGCTCTGCGTACAGATGGACTTAGAGAAACTTCTTCATCCCCCTTGGCTAAAAAATGTGAAGAAAACTTGTTTTCTAAATATTGTAATGCCCCGGAATCGTGCGATAGGTGGGACCGATCAATAACTGTGTACGTTGAATCTGCATAAGATGGTAATCTATTCCGCATACAAATATGTACAAATTATATTCCATTGGGACGAGACACTAAAGAAGACAATGTAAATTAGAAGGAAAATGTTTACTAAAAGTGTTCAATAACACACTACATTATGTTAGTGTAAAGTATTACTGCATGCAATGATGTAAATCTAAGTTATTGTGATATAGAAGGCTTCATTAACACTAACAATTTCATGTGATGTGTCAAATTTTTATGCTTCCTGCACAATATTTCCTTGTAGCACACTAATAAATTTTTTATTCCCTGTTTTGAAGCAGGAAAGGGCATTTTGTTTGAATCCACTTTTACTAAAATTTTCAACTTTTTCTATTGAACTGAGGCCATCTGTCAAGTTTGGAGCTGTCAATTGATCATCTGGTTGAACTGGGCCTGAAGAATCAGGTTGTTCAATGTTCAGCTCTTGCTCATGCGTTTCTATAAGCCCATCAACTGTCAGCTCCCAATTGTGTGAATCAAACAATTCAATCAGCCAGTGAAATTGGCTCCAGTCACATTATCAATCTGATCAGGACCTGGTGCTGATTACCCCTGTATTTAAGAAGTGAAAATAAATTGACACAGTTTTTCCAGATGCCAATTAAAGCGTTTTGTGAAACTTCATTCTGAAATTGATCAATAATTCTCACAGCAACTAAAACATTGATTTGCTTCCGAAAGTCTGACAGAGAGCTTGTTTTGTCCCATAGCTTTGCGCAGATGCGCAAACAATTGTCGCATGTAGTAAGCTTTAAATGTTTTAATAACTCCTTGGTCCACCTGCTGAAGCAAGCTGGCTCTATTCAGTGGCAAAAATACTACTTTGACATATCGATCAAAATTAATCATAGAAGCAGGAAAAGGACCTGGTATGTTGTCGATTAACAGAATCACTTTAAATAGGATTTGTTGTAATTGGCAATAATATCTGTCTTGAGGTATGAAGTAATGACCAAATGAGTAAAAAAAAAGGGGAGGGGCGCGGGGTGGGGGGTGGGGGGGGGGGCAGAAGCTGCCCCCAAGCTTCAGCATTCACCTTCCAAATCACAGGCAACACAGCTTTAGAGAGTGGTTTTAATTTACAATCACCAGCTACATTCAAACCAACCATCACTGTCAATTTACCTTTGGTGGCTTTACAACCAGGAAAGATTCTCTCGTCATGCCCAATAAAACTTTTTTAGGCACCTTCTTCTAGCAGAGACCAGTTTCATCTACGTTTACTCTTAGAGATGGGCAAACTTGTTCATCCTTGGGAACTAGTTCACTGGTGATCACTCTTATTTGGGAACCGTTCATCTTTACTTGTTCACCGTTCATTTGTGCTTGGTATATGGTTCCTATGAAAAATGTAAAATTAGTAGCATAGGGACTGAAGATGGGAGGTGCCAAGAGGGGCACTTTCCTCTCCCCTGGAGTACAGAGTTTTTATTCATAACAGAATTCTCACACACTTGTAATTTTCGTGATTCTGCAAAACCTCTCATTTAGCCAACTGTAGTATTATGTGGCTGATCGCTACGAAATAATATAAGGTGGCGCACAAAAACCGGCCCCGAGTACAGATTGCTCACCAATTACGGACGATTTGTTGACTGCTATGAGCAGAATAGATAAACATGTAATAATTAGGCAGTGAAGAAATGACAAATAAGCTAATGCAAACAACAACTTCAAACAATAGATGACAATTGGTGGGCGACAATGAGCAGTCTAGTACTCGGGGCCGATATTTCATGTGCCACCCTGTACCACTGAAATAATGTTGTACAAGTCATCATATTCTCTTTACACAATGTGACACCAGACACTTGATTATGGAGCGTAGGCTTCACTCAGTTGTAAGTCGGTCTGCCTCCCATAACAATGAACATGCTGTTTTACCTTGGATCAAAAAAATGCAGAAAATGCCCAACTGTGTGTGCCGTGCTGACTTCCTTTGCATGTATAATAACTAAAAAATCTTGGCTTTTTACAAGTATTTCTTCTGCTGTTTATTGAAATAGTGAAGTAAGCTGATATGCTGTTCTGTTACCTGAAAAGATGTGTGTATTCCATACCATTCCATAATTTTTATGTAATTTATGTAATTATAAAATACATTTTAATTACCAGCCTTGGACGCTGAATAGATTACAAAAAGAACCAGAAGTTCAGAGCTCAAAAAAGGTTTGAAACAGATCTAGAATTGGTGTGCGCAGCGAATGAAACAAGCAACTCGATACTGAACTATGAGCAGTCGGCAGTGGAACTGCAACGAGTGGCCACGCGAAGAAGGACGAGTCCACCTGAGTGAGACCGAGATCGAGACAGACAGGAACGGGACCGAGGCTGGAACGAGACTGGCCGACGTGCTGTTGCGGGAACAAGACCGACTATTTCCCATTCCCAGGAACTGTAAGTAGAAAGTAGACCAAAGTGAACTATGAAAGACCATTCCTTAGAATTCATTCCTCACTCATTCCGTTCATCTTGATGAACCATTCCTTTGGACCCGTTAGTTTGCAAATGACCCATCTCTATTTACAATGATTTGTTGCTATTGCCACCGTCTGTCACCAGTTTCTCTGAACAGAGTGATGCAGTCTCTTTATCAGCACTTACTGCATCTCCACTTTCAAGCAGAGGTTTAGGGAAAGAGGTACAATTTAGAAAAGTCACCCAGAACATCGGGTCAGGGGATACTTACTTTCCCCTCACCTAGGGTTCTGGATTACTTTTCTAAGCTGTGCCCCTTTCCCTAAACGTCTCTAGTCCTTTTCCTTGAACACTCTTCCTTCCGAGCCACTGGCTTCGAAAGTTTGTGGAAAGTTAAATCTCTCTCTCTCTCTCTCTCTCTCTCTCTCTCTCTCTCTCTCTCTCTCTGTGTGTGTGTGTGTGTGTGTGTGTGTGTGTGTGTGTGTGTGTGTGTGTGTGTGTGTGTGTGGTTTTTTTTTTTCCCCTGCAGCCACTTGGTGAATAGATTGTATTATCTGTCCATTTACATTATATTGGTGTATCCTGTTATTCATAATCATTTCATTTCACAGTGGGTGCCTACTCAAAAGCAGGTTCATTAAACAAAATTCTAGCCATTCAATTTGTTCTTGATCTTGTACTGGTAACAGAGAACAATGTGAATACAACCAACTGTGGCGTGCATGCCTTAGTATTAGTGTATGAAAATATTTGGAACACATGTGAATGTTTTCCTGAACAACTGCTGTAAGCTGTGTTTAAAAATGCCCCATATATTACTAACCGCTCATAAGCATGGAACTAAAACATTTCTTCAAATATCTCAGCAGCTTTGTTTACAAACTTGATAGTCACACTGTATGCATGAAATTAATTGTAGGTACATGTTCTTAATTGTTTATGACTCATTTCCAAATAAATAACTATATGTTTTCTTTGCTGTTTACTGACCTCACTTCAGTGTCAACTCAAAAATTGCTAAATTTATGAGCCACACAATTCTTTTGGTGTTGGCTGCTTTATATGACAATCGCCACTTGACTATGCTGTCACAATATGCTTGTTTTGTCTTGTCTTGTCTGTAGGTGGTGATGTTTGGGACCCTTTCTGTTCATGTTCTATATTAATGACCTTGCAGACAATATTAACAGGAACCTTAGAATTCCTGCAAATGACGCAGTTATCTACAATGAAATACTGTGTCAAAAAGGCTGCACAAATATTCTGTCAGATCTTCATAAGATTTCAAAGTGGTGCAGTGACTCGCAACCTAGTTTAGATGTCCAAAAATGTAAACTTTTGCACTTCATGTAACAAGAACGTAGTGTCGTAGGACTATTATTTTCCACTTCCTTTGCCAGAAAAGTTGTGAACCCGAATTCTGAACGACTGGTGAGACACGAACTTGGGAATAAAAAATCAGTACGGGGCCTTACATACTCCTACTCGTGAAGCCCGAGGAGGATGTGATGGCGCCGAGCTGTGTCCTCCCGAATGTGAGCTGTGTCGTAGCCCTTATGATCGAAGAAAACCACAACAAGAGGACGGCACTGGGAAGAAGGCCTGCTGAACTGCAGTTTTCAATTAATGGAGACGATCTATCAGAGGCGGTCCCTCCTGAAAGGTGCACCAGTAACGAGATAAAATGTGACGAGATTAGAGGACCCAACTGAGCAAATGAGCCACCATCCCTTTTAATAACTTGGAGGAGACACTGGTCAGACTGACTGGCCGGAAACTAATAAGGGGCGGCAGATCCTTGCCGGGCTTATGGACTGGACCCACAACAGTGTCTCTTTACTGAGAGGGGGAAAATGCCTTGGAGCCAAATACAGTTACCGTATTTACTCAAATCTAAGCCACACTCGAATCTAAGCCGCACCTGAAAAATGAGACTCGAAATCAAGGAAAAAAGTTTTCCCGAATCTAAGCCTCACATGAAATTTGAGACTCTAAATTCAAGGGGAGAGAAAAATTTTAGACAGCACCTCCAAATCAAAACACAGTTGGTCCATTGTAACATGAGACACAATTTAGGTCGAATGGATGAAGGATCAGCTGCAGTAGTTTGATTCGAGTTGTAAGCTTAGCAGTTAAGCTTTACCAGGTAGCCATTGCTGTGTGTCAGGCGCTCCGTCCGTATTTATACGGGTACCCTTCCTTTTTCACATGCTTAGTCTGGTTTGAATCGACTGCTTATTTTGCTTTGATCTGATAAGTGCCATTCTCTTTGTTATAGGTGTTTACTTCACTCTAAGCTGAAAATCCATTATTGTTCCGTGTCGTGCATTGTTGGTTGCATTCTGATAATGAGTGTTTACGACCTGTCACCGCCCGCGGCATGGCTTGCTTTTGTGCGCGCTACCACCACAATCCAACTGCGGCTAGCCTTAAAATTTTCGACTTTTTGCTCTCTAGTAGAGTCACGCGTCTTAATTTTTAAAATTTCGGTGTTCACGGGCAGGAATTTCGGACACCGGTCCTTAACAAATTCATCTAAAATCACTTCTAGTGTATGATATCAGCCACACATTGGCCCACTAAATGCTTTCCTGCTACTCGAACATTCAAATAATTTGTCTCTCTGCAGTCGCCATCGCCTGACGTTTCTCTCATCAATCCAGTATCGCAGTTAGAACTTTGTTCCGCAAACTGAATTTGGCATTATAATGAAAGCACTTCA
Organism: Schistocerca piceifrons; assembly: GCF_021461385.2. NCBI lineage: Eukaryota > Metazoa > Arthropoda > Insecta > Orthoptera > Acrididae > Schistocerca > Schistocerca piceifrons. The sequence continues at coordinate 86,166,609 of NC_060148.1, forward strand.
TTATAGTTCACTAACACCAACAAGCACTTCACAAACTTCCACGAAGCAATAGGTGCCGATACATGAAATCTTAATGAGCCCCAGCATATCAACTCGTGCAACAATTGTAAAGCCTTGTGCATTGTTGGTATTTTTATGTAAAGAAATTTATTATTGTTGTTGTGAATATTTGAAAGGCCGCTACACTTGAAGAGAACAATACGGAATTTCTATTTACTTTGTTGGATAATGTATGAAAATGCAGTGTTCGAAACTCGGGGCGGAGAGAATGTTCGTCTTCTACCTTTTTTTTAGTTTATTTATTGACGCAGAGGTTTTGGCGCCAGTATTTATCTTTGTGTCTGCAAAGCATGCCTGTGTAGAGCTACATATATTCGACGGCAGAAGTTAGTTGTGGCGGCTCCTACCAACATTTTTCAGAACTTCCGCTTACTTTGCACTCGATTCTAAGCAGTAGGTGGTTTTTTGGATTACAAAACGGAAAAAAGTGCGGCTTAGATTCGACTAAGTAAGGTAAGCACCTGGAGAAGATTTCGGCACTGTTGAAGCAATTGGTTATGGATGGGATCAGGCCCAGGACCTGAATCATGAGAAGAAGAGAGGACCAGAAGAAGCTTCCATTCAGTATAGTGTGCATTGTAGGATTCCACTTGACAACGCACCAAACATATGTGGAAAGCTTCAGCCCGCTGTTTCTGGAGGACGAGGGCAGTTGGATACTAGGTTGATGCCGATGCCATCACAAAATTGTTCACAGAGTGTTCTGCAAGAACTATTGGATCTGTACCAGGCCACATGGAAAGGCAAGGTCCAGAATCAATGCCTGCCCTGGGAGATGTGGAGTGTAGCTCACATCCGTGATGATGGGACAGAAGAACGAAGAGAGGAGACAAAGCATTCCCAACACATCCACTTGCTCTGTTTGATTAAGTAACGGGCTTCAGTATGAAGACATTTAAATGCAATAAGACCGGCGGAGGACAGGTACCGCTCGAGATGTTGCAAGGTGTGACAATTGCAGATAGCAGTGGCAATGGCGTTGTTCCACCACAGAACTGGCAACAGTGAATGGGCCCGGTCAAGTGGGGAACAGCAATGCCGGCAGCCCGGATTGTCTTATCAGATAGATTATGGACGACGTCATCAATAAAACCTGACAAAGATGATGATAACGTGACTCGGAAGGTATACAGAGGCCAATCAAGCGTGAATGAAAGCCCTGTGGGGTTACCCAGTCATCAGCAGGCAGAAAGGGAACAAGAGAATCAACAGGCCACTACCACAAAGGTCATCATGTGGCAACCAGTGCAAGGAAAGGAGAAGGGAAGGAAAGTAAGCTAAAGATCAATGGCAAAGAAAGTGCCGTATGCAGCTCTCATGAGGAGCGCCGACTCGGGGAGGGAGGGAAGGACACTGAAGCACTGTTCAACAAAGGGCGATGGGCATTAAAATCCCCAAGAAGAAGGATGGGAGGGAGGGAGAGAGAATTACTGAAGTACGGCAGTTAGGGCAACAGGTGTAGGTGGCCTGCCAGAGGGAGATAGAGATAGCAAACCTCGACTGCAGAGTCCAAGTGGACCCGGACGGCAACTGCTTCCAATCAGGTACGAAGGTGGATACATGTACTGACAATATCTGTACAGACACCACTGGAAGCCTTCAAAGGGCACAGAGCCAATGAAGCGTTGGTGACCGAGCATTAGTAAAATGAGATTCCTACAGAACGACACAAGCTACCAACTGAAACACGGTAAGGGATTGTAACTTTGGGACTCAACGGTATTATCCATTTCAGTTGCATTGCATAAACACAGAGCGGATATCCAAATGGGAGGCGAATGGGCTTGAGACAATCATGCTGCTGGGTCACCATCCATCACAAATGAACAAATGAGGACATGGTAACAGCCATCAATAACAGGTCAGGCCCATGTTGTGAGGAGGGACATGCCCTTCCAGGGGCATCAGTGGAGCCTTCTCTCTCTCTCTCTCTCTCTCTCTCTCTCTCTCTCTCTCTCTCTCTCCCTCCCTCCCCCTCACACACACAAACACACACAAACACACACACACACACACACACACACACACACACACACAAAAAAAAAAAAACCACAGTCTCTGACAGCTATGAGACAATCCTTTTTATTGTGCCTAGCAGCGACTCAGCATTACTGCCATATGATGATTAGCAACTATCCTTTTCATAATACTGTTTTTAATCAAACATGTTTAACCTACATGTTTAGGCACAGTTATAGAAGTATTCACTGAACTGTACAACCCCACCTTGCTAAGTTGTGCATTAGTGGGAATAAATTGCTGTTCTGTGACACAAAACTGCATAGTTTGCAGCATTTACTTTTAAATAAGGTGGATATTAAAGTCACCTAGAGTGCTACTACAGATGTCTACACATTACATTTATAGTGAAGCAAATAATAGTTTCATTTACTTCCTCTGCAGTGCACTGAAAATGCCCTTTTTTTATTTTTTATTTTTTTTTTTTTTTGCAGGAAACAAAGCTTTCAATTGCAAAATATGAGTAATTTGAAATCACTTCTGTAAAATAAACAGAATCAAAGTAGCAACCGAGGAAGACTGGTAATCTCGTGAAGTAATATTGGGAATACAATACTAACGAAGTTTCATATTTGGATGGAGGGGGGGGGGGGTTTGGATGGGAGGGGGGGAGGCAGCACACTACTAGGCTTTGAGGTATGTTCACTGAAGTTCATGCCAGAATACCTGTCACTGTTTTGAAATTAATTTCCAGTGAGTACTGTAAAGTTAAGTGTAGATCCCCAAACAGGATCTACCATATTTGATGGCGCCTATCAAAGCAAACATGAAAGGTCACATTGCCCCAGACACACATTCACACAATGTGATCTACAGCCATTTCATTTCAGAAAGGTGGTGTGAGGTACATGATTCTCCAGTTTACACAAGGGAGTCTATGAACATTTTTTATTAACTGCCATTAATCTGCTAGAGTTCGCACAAAATTAGAATAAGTACAAATAAACATCAAGAAATTAGCAGGAAAGTCGCTACAGCTACAAAAGGCAGCCAATTTCCCTATTGTATTTCTGCGGCAGCCTTCAACAGTGAATGCTCTCAGAAAATTTGTGAAAGTGTATGAACTTGTAATTGTTATGTAATAACACTACCTTCATTTGAAAGGTCTTAGTCTAACTAATATTAAAGCTGAGCTATTTTCTACTGGGGGCATCTGCTCTTTCATTTACTACAGTAAAATATTCGGTGGCTGAATTTACACAAGGCCACACAAGTTGCTAAGACGAACAGTGCAGTGGTTACGGAGATGATAGATAAACTCCAATGGAAGACTTTGCAGGAGAGACACTCAGTAGCTCGGTACAGGCTTTTGTTGAAGTTTCGAGACCATACCTTCACTGAGGAGTCAAGCAGTATATTGGTCATGAGGATAAAATCAGAGAGATTAGAGCCCACACAGAGGCATACCGACAATCTTTCTTTCCACGAACAATACGAGACTGGAATAGAAGGGAGAACCGATAGAGGTACTCAAAGTACCCTCTGCCACACACCATCTGTTGGCTTGCGGAGTATGGATGTAGATGTAGATGTAGACCAAATGAGGAGACCACACCAGAAATTGGGTAGAACAGCCACGACTGAAAGTGCACAAACTACCAATCATCATATGCATTTCAAAAAGTGCTGTATGTACATCACATACTGACTGAAAATTTGGACATTATAAAGCTGTGCACAAATTGTGTGCCACGTCTACTCACAATGGAACAAAACTGCATCACCACAAACTCAGTCGAGTGTTTGGCAATGTTTTGCTGCAATAAAGCCAAATTTTTATGTCTATTTATAATTGTTGATGAATGTGGGTTCATCACTTCGCATTTGGTACAGAGGAAGAGTCAAAACAGTGGACTGAAAATGGAGAATAAAGAAGACAGACAGTTCCACCAGCAGGCAAGGTCATGTAGTCATTTTTTTTAGATTCCTATAGGATAATTTGAATTGATTATCTTAAAAAAGGAAAAGCAATCACTTGTGAGTAATGTGTGAACTTATTGCAGCATTTTAGTGATGAAATGAAGCAAAAATGGCCACATCCAGCAAAAAATAAAGTTTCTTTTCGTCATGACACTGAACCAGTTGATACATAGATTATCTTGATGGGTAAAAACAATGAGTTAACGTTTGATTTACTTCCTCATGCACCCTAGTCACAACATTTAGCCTCTTCTGTTTATTTTGTGTTTACAAACTTGAAGGAATGACTTGGTGGTGAAAGATTTGTTAAAATTGAAGAGGTGGAGCCTGCAGTTGAGGGTTATTTTGCAGTGCTCGACAATTATCACTATAAATGGGGTCCTGAGATATTGAACACATTTGGAAAAAGGGTACCACACTGAAAATGGGCTATGTAGAGAAATAAGATATTTTTCCCCCAAAATGTTTGTGTTTTGTTTGTTACATACTTCTGGGAAGCCCTTATACACTGAGATGACAAAAGCCATCACAATGGGAATTAACAGACTTTGAATGCAGAATGATAGTTGGAGTTAGACACATACGCCATTGCATTTCAGAAATTGTTATGGAATTCGATATTCTGATTCCACAGCATCAGGGGTGTACCGAAAATACCCAATTTCAGGCATTGCCTCTCACCATGGACAATGCAATGGTCGATGGCCTTATTTTAATGACCAAGGGCAGTGGTGTTTGCACAGAGTTGTCGGTGCTAACAGACAAGTAATACTGTTCGACATAACATCAGAAATCAATGTGGGATGTATCACGGATCTGTCCTTTAGGACAGTGTGCCAAAATTAGGCATTGCAATAGTCTAACACGAGTTCTTTACAGATGACTGGAAAAACTGGTAGAAGTCAACCTCGGGGAAGATCAGTTTGGATTCCATAGAAATGTTGGAACAGGTGAGGCAATAATGACCCTACAACTTATCTTAGGAGATAGATTAAGGAAAAGTAAACCTACGTTTCTAGCATTCGTAGACTTAGAGAAATGCTTTTGACAATGTTGACTGGAATACTCTCTTTCAAATTCTGAAGGTGGCAGGGGTAAAATACAGAGAGCGAAAGGCTATTTACAATTTGTATAGAAACCAGATGGCAGTTATAAGAGTTGAGGAGCAGGAAAGGGAAGCAGTGGTTGAGAAGGGAGTGAGACAGGGTTGTAACCTATCCCCGATGTTATTCAATCTGTATATTGAGCAAGCAGTAAAGGAAACAAAAGAAAAATTCGGAGAAGGAATTAAAATCTATGGAGAAGAAATACAAACTTTGAGGTTTGCCGATGACATTGTAATTCTGTCAGAGACAGCAAAGGACTTGGAAGATCAGCTGAACAGAATGGACAGTGTCTCGAAAGGAGGATGTAAGATGAACATCAAAACGAGGATAATGGAATGTAGTCGAATTAAGTCGGGGATGCTGAGGGAATTAGATTAGGAAATGAGATGCTTAAAGTAGAAAAGGAGTTTTGCTATTTGGGGAGCAAAATAACTGATGATGGTCGAAGTAGAAAGGATATAAAATATAGACTGGCAATGGCAAGGAAAGCGTTTCTGAAGAAGAGAAATTTGATAACATCGAGTATAGATTTAAGTGTCACGAATTCGTTTCTGAAAGTATTTGTATGGAGTGTAGCCATGTATGGAAGTGAAACATGGTCAGTAAATAGTTTAGACAAGAAGAGAATAGAAGCGTTTGAAATGTGGTGCTGCAGAAGAATGCTGAAGATTATATGGGTAGATCACGTAACTAATGAGGTGGTACTGAATAGAAATGGGGAGAAGAGGAATTTATGGCACAACTTGACTAGAAGAAAGGACTGGTATGTAGGACATGTTCTGAGGCATCAAGGGATCACCAATTTAGTATTGGAGGGCAGCATGGATGGTAGAAATTGTAGAGGGAGACTAAGAGATGAATACACTAAGCAGATTCAGAAGGATGTAGGTTGCAGTAGGTACTGGGAGATGAAGAAGCTTGCATAGGATAGATTAGCATGGAAAGCTGCATCAAACCAGTCTCAGGACTGAAGACCACAACAACAAGAAGCTATGACAGCTGATGAGCAATGTGAGTGCCTTTGCTAACAGCTCAGCATCACCTGCAGTGCTTGTCATGGGCTCATGACAGTATCGGTTGGACCTTAAGGTTATTGTAAAGTAGTGGCTCAGTCAGATGAGTTTAGATTTCAGTTGGGAAGAGCTGATGGTAGGATTCAAGTGTGGGACAGAGCCCACGAAGATATGGACTCACATTGTCAACAGACTCGGTGGTGGCTCCATAATCGTGTGGCCCAAGTTTACATGGAATGGACTGGGCCCTTTGGTCCAACTGAACAGAACATTGGCTGGAAATAGTTATGGTTGGCTACCTCGAGACCATTTGCAGTGATTGATGGGCTTCATGTTCCCAAACAACAATGTCATGTCACCAGGCAACAATTGTTCGCGATCGAATAACATTCTTGACAATTCAAGCGAATGATTTGGCCACCCACATTGCCCAACATGAATACCATCCAACATTTATGGGACATTATCGAGATGTCAGTCCACACACAATATCCTAAATTGGCAACACCTTCGCAATTATGGATAGCTATAGAAACATCGTGGTTCAATATTTCTGTCGGGGACTTCCAATGGCTTATCGAGTCCATGTCACATCGAACTGATTCACTAGACCGGACAAAAGGAGGTCCCATGACTAGTCACCTTAGTATATTTACAAGATTACACTCAAGAGGCAACTGTCATGAAAAAAATTAAAGCCAATGTACAATGAGCACTGCTGTTATCTCTGCTACTTGTGGAGCTTTTCAAACCTCCAAACAGATTTTCAGAAAATTTGTGGGTCATTTTCTTTCGGCTCTGCAGGGATTCTGAATTGCAATAAATGCTTTTTACTGATGAGAATCTTCCAAAAAGAAATTTACCAACTTTAGAAGCTGTGGCACAGAACAGAATTTTACCCCTTGCCTTTCTTTTTTTTCTTTCTTTCTTCTTTACTGCTGTGGAAGAACGAAGAATCATGTTAGCACAACTTTTCTAAAACCTAGTGGTCTACCTTGCAGTATAGTACATGATACAGCAACAGTACTTACAGCAGCCTCTGCTCTATCCTGTTCACCCCTTTCTTTCGGCTCTTCCTTAATATTGTTTGCACATTCTGAAACTGCTGATGGGTCTTCGAGAACCTGAAAAAAGGGTGAAATAGAGGTATATTTGCAGCATCTCTCGGCTTGAAGTCTGATGGTCACTGGGTGGCAGAATGAACAGGGAGTAAAACAAGATGAAAAGAAATAAGATCATTAAAGTGATATCACTGCGCGCGCACACACACACACACACACACACACACACACACACACACACACACACACACAGAGAGAGAGAGAGAGAGAGAGAGAGAGAGAGAGAGAGAGAGAGACATGCTCCCAGTCTTGTATGTGCCTATCCCTTACTTAATTTGCATTTATCACAAGTCTCTCACCCAGTGTAAAGTCACAACTGACAACAACAAAAAAAAAATGCATGTGACTCCTGTGTGTATAAACGGATCCACAAAATTACAGACCCAACCTTAACATTAGTATGCTACACAATTCTTGAAAATAGTCCAAGTTCGAATATAATATTTAAATTTCCTCAAGACAGAAAAGCTTCTGTCCCCAAATTAGCACAGATTTAGAAAGCATTTCTCGTGTAAATCTCAGATTTCCTTTTCCTTACATGATACCCTACAAATCACGGATAGAAGCCAGCAGGTACATTCAATATTCCTAAATTTCCAGAAATCATTTGACATAGTGCCCCAGTGCAAAATGTTAAAGGCATGAGCATATGGAATATATTACCACATACGCGAGTGGCTCGAAGTCTTCTTAAGTAATAGAACCCAGTATGTTGTCCTCAATGGCGAGTGTTATCAGAGACAAGGGTATCATCAGGACTGCCTCAGGGAAGTGTGATAGGACAACTATTATTTTCTATTCCATTTATCAAGAAAAAGATGCCAACCCTTCTCTAGATTGTTGCACAGATGACAAAATGGTAGGTATTAAAATAGGTGACAGAGGAATAGAAAAATAATTAAACTCCCTCAAAAGAGGAAAGGCTGCTGGACCTGATGGGATACCAGTTCGATTTTACACAGAGTACGCGAAGGAATTGGCCCCCCTTCTTGCACCGGTGTACTGTAGGTAGCATTCCAAAAGATTGGAAAAGGGCACAGGTCATCCCCGTTTTCAAGAGGGGACATTGAACAAATGGGCAGAACTATAGACCTACATCTCTAACATCGATCAGTTGTAGAATTTTGGAACATGTATTATGTTTGAGTATAATGACTCTTCTGGAGACTAGAAATCTACTCTGTAGGATTTCGAAAAAGACGATCGTGTGAAACCCAACTCGTGCTATTCGTCCATGAGACGAAGAGGGCCATAGACACGGGTTCCCAGGTAGATGCCGTTTTTCTTGACTTCCGCAAGGCGTTTGATACAGTTCCCCACAGTCGTTTAATGAACAGAGTAAGAGCATATGGACTAGCAGACCAATTGTGTGATTGGATTGAAGAGTTCCTAGATAACAGAACGCAGCATGTCATTCTCAATGGAGAGAAGTCTTCCGAAGTAAGAGTGATTTCAGGTGTGCCGCAGGGGAGTGTCGTAGGACCGTTGCTATTCACAATATACATAAATGACCTTGTGGATAACATCGGAAGTTCACTGAGGCTTTTTGCGAATGATGATGTAGTGTATTGAGAGGTTGTAACAATGGAAAATTGTACTGAAATGCAGGAGGATCTGCAACGAATTGACACATGGTGCAGGGAATGGCAACTGAATCTTAATGTAGATAAGTGTAATGTGCTGCAAATACACAGAAAGAAAGATCCTTTATCATTTAGCTACAATATAGCAGGTCAGCACCTGGCAGCAGTTAATTCCATGAATTATCTGGGAGTAGGCATTAGGAGTGATTTAAAATGGAATGACCATATAAAATTGTCAGTAAAGCAGATGCCAGACAGATTCATTCAAAGAATCCTAAGGAAATGCAGTCCGAAAACAAAGGAAATAGGTTACAGTACACTTGTTCACCCACTGCTTGAATACTGCTCACCGGTATGGAATCCGTACCAGATAGGGTTGGTAGAAGAGAGAGAGATAGAGACAGAGACAGAGACAGAGACAGAGAGAGAGAGAGAGAGAGAGAGAGAGAGAGAGAGAGAGAGAAGATCCAACGGAGAGCAGCGCGCTTCGTTACAGGATCATTTAATAATCACGAAAGCGTTACAGATATGACAGATAAACTCCAGTGGAAGACTCTGCAAGAGAGACGCTCGGTAGCTCAGTATGGGCTTTTGTTGAAGTTTTGACCGAGGAGTCAAGCAGTATATCGCTCACTCCTACGTATATCTTGCGAAGAGACCATGATGATAAAATCAGGGAGATTAAAGCTCACACAGAGGCATACCGACAATCTTTCTTTCCATGAACAATACGAGACTGGAACAGAAGGGAGAACCGATAGTGGTACTCAATGTACCCTCTGCCACACACCGTCAGGTGGCTTGCGGAGTATGAATGTAGATGTAGAACCCAAACACTGAGCGACGAGTGGGACAGGAACTTGTGAATAAAAATCGGTAGAGGACCCCAAATACCCCAATTCGTGGATGAGATGGTGGCAAGCTTTGTCATACATCTTATTAGGGTCAAAGAAAACTGTGACAAGATGATGGGGCTGGGAGAAGGCCTGACGAACTGCAGTTTCCAATCGAAGCTGATGATCGATTGGAGACCCACCAGTAACGAGACAAAAGGTCCCGAGATTTGAAGTCACGACTGAGTCAATGAGCCGCCATCTGTTCTAATAAAATGCGGGGGGCATTGGTCACTATCGAGGGGCAGCGTTTCCTTGCAGGGCGTATAGACTGGAACCAGAACAATGTCTCTCCACTGAGAGGGGAAGATGGCTTGGAACCAAATATGGCTCAACACTTGGAGGTGGTTTTGGCACTGCGAAGGGCTGAGGTGTTGAGGCAATTGATTATGGATGGAATCAGGGCCAGGAGCTGAATCGTGGAAAGAAGAGGTAATCAGAAGAAGCTCGCATTCAGTAAAATGTGCACTATAGGATTCTGCTTGACAAGAAGTAAAACAAATGCAGACCGCTTCAGTCCGCTGCTTCTGGAGAAGGACGGCACCTGGATACCAGGCTGACATTGATGCCATTGCAAAATGGGTCACAGGAACCAATGGATCTGAAGACAGGCCACCTGGAAGGGCAAGGCCCGGAATTTATGACTACTACAGACAACTTTAGAGGGTGTGGAGTGTAGCCCACACCCACCATGAAGGGATGGAAGAACCTAGAGAGGAGACAAAGTGTTCCCAACACACCGAGCTCTGTTTGATTAAGGAATGGGCTTTGGTGCAACTACATTTAAACATAAGACTGGCAGAGGACAGATGCCGCACGAGATGTCGCAAGGCGCAATGACGATTGCGGATTGTGGTGGCAATGCCCGAGCTCCACCACGGAACTGGCCAACAGCAAATGGGGCCGGTCAAGCGGGGAACGGCAAGGACGGCAGCCCTGGTCATCTTATCGGACAGATCACAGGTGACTTCATCATTACAATCTGACAAAAAAGGTGGAAACCTGACCTGGCAGGTCTATCAAGACCAGTCAGCAAGGTGGAAAGCCTGGTCATCAGGAGACAGGGAGGGAGGGAGTGAGAGAATCAATGGGGAGTGGTCACTATCACAGACATCATAGTGTGGCGACCAGTGTAAGGAAAGAACAACAGAGGGAAAGTGAGTGAAAGATCAACAGCAATGAAAGTGCCCGGAAATGAGTCGGAGAACCACCATTTTCTGCAAAGAATTGGTCAATGAGGAGCCCCGAGTAGATAAAAAAGCACTGTCCCAGAACAGGTGATGGGCATTAAGAATACCGAGGAGGAGGAGGAGGATGAGGAGGAGGAGAGGGGGAATTGCTGGAGGGCAGACAGAGCAATAAATGTAAGAGCCCTCTAAGGTTGAGACAGATTGCAAATTGTAACATAGTTCAAGAGGCAGGACACAGAGGGGGGTTGGGGTGGGGTGCAGAAACTGCAGGGAGGGGAGACGAGAGAGGGGCAGGACTAAGATTAGGGAGGAGAGGGAAGGAATGTAACAGAGGCAAAGGTAGAAGTCGTCAACACAGGGAGAAGTCTGTCATATTTTTGACGAGCTTCAGTGTAAGATGGCAACAGCTTCCAATGAGGTAAAATGAGGGATCCATGTACTGACAATATCTGTACAAGCCAATGTACAGACACCAGCGGAAGCACTCAAAGGGCTGACCTAGTTCCAACAAAGAGCGGAACTAACAAAGTGTTGGTGAGCAAGCATTAGAAAATGAGATTCCTAGAGAATGACAGAAGCTACCAAGTAAAATGCAGTAAGGGACTGTAAGTCTGGGGGGTGACCATAGTATCCATTTCAGTTCCACTGCATAAATACGAAGCGGGTATCCAAACGGGAGGCAAACGGGCTGGAGACTATCACACCCCCGGATCACCATCCACCACAAATGAGGACATGGTGATAGCCATAAATAAGAGGTCAGGATCAGGTTGTGAGGGGGACACACACTTCCAGGGGCATCAGTGGGACCTTGTCATGAGACTTATGTTTCTTCTTCCTCTCTTTTATAGTTCAAGGAGAGCAGAACAGGGAGGAAAAGCAGGTTTCTGCAAGAAAAGCGAAAGAGAATAGGTTACCTTCTGGTGTACACACTGTGTGTCCCGTGCCTGAGTTGTAGTAGCAGGCCTCCAGCCTGAGAGACATGAAGGGAAGGGTCTCGCGAGGGAGCTCCAGCACTGGCGGGTACTGAAGAAGAGGCGCACTTCTCCAGAGCCAGGTAGGAGGGGCGGGACACAGAGGACAGGGTGGGGGGGGGGGGGGGTGCAGGAACTGCAGGGAGGGAGAGATGAGAGGGGGGGCTGGACTGGGATAAGGAAGAGGGAGGAGGAGGATATTAGTGTTTAACGTCCCGTCGACAACGAGGTCATTAGAGACGGAGTACAATCTCGGGTGAGGGAAGGATTGGGAAGGAAATCGGCCGTGCCCTTTCAAAGGAACCATCCCGGCATTTGCCTGAAGCGATTTAGGGAAATCACGGAAAACCTAAATCAGGATGGCCGGAGACGGGATTGAACCGTCGTCCTCCCGAATGTGAGTCCAGTGTGCTAACCACTGCGCCACCTCGCTCGGTCGAAGAGGGAGGAGGGGGAAGTAATGTAACAAAGGTAGAATTCGTCAAATACAGGGAGAAGTCTGTCATACTTTTGACGAGCTTCAGTGTAAGATAAATGATCAAGAGACTTCACTCCTGTATTTTCTTTCCCTTCTTAAAAGATGGGAAATCTGGTGAGCATCGAGAGTGATGGGCGAGACAATTAACACACATGGGTGGCAGTGCACTGGGGGCTCCCCTCATTGAGTGGAAGTGCACATTCCCGGCACGGAGGGTTCGCCATACATCGGGAAAACATGTGCCCGCTATACAAGCACCAAAAGCGCCGCACAGGTGGTGGGACATCCAGCTTCATGTGAGCCGGTATCGGTACAGTTGTTTTACGACCTTTCTGTACACATCGAATTGAATGAACACCCAGGAGTTCATCAGTTTGAAGGATGTGGTCCCTATGAAGAATGGCACTCTGAACCACATTCAAAGACTGGTCAGGAGGAATAGACACCAGGACAATGCAAAGATGATCACAAGCACAAAGGGATCAACAGTAGACTGACTGCGTCTTACTGAGGGACTCCACTTCTCTTTGATATTTTCCACAACTACAGCTCTGTGATGGTGAAGGTCTCCCCATCCGTGCTAGTGCAGACTAGGTAGCAGGAAAAGTGTTTCACCCCAAGCCGGTGAGCCTGGCTTTCCTCCCAGGGTGTAGCAAGGGAAGGGAAGGCTGTAGAGTCATAAGAAAAAGCATTAAATGATCCATTACCAACCTAAGACCCGACTGTAGAAGAATGGACAGTTTTTTGGAGCCTGATACATTTCATACACTTAGCATCTGTCCCGATACCACCCACTCCAATCAGCGCCTCTTCCCAGCCGCAGCACCAGAAATTCCAATGCTGCAGAATGACAAGCAACCACCCCTAGGAACCTAGAGGGAGGCAATAGCTCAGAAGTGCCATCCCTGAGTTGCCAGGGGGCTCAGCCAGATGGGTAGGCCTACATAATGGCCCCACCTCATGGACTGGCTACACACGCTGGTGGTCTAGTGGGCAGAGCGAAAGGACAAAGGGAAGGAAGGGGGAGGGGAATCCGTGCCATGGACACTAGGTAGGGATTCTTCCCAAAATAGTTCAAACTACAGAAAGAAAATTTAGAATTGGAGGTCAAAGTCCAAAGGGGTACCAGAAACACCAGAAAGGAAGGATGGAAAGAAATAAAACTGCAAGGAATACAGGAAACCAGGCAGATAGTCAGGTCAACTTAAGTATGAACAACAATGAAGAGGAAGGAGGGGCAGCAAGGAAGGAGTGACGATGGATAGGGAGGGGCATAGGGAAGGAAATAAAGCCCGGGAAGAAAGAATGGGCTGCAAAAGCTCAGCAACCCATGCGTGCCTCATATGAGCTCACAACAGAACTGTGAGGCCCCTGGGGGATAGGTGACTAAGAATCCCACACATGGAGTTTCATTTAGTTTGTACCCCCCTCATCACTACTTCCAACAAATGGTTCAAATGGCTCTGGGCACTATGGGACTCAACTTCTGAGGTCATTATTCCCCTAGAACTTAGAACTAGTTAAACCTAACTAACCTAAGGAAATCACACACATCCACGCCCGAGGCAGGATTCAAACCTGCGACCGTAGCGGTCTCGCGGTTCCAGACTGCAGCGCCTAGAACCGCACAGCCACTTTGGCCGGCCTACTTCCAACACCTCTCATTAATTTTTGTTTATATTGAACTGTATAACATGAGCCTTTAAAGCTATTTGCTGTTTACCACATGTAAACCAGGTGCATTGTTTTCCTGACATAGTATAGTATTGGTGTGTTTGGCTCATTTATCAATCTAATTGTGTCATCAGGACAAACAGTTTTCGAAAAGGTCTGCAACACCTGGATAAGTCATTCATGTATGGCAAAAAATGAAGAGAGGGCTAAGAACCAAAACTTGCTGGACACCATATTTAATGTTTCCCCAGTACAAATTTAGCCTTATTCCTATGGCTAGGTCACAGAAAATGCCTAAAAAGAAATCATCCTTATTTAATTTTATCAGAACTAAGTTTGTAAGGTCACATACTTTTGTATCCGTAAAGAGGCACTTACGGAAGTAAAACTGGTTTCAGTGATATCTCTAGTAGCAGAATTGTCAAAAATGATGTCTGCTGGTGATGTATGTAATATCTGTCTAAGTAAAACTAACAAATGTGTTTTTGATGACCTCATTTCTTTTCTCCTTTTGTTCCCAGAAACCTAATTAAGTGGACAATTATTTGCCATCATCAGTGAGATAAGCATCATTTGTCTCAGTTTATTTTGTTTTATGGCCCATAAAGCTCCAAATCGTCTTCTCAATCGTGTACGAGAGGGGACCCAAAAATAACCGGAATTTCTTTCTAGAAAGCATATACTTTATTTTTCTCAAATACAACCTTAATCTCCTCTGAAGTACTCTCCATTAGCATTAATACAATTGTCCAAATGTTCATTCCAGTGTTCGAAGCACCTTTTAAATTCGTCCTCTTTGATACCTGCTAGCACTTTCATGACATCGCGTTTTACGTCTTCCACATCCGCAAAACGCTTCCCTCTTAAGTCTCTTTTCACCCTCGGGAATAGGAAGAAGTTCGAGGGCGCTAAATCCGGCGAATAGGGCGCATGGGTCAAGGTAGTAGTTTTCGTTGAGGCCAAAAATTGGCGAACGCTGAGAGCCGTGTGCGCGGGAGTGTTGCCGTGATGCAGGAACCACATGCCAGAATCCCACTTCTGCAAAGCCGTTTCATAACCTCCAAATAGAATTGTTGGTTTACTGTCTGGTTTTCAGGGGCAAATTCAGAGTGTACGATCCCTTTGATGTCAAAAAAACAGATCAACATCGTTTTCACATTCGATTTCACTTGTCGAGCCGGTTTTGGTCGAGGTGAGCCAGCTGACTTCCATTGTGATGACTGTTGTTTGCTTTCTGGATCGTACCCATAGCACCATGAATCATCACCTGTAATGATTTTGTTGAAAAAATGTGGATCATCTTTGAACGCGTCCTTCATTTTGAGATAGGCTCGAACGCGACGATCCCTTTGATCTACCGTACGAAGCTTCGGCACGAATTTTGCTGCCACTCTTCGCATCCCCAAATCTATGGTCTAGATGCACTGAATTGAGCTCCAGGACAACCCGGACAAGTTCTCGAGTCGGCCGATTGTCCTGCGTCGATCTTCACTGATGAGATCACGGATTTTGTCGACGTTATCTTTGCTTCGAGCAGTTGAAGGTCGACTGGAACAGGGCTGATCTTCAACCACCATTTCTCCCTTTTTAAGCTGAGAAAACCATTCGTACACTTGCATTTTACTAAGAGCACGGTCTTTGTAGGCTGTCTGAATCATCACAACAGTTTCTGCTGCGTGCTTGCCGAGCAAGAAACAAAACTTCACTGCCGTACGTCTTTCGTAAGAATAGCCATTTCCTCGTGTCAAGTCAGCATTGTACGCACACTCACTCAAAGAAACCACACTTTTCACTGTCGGGTGACACCATGTGGCAGAATGACTCAGCAGAGCTCCTACTATAACCCTCTGGCAGCGAAACCTGCTACTACAAGTACACGATGTCAGCATTACGATTCCGGTTACTTTTGGGTCCCCCCTCGGGTCCTTGGGTAGGATTTCACTTTATACAGCTGGTCATGGTGAAGTAAACTGAGAAAAACTGTAGTCTCAGACTATTCACCAGATGACTGAAGAATTGAATATCAGTGTGAGTTATCGTTGGTTGCAGAAAGAAGCAAATACATATGTTTGCATACCATCCTGCAACATGCATCTGGTTCTTTCCACTTACTGGTCATTTAGTTTTCTGAGTATCACATGAACAGAGGAATATTACAATAGCAACTACTAGGTGCACAATGAATGGGAAATTACAGATTGAATCTGGCCTCAGCAACCAGACTGTGGCCATGTGTGTATAGGTCCAATGTTTACTTCCGATGAAGGCCTTGTTGGCCGAAAGCTTACTTTTCAACAGCCTTTCTGTTGTGCCTGTATGCGACTCAGCATCTCTGCTATATCGTGATCAGCAAATTATAGATTGTCATTCATTTGCTAGACAGACTTTTTGCCTCATTTTGTTGCCCTGGGAGATAAATATTTTACATACACTATTGAGTGCACTTGGAAATAATGTGTGTTGCCTTCATACTGCGCACTTAACTTATGCAAGCACAACAACTGAACATTTTCCCATACTGTGTGTAAATTGAGTACTTACATAGTTCACAACGAGAGCCATCCCAATTTGTACTTATGGTTCGTTCTTGATTCTCTCTGTAAATCTTGCAGCTACTAATGGGTCTTTTGGAATCTGAAAACAAGGTAAAAATATCACTGTCACTGGATACTGCATATACATCTTTGCACATACTGGTCATAGTTTATTAAGACTCTATGGTACTTCCTTTCTGATATTTATGACAATGTTTCCTTTTGAGATTTCTGGAGTTGGCCCTCCAAAAAATGGATCACTCGGGGGTGTTTCCTGTGATAAATGTCAATGAGAAATGCAATTTTGGATATTGTGGTTCAGAATGAAATTTACGTACCTAATTTAAAGAGTGACCTAAAATTTGTCTGGTACAATTTTCAGTTTAATGACACTGTTGACAAAAAATGTTAACAGGAATGAGTAACTGAAGCAATGGGTGAAGACACATGTTCTATCGCACACCATTTTTCATAATCCCATCGTACGTCAGTTGGAAATACTGAATACTGTCCATGTTTGCTGTCACCAGTGTTCCGCATCCACATCCAGGCTCCACTAGCCACCTAACTTCAAGTGTACTTTTGGTATAGCTTCAAGCTCCTCCTTTTCTGTAACTGAATGGTGTGCGAGGAGGAGCCAGTTGGTAAGCCTTCATATGAGCTGCAATTTCTCTTTGGAATAAAACAACAGCCCAATTAAGCTTCTAATTTAATTTTAAAAACCATGGCCAGTTTTAGCCATTATCCAGTTGTAACAAAAGCAGTAACTGAACTGATCAATGATCCTATTTTCACCACAAACCAGAACACACAATACACACAAATGATCTGAGTATTTGATAATTACGGACACTTGGAAAACCTAATACGCTCTAATGAGCAGATTACCCGATACACAAAAACACTTCACGAATCAACTGAATAAATTATAGAAAATTATTTCACTTACAAGGGGAGGCCGCCAATTGTGAAATTCAGATTCGATTCATACTGCACATAATAAAAGCTCATGGCCAGAGGTGTAATGTGGCAAAGCACCAAGATGCACTTCTCAGCCGTTGTCGAGAAAATCGACAGTTAAAATAAACCGTTCGGTGAAATACTCTCAACGATTTATAATTTTGTACAGCGTCGTGGCGCAGCGGTAAGCGCTCGGGTTCGTAATCCAAAGGTCGCCGGATCGAATCTCGCGCCATGCAACATTTTTTTTTTATTATTAGTTTTTGTAATTCAAAAATAAATAAATAAATAAATATATATATATATATATATAAAAACAAAGATGAGGTGACTTACCGAACAAAAGCGCTGGCAGGTCGATAGACACACAAACAAACACAAACACACACACAAAATTCAAGCTTTCGCAACAAACTGTTGCCTCATCAGGAAAGAGGTAAGGAGAGGGGAAGACGAAAGGAAGTGGGTTTTAAAGGAGAGGGTAAGGAGTCATTCCAATCCCGGGAGCGGAAAGACTTACCTTAGGGGGAAAAAAGGACAGGTATACACTCGCACACACACACATATCCATCCACACATACACAGACACAAGCAGACATTGGTAAAGGCAAAGAGTTTGGGCAGAGATGTCAGTCGGGGCAGATGTACAGAGGCAAAGATGAAGTTGAAAGACAGGTGAGGTATGAGCGGCGGCAAATTGAAATTAGAAATTAGCGGAGATTGAGGCCTGGCGGATAGCGAGAAATTGAAATTAGAACTTCATCTTTGCCTCTGTACATCTGCCCCGACTGACATCTCTGCCCAAACTCTTTGCCTTTACCAATGTCTGCTTGTGTCTGTGTATGTGTGGATGGATATGTGTGTGTGTGCGAGTGTATACCTGTCCTTTTTTCCCCCTAAGGTAAGTCTTTCCGCTCCCGGGATTGGAATGACTCCTTACCCTCTCCCTTAAAACCCATATCCTTTTGTCTTTCCTTCTCCTTCCCTCTTTCCTGACGAGGCAACCATTGGTTGCGAAAGCTAGAATTTTGTGTGTATGTTTGTGTTTGTTTGTGTGTCTATCGACCTGCCAGCGCTTTTGTTTGGTAAGTTTCATCATCTTTCTTTTTATATATATATATATATATATTATTTTTTTTTTTTTTTTTTTTTTTTCGACGATGTTATAACTTGCGCTAGGGACCGCATCTACCTTCTTTCGAAGTTAGCAGGCAACTACTCTGTTATGCGGCGGCTCGCTTCGGCCCATTCAACATCTGTCCTTCAACTGTAACGAGCGAGAAACGAAGTTTATATTTCATACCTGCCACAGCAAATTTGTGTTCGTGGGGTTTCTATTCTAATTCGAACGTTTGACTAACGCTATACGTATTCGTTTCGGAATATCGTTTCTACGTCTTCCGTTAACTATAGGTGGTTAACATTATGAAGACAATTAATAACATTTGTGAAATACAACTTTGTTTGCGGAAAACATAATGATGATCGAAGTCGCCAGTTGTTCCACGACAAACGACTTTCAACAACTTATTATATGCATAATTGTTGCAACTGATTGCCGGGAATTATATATATCTAAAAACAAAGATGATGTGACTTACCAAATGAAAGTGCTGGCAGGTCGACAGACACACAAACGAACACAAACATACACACAAAATTCAAGCTTTCGCAACAAACTGTTGCCTCATCAGGAAAGAGGGAAGGAGAGGGAAAGACGAAAGGATGTGGGTTTTAAGGGAGAGGGTAAGGAGTCATTCCAATCCCGGGAGCGGAAAGACTTACCTTAGGGGCAAAAAAGGACGGGTATACACTCGCGCACACACACACACATCCATCCACACATATACAGACACAAGCAGACATATTTAAAGACAAAGAGTTTTCGTATCGTGAGCTGTTGTTGACCAATATAGGTCAAGGAAAGTGTTCGATTCCAATGTGTCGTCGTAGTTATGTGTTTCAGTATCGTGAGTTGCTGTTGACCTATATACATCCAGAGAAGTGTCCGATTCCAATGTGACATTGCAGCTATGTGTGTTTTTGTATCATGAGCTGCTGTTGACCTATACACGTCAAGGGAAGTGTCCGATTCCGATTTTTGTTAGTTTAGGTGCTGGTTTTGTGGTATAGATAGTTGCGGTGCGATTATAATTTTTGGAGTGGTTGGTTTCTTAATTTGTGGTATGGAAAATTGCGGTTGAGCTATGCAGGTGAAGGGAAGTGACCGATTCCTGTCGAATCGGTAAGTTTAGCGGAATTTGGGAATTTTGTGGTGTATTTATGTCATCATTTTGTGTTGTTTGGGATTGTGGTGTGTGTCTGTATGTGCTTATATTTAGTTTGTCCCCACCCAAAAACCTCCAATTTCCCACACTCGTCCTGTTAGTTTGATTATATTTTTAGAGAGAGAGAGATGTGATTGTTGGTTTTGTATGTATTTTTGTGTTTGTTGTCATTTATGTAATGACATCATAGGCACCATATTGGAGTCGTCAAGAATTGTTGTTTCTGCCATATTGGTGACGTCGTGGGTCAAAACAGACGGGTGGAATCAGATACTGCATTATCAACAGCAGGTTCGATAAAATAACTAGTATCGAAAAACAATACCTCCACAAAAATCAAAAAAACAGAATAATAAAAAATAATATTGTATAAATTTATTCACAGTTTACGATATAGATATAAGTTCTTGTTACATACATTCCGATGAACTGAGAAAATACACAATCTGTCAGGAACTAATCCATTAGTGCACAGAGTTACATTAGTGGTGTATTTGACAGGAATGGACCTTTTTTTCCTCCAATGGATTGTTGAATATCTGTTCTTTCAGTTTTGTATCAGTAGTTGTGAGGATCAGTCCACTACTGGGAACAATTGGCAACTGAATTTAAATATTTTTTTCTACAGCCAGAATGTGATCACAGCACCAAATTTCATGCATTACCTCTCACCACAGATAACACGGTGGCTGACAGCCTTTATTTAACAACCAATGACAGCAGTGTTTGCGTAGAGCTGTCACTGCTAACAGACAAGAAAACACTATGTGAAATAAACGCATAAATCAATGTGGGATGAACAACCAACATATCCGTTAGGATTGTGCTTCGAATTTTTGGCATTAGTGGGCTATTGTATCAGATGACTGATGTGAGTGCCTATGCGAACAGCACGATATCACCGGCAGGGAAATACCCGAAGTGTCCGATTCCACCCATCTGCTTTGACCCTTGACGTCACAAATATGGCGGAAACGACCATATACTATGAGTCCAATATGGCACTTATGACGTCATTACGTAAACATGACCACAAACACGAAAATACATTGAAAAACCAAATTAAACTAACAGGACAAGCGTAGGAAATAGGGGGTTTTTGGGTGGGGACAAAGTAAATATAAACAAATCTAGACACACACCACCATACCAAACCACACAAAATGACGAAAAAAACTGACAACACAAAACTCCCCAAATTCCACTAAACACACTATCCTCTGGAAACGGACACTTCCCTTGACCTATATAGCTCAATAGCAGCATCCGATCCCACAAATTGGAATCTAACACTTCCCTTGACCTATATAGCTCAACAGAAACTACCGCTACCAAAACCCAAAACTACAACCACGTCCACAATCAAGGAATCAAACACTTCCCTTGACCTGTTACCCTTACGACATCTCCACATATAACCGTCCCTGGTCTGAGACGCCGGACCTTTAGTAAGCCTCATTTCTTCATGACACACTGAACACTTCACGACTTCATCCAAAAATCCGAATGGTTGAAGAAATTTTATTAGGGACAATGCACTGCCCCCCATCATCGCCGACAACCGAAAACTGTTGACCTTGTCAGTCATATCCATACCTACCGAAGACATAAAAAGCAATTTACCAAAATTCACACATGACAAACAGAAAAAAAAACTACAATAACGGCGACGTAACAAAACCAAAATCCTTAACTCACTGAAAAATATTCCGCTGAAAGCACAGTCAATACCGATACCACACACGTGCAATGCTACCATGCGAATGAATCCCATATGCCATGTAACACGCTTCCCGTAAACACACCTCCAGAGAGAACCACCAACCGCAACAATATGTCACCTATAAACATGACACACACGTAAACTAAACCAAAACATCACCTAACGCACCACACATAAACACACCCCCAGAGAGCACCACCAATCACATCAAAATGACACCTACAAACACGCCACTCTCACAAACGAAATTCCGCACCGTCATGACGTCGCACACACACACAACAGCCTTACGTCATGGGTCAAAGCCGACGGGTGGGATTGGATGCGTCGGTCGACCCCACCCGAAGTGCCACTTCTGGGCTAGTGTGACCACATTGGTTGGATCCTAGACAACTGGAAAATCGTGGCCTGGTCAGGTAAGTCACAGTTTCAGATGGTAACAGCAGGTGGTCGGGTTTGAGCGTGACACAGGCCCCATGAAGCCATGGACCAAGGTTGTCAACAAGGCTAAGTGCAAGCTGGTGGTGTTTTCCTAACAGTGTGGGGTGTGTTTACATGGAATGGGCTGGCCCCTCTGGTCCACCTGAACTGATCATTGACTGGGAATGGTTATGTTCAGCTATTTTGAGACCATTTCAAGCAATTCAAATGAATGAATATTTACGGATGACAAGGCACCATGTCACTGGGCCCCAGTTGTTTGCTACTGGTTTGAAGAACATTCTGAACTATTCAATTGAATGATTTGGCCATCCAGATCACTCGAGATGAATCCCGTCAAACATTTATGGGACATAATTCAGAGGTTGACTCGTGCACAAAAACTTACATCGGCAACACTTACGCAGTTATGGATGGCTACATAGGCACTGTGGCTCAGTATTTCTGCAGGGTACCTTCAATGACTTGTTGCATCCATGCCACGCCTGGTTCAGCACTGCATTAGTGAAAACGAGGTCCAACAATATTAGGAGGTATCCCATGACGTGTCACTTCAGTCTAGCCCTGTCTTTATAGGTGAATTGCTTATCTACGGTTTTGTAGATGACTGTTGCTACAGAATGCTTAAGTCTGCCAGGAAATATGACCCAAGTCTTGCAAATGCAATGCAAGTTGGTCTTGTAGACTTATTTTTTTTAAGTAGTATCTGATTCAACAGCTAACAGTGGTTAAACTAGGCATATTATCATACAGAACTGGAAACAGTAAGTAGGGAAACACATCTGTACTTTGTCACGTGTTTGGACTAATGGCATTTTTAATGTTATAGGAACACAGATGACTTTGACCTTTTGAGAAGATTGATGACCTCAATTTCCAAATAATCTGAAGGAGACACAGCCCTGCTCACATTTTAATTTCGTTGAATAGATTAAAAGTTTTGGTTTTTAAGCTACCATTAGTACTGTAAAGAGTAATGATATACAGGACTCACAGCAATGTACTAAACTGATTAAACAGCTGTTCCTTCCAGCAGGACCAAACTGTCAAGCTTTTACCCTACACTTAAATATTAAACATGTCACAAATCAGTCCAGTTTACTGTTAGCTCTTAAGATCCGATATGGATGTGTATTGAAAACCAGCAGTATCTAAAAACTTTCAGGAAGTTTTCGTGCCCAAAAGAATATCCGAAAAGATGATGGAATTAAAATCAAAGTATGATCACGACAGCATTCATTTTATACAAGAAAATACTCGTAATAAGTGCATATTAAGAAACACACAAAAGAAAACAGATCACAACACATCAGCAGATACTGTGTAGAGTTTCTGCAACCAACTCTCAGTGGTACAAAAATATTATTTCTTCTAATGCAACTGGTACTGTTTCCATTCAGTGATCATGACAAGACACATACACACAAAAATAATGAATAGTTTATGAAGATCTTTTAAATCTGTATTTTTTACAAAAGATACCTATTGAAATCACTTTTTCTGAATTAGTTTTTCAAGGCTACACATTCACAACAAATTTTTGTAAATTCTAACACATACAATTCATTCATCCATTCATTGATTCATTCATTCATTTTGTTCCACAGATGTCCTCCAGAACAGTCTTCAGGAATGTGTAATGAACCAACTAAAGACACAGAAATCAGAGAAATTGGTGTCGTATGCTCTGTTAAAAATGATGTATACTGTATTAACAATAGACTGTCACTATATTGCCTTTTTATATACAATTATGCCCTCTAAATATAACTGAGTAAATTAGAAAGCAACCTGCAACTCTTAAAAAACTGCTGCCTCTTCAGCTTCACTAGAGAGCTCCTGTTTATCTACTATTAGCAGCTTTACAACCTTTGAAAAATGCACTGATCAAAAGCTCTGTCAGGAATCCGCGCTACATATTTTTGTATCTGTCACAAATTCATACTATCTTCCAAACACCGAACTTATTTGACCTGGTGATTGAAGATGCAGCAAGAAATGAATGATAACATATGCTTGATATAACAAACCAGAAACTGGCTTAATTTCAATTTCATTAATATTTTATGGTGACTTCATCTGAACAGAAATTAACACAAATATACCAACTGTTAAACGCACACACAAGGTAAACACCTTGAAGCTGGTTACAGGTCAACAGAAGCGTCCGATTTCACCCGTCGGCTGTTGTGGTGTGACATCACAACAGCGCTGAGTTTAGTTCGTGAGAGTGGCGTGTTTGTAGGTGTCGTTTTGATGTGATCGGTGGTGCTCTCTGGTGATGTGTTTGTGTGTCTGTGTTATATGTTAGGTGATGTTTTTGGTTTAGTTTGCACGTGTGGCGTGTTTATAAGTGGCATATTGTTGCCGTTGGTGGTTCTCTCTGGTGGTGTGTTTATGGGTAGCGTGTCGCGTGGCATATGGGGTTCATTTGCATGGTAGCATTGCACGTGTGTGGTATCGGTAGTGACTGTGCTTTCAGTGGAATATTTTTCAGTTATTTAACGATTGTGGTTTTGTTATGTCGACGTTACTGTAGGTTTTTTTTTCTGTTTGTCATGTATGAATTTTGGTAAATTGCTTTGTTTATGTCTTTGGCAGGCACGGATATGACTGACAAGGTCAACAGTTTTCGGTTGCTGGCGATGATGGGGGACAGTGCGTTGTCTCTAATAAAATTTCTTCAGCTATTTGGCCTGTTGGCTGAAGTCGTGAAGTGTTCAGTATGTCGTGGAGAAATGAGGCTTACTAAAGTTCTGGAGTCTCAGACCAGGGATGTGGAGATGTCGTAAGGATAACTTATGGTTGTTTGTATTGGTGATTTGGTATTTTGCTTTGCTGTTGACTTATATGACTTTAGGGAAGTGTTCGACTGCAAGCTGTGGTTGTGGCTATGGCTGGTTTGGTATATATAGGTCAAGGGAACTGTTTGATTCCAATTTTGATTTTCTAGGTGTTTTTTGTGGTAGGATTAAGTGTGGTGGTGGTGAAAGTTTTGAGATTTATAGTGTGGTATCGGTTGTTTCTGTTGACCTATATAGGTCAAGGGAAGTGATCGATTCCAGTGGATGATGATGATGATAATAACAATAATTATTATTATTATTTCTTTCCTTTCTCAGACATTTTATCTGGTTAAAAATGGAAAGTGACGCGAACCTTGATCAAGCGCGACTTCCTTTTAACTGTACGGTATGCGTTACATTGCATTTAGGAACTTTCGGGTAATTGAACATGTATCAATAATTACAGATATCTGTAGTTGTATATGTAAGTTTGGATGTAGCTGTATTGCGTTGATGTACTGGTGGATATTGTGTGGTATGACTCCTGTAGTTGATAGTATAATTGGTATAATGTCAACTTCATCCTGATGCCACATGTCCTTGACTCCCTCTGCCAGTTGGATGTATTTTTCAATTTTTTTCCCGTTTTCTTCTGTATATTTGTTGTACTGGGTATGGATATTTCGATTAGTTGTGTTAATTTCTTCTTTTTATTGGTGAGTATGATGTCAGGTTTGTTATGTGGTGGTGTTTTATCTGCTATAATGGTTCTGTTCCAGTATAATTTGTATTCATCATTCTCCAGTACATTTTGTGGTGCATACTTGTATGTGGGAACGTGTTGTTTTATTAGTTTATGTTGTATGGCAAGTTGTTGTATTATTTTTGCTACATTGTCATGTCTTCTAGTGTATTCTGTATTTGCTAGTATTGTACATCCGCTTGTGATGTGATCTACTGTTTCTATTTGTGTTTGCAAAGTCTGCATTTATCTGTTGTGGTATTGGGATCTTTAATAATATGCTTGCTGTAATATCTGGTGTTTATTTTTTGATCCTGTATTGCAATCATGAATCCTTCCGTTTCACTGTATATATTGCCTTTTCGTAGCCATGTGTTGGATGCGTCTTGATCGATGTGTGGCTGTGTTATAAGATACGGGTGCTTGCCATGTGTTAATAATAATAAATAATAATAATAATAATAATAATAATAATATTGGGAATTTGATAAGGTTGTGGGGTTTTGTTATTTTAGTGTATTTTGTCTTTTGGTGGAGTGGCGTGTGTTTATATTTAGTTTGTCTCCACCCAAAAACCCCCAATTTCCCCCACTTGTCCCATTAGTTTCATTATATATTTGGAGGAATATCTGTTTGGTGGTTTTTCGATCTATTTTTGTGTTGTCATATTTGCGTGATGATGTCATAGGAGCGGTATGGGAATTGTTGTGAATGGTCATTTCCGCCATATCGGTGATGTCATTGGTCAAAGCAGAAGGATGGAATCAGACGCTTCTGTTATCCCCTGGTTACAAGTCCTCAAACTCCTGCCGCAAACACTAACTGAAAGATTAGTGCTTTGTTTTTGTTCACTTTATGGTAAAATATGGTATTATACTTTTAGGCTGCAAAGCGTGAGGTATGAGACTTTCCAGATGCAAAAATCAGTTTTAAGCATAATGGAAGGAGTAGAAAAAAATGTAATATCATACCACTGGTCAGGAAAACCAGATTTATACCTCTTCTCTCTCGTCTTCATATGTATATCCATGAGACTGTTGTATTACACCTACATTTACATTAAAAACCATACAGCAAAAAAGCCAAACTTATTACATAAAAATACAAAATTCACAATTATAACATATAGGTGGAAGAAAAAATGCAAAAGTTATCCTCAGCTTGAGAGGGACATTACATAGTGAGAAAACATACGCTGTGTGCTGGAACTGAATGAAGTCTTTGATACTATTTTGCCACCACTCAGGCAAATTGTCACCTTTCCAACCACATCTGTACGTTGGGCTACATTAAAGATCGGTCAGGCAGCACAATTTAAATCCCAAAACATAATATAAACACAAAAAATATAGTAATGACCCTGTTGTCTTGTAGTTTGCACTCACATGACATCACATGCCACATCATTACATCATGGGAGAAAGCAGAAATCTGTTACCATTAGGTTCAGTTGAACTGTGTAAAGGTTATGGAATTCAGGGAGATGCTACATAAAATTTGAAGTTCATAATTGGTATAGAAAGTATGAAGCTTTTTGGTGCTTCAAAAAAAAAAAAAAAGCTTAGTTTCAGTAGGGCCTACTATAAATAGACTAATTTTGAATTGTTTCATGTTAAGCATAAAACGCATAATTATCAGTTTGTGAGTCCAAGGTTCATTTTACAATGATATAACATTTGGTAGCTCAACAGCAGCAGAGATAAAGACTTGCGAATAAAAACACATGTAAATACTGAAAGGACAGATACCGATGTTATCAGAGAAGTAACACAAATACCCACTGTACTTCTCAACATATCTGACCACATCGTGTGTGTGTGTGTGTGTGTGTGTGTGTGTGTGTGTAAAACAATGTTCTGATTAGTTATATGAATTTCAAGAGTTTATTTACATTCTACAGTAACATCTTCCACACAGACTAAGTCTTTCTCGAAACTACCGCTTTTACTTCACTGGCCTCCCGTATTTAAGGGGCACTGCCAAAGAACCTTCCTTTCACACCGCTACACAAAAACTGATTCCATGAAAATGTTGTCTGCATGACGAGATATAGACATCAGATTGAAGGGTGTCACAAGTCATCGCAAACTGGTTCTAATGACATCAGATCACAGAAACCGTATACCAGTATAATACTCTTCAACAGATAATATTAGCCTACTGGAAATGAAATTTGGAAGTCATACATCCAAGCTGCTAATGTGACAGAACGACATCAAACAGTATAATGACATTAAACGGCGTTTAGGGTCAAGTGCTCATTTCCTCGCGTTTCTAAGTAATATTTTGCATATAAAATTTCGCAACGAACGACAACTATGTTACGTTAATATCGTGACTAAACTAGCTATGCACGGGCGCCAAGTGATACAGAACCGAAAAAAAGAAACCTTTGCATGTGATTGCAGAGAATGAAATGTTTGTTACCCCGGCAGAATATTAATAAATCTGTACTACATTATTATTACTGCAACTAAAAACTTTGGAATTGTTGGTAGTAAAACTGCTTAAATCCCTGCCACAAACATTTTATTCACTTCTACATGAATGGAAATTTGGAAACGAAGTTTTTATTACTCAGAACTATACCATATTTCTTCGATATCAATTCAAGAGGCCTACTTACAAAGACTTCTGAATGCGAATCACACTTACCGCCTAAGAACCACAGCTATTAAGTCGATTAACCAACGCCCGCAAGCATTCGAACTCTGACGAAAAACATAATCGTCGACTCCAGCGCCACTTCTGCCAATCATCTGAGATGCACAAATGTTGTGCGATGCGCTTTTGTTTCATTGAAAACAGCTGTTCGAAACAACAGACAATGTTTATTTTCAGGAAACAAACTATTTCTCTTATCCTAAAACAGTCAGTACTCAGTAGTTCGGAGACCAAATACTCGAAACGGTGGCAATTTTGCGTTTTTACCATTATATTTCTCGCAGTTGCATGATAAGTGTACATTAAAGAACATCAACACAGTCGTCTGACATTTTTCTGTTATGTTACAAAACGTTTCTTTATTTACCCTCCGATGTAGTGCGTTGAATATGGTGCAGTTGTTGTCAACGACAAATTGTTTTCGGCATTAAAAATATACATCAACATGGTCATGTAGAAGCTAGCAATGCGAGAAAGAACAGCTATTTTTTTGTTGTTGAGTAAAGCAAGATTGCTCTTCAAGGTAGATATTTCCTTGCACACTGTATTACGTCAAATTTACCTAGAAAAAACTATATGAAGACAGCTATTTAATGCCTAGACTACACGAACATTATAACCAGTACATATAGCTCGGGTAAACACGAAGAATATATAGCACATTAGAGAATAATATTTAATGCAGTATCTAGTTGCTACTTCCCTTATTTATTGTATACCTTCAGAAAAGATTTCCCAGACTTTGAACATTAAGCTTCAAAATCTGTACCCACTATAGCTGCTATGAACCATAATTCGTATAACTTGATCTGATAGTAGTTACATTTTGTGACATATGTAGAAGGTGATGGGCTAACTGGTGTGCTTTTACATTTACAATTGTGCTGCACTCACGTTTCTCTTTTCCACCCTTGTATCATCACCGTTTTCAATGTCGACAGCATCATCCTTAGCTGTAGCATCCTCATCGTATTCATATTTGGGGAAGAGACACACTATACTTAGACGCTACTAGTGATTTCCAGAAGCCTTTTGTGCATTCAGCTTATATCGTCGAAATACAGGTTAAATAATATGTAATGCGTTTGGCTGCCGATCTCACAGATTCCAATATTTCAGGCAATAAAGTGTACTAAAATGGTTTTTTCTGAAGACGGCTTTAATGCGGGGAATCACTGAATCTACAGAATTTCCTAATACGCAAGTATAATTACGTAAAATAATGATTACATCGTGTTAGCTTCCGAAGCATTTACATTAAAATGGCGGCTGCTTGTTTTGCACCTGTCAGTCAATAACAGCAAAGGACACGTGACCCACGGAGATTTATTGCAAAATTATTGTTCATAATACAGCCTGTGTTTCACATATTCTCACTTGGCGTAGAGTGCAGACGCCTGCGCAACGGATTGAAGTGGTATTCGCTTGGCGGCACCGCTGCAGTTATTGCGCGAAAATGTTTTCGCATATCTCTCTCACTTTTAATAAAGACATTTTAAACAGTAATTGTCCAGTTCCTTTACCATTAAATACTGAAGCAACGCAGAGGATGTTCCACCGCTATGGTATGTGAAGGACTCTACTATGATTTAAACTGCAGACTAGGGCACGTAAAAGTTACGAGGAGCTCCATACGATGGCAGCAGCAACACAGTTTACTATTTTCTTCGGTATTTGCTGTCATATAGGAAACATGTGAAATAACTGTCGATCTTAGGAGAAATTTTATTAAGAACTCTCATTTAATAACAAAATTTTCCAATGAAATGTATTTTGTAGTAATGTCATACCATAATTATTTTCATAGTCATAGGCACTAATGACTAAATAAGATATATATATGATACAAGACTCGCATACGGAGCGATCCCACACTGGATGGGTATACCTGAACCTTTATGATTGAGTTCAAGAATTAACCTTTCAGAGTGACGTCTTAGCAAAGATTTAGGTTTACCCATCCAGTGTGAGCATAGAAGATGTAACAAAGAGAGAGAAAACTCGGTTGTTAGCAGTATCGAATTCCCTTGGGAGAAAATAAAAAAAGAAAAAGAGCTTGGAAGTTCTGATTGCTTTACAAATGAGTTATTGTGCTAAATATTTGACGTCAAATGCGTGAGTGAGAAAAGCTTAAGAAAGATTTGAAGAAATGTTTAAGGTTTGTTGGAAATACACTCCTGGAAATTGAAATAAGAACACCGTGAATTCATTGTCCCAGGAAGGGGAAACTTTATTGACACATTCCTGGGGTCAGATACATCACATGATCACACTGACAGAACCACAGGCACATAGACACAGGCAACAGAGCATGCACAATGTCGGCACTAGTACAGTGTATATCCACCTTTCGCAGCAATGCAGGCTGCTATTCTCCCATGGAGACGATCGTAGAGATGCTGGATGTAGTCCTGTGGAACGGCTTGCCATGCCATTTCCACCTGGCGCCTCAGTTGGACCAGCGTTCGTGCTGGACGTGCAGACCGCGTGAGACGACGCT
Source organism: Schistocerca piceifrons (assembly GCF_021461385.2). Lineage (NCBI taxonomy): Eukaryota > Metazoa > Arthropoda > Insecta > Orthoptera > Acrididae > Schistocerca > Schistocerca piceifrons. The sequence goes on from NC_060148.1 coordinate 86,197,278, forward strand.
TCATCCAGTCCCAAACATGCTCAATGGGGGACAGATTCGGAGATCTTGCTGGCCAGGGTAGTTGAATTACACCTTCTAGAGCACGTTGGGTGGCACGGGATACATGCGGACGTGCATTGTCCTGTTGGAACAGCAAGTTCCCTTGCCGGTCTAGGAATGGTAGAACGATGGGTTCGATGACGGTTTGGATGTACCGTGCACTATTCAGTGTCCCCTCGACGATCACCAGTGGTGTACGGCCAGTGTAGGAGATCGCTCCCCACACCATGATGCCGGGTGTTGGCCCTGCGTGCCTCGGTCGTATGCAGTCCTGATTGTGGCGCTCACCTGCACGGCGCCAAACACGCATACGACCATCATTGGCACCAAGGCAGAAGCGACTCTCATCGCTGAAGACGACACGTCTCCATTCGTCCCTCCATTCACGCCTGTCGCGACACCACTGGAGGCGGGCTGCACGATGTTGGGGCGTGAGCGGAAGACGGCCTAACGGTGTGCGGGACCGTAGCCCAGCTTCATGGAGACGGTTGCGAATGGTCCTCGCCGATACCCCAGGAGCAACAGTGTCCCTAATTTGCTGGGAAGTGGCGGTGCGGTCCCCTACGGCACTGCGTAAGATCCTACGGACTTGGCGTGCATCCGTGCGTCGCTGCGGTCCGGTCCCAGGTCGACGGGCATGTGCACCTTCCGCCGACCACTGGCGACAACATCGATGTACTGTGGAGACCTCACGCCCCACGTGTTGAGCAATTCGGCGGTACGTCCACCCGGCGTCCCGCATGCCCACTATACGCCCTCGCTCAAAGTCCGTCAACTGCACTTACGGTTCACGTCCACGCTGTCGCGGCATGCTACCAGTGTTAAAGACTGCGATGGAGCTCCGTATGCCACGGCAAACTGGCTGACACTGACGGCGGCGGTGCACAAATGCTGCGCAGCTAGCGCCATTCGACGGCCAACACCGCGGTTCCTGGTGTGTCCGCTGTGCCGTGCGTGTGATCATTGCTTGTACAGCCCTCTCGCAGTGTCCGGAGCAAGTATGGTGGGTCTGACACACCGGTGTCAATGTGTTCTTTTTTCCATTTCCAGGAGTGTAGTTAAGTGCTTTGATTATGAAATACTGGATGAATATAATCTGGGTAATTTGCGCTCAGTTTTAAGCAAATGCTGGTTCTTCACGCATTTGAATGTTTATGACGTCATATTTCCTGAACTGTGCGTCGTACAATGATGTAATTTTGCAGGTAGTGGATACTGGCTCCAAAATGTGTTTGGAACAGAGTTAGTAGTAAAGAAATAACAATTCAAAACATCTACATCTATAATCTGCAAATTACCGTGAGATGCATGGCAGAGGGCGCGTCCCATTGTACAAGTTATTAGGGTTTCTTCCTGTTCCATTCACGTATTTAGTGCGGGGAACATGATTGTTTGAATGCCTCTGGGCGTGCAGTAATTACTCTAATCTTATCCTCACGATCTCCGTGTAAGCATCACATATGGGGTTATAGTATATCGCAAAGTAATTACGAGGTGTGGCTAGAAAAAAACCGGACTAGTACTGGTGAAACAATAAAACGAATGCAATAAGGCTGAAAGTCGCGTGGCTTGTCACGTGACTCTCGCTCCGCCTACTGCTCGAGTTTCATCTGCCTCCTGCACTCAGTCTGCCCGTGGCGTCTGTTTTAAATAGTTGACGTTTTGTCTGTGCGTCGGAAAATGTTGAGTGTACAGAAAGAACAGCGTGTTAACATCAAATTTTGTTTCAAACTAGGAAAATCTGCAAGTGAAACGTTTGTAATGTTACAACAAGTGTACGGCGATGATTGTTTATCGTGAACACAAGTGTTTGAGTGGTTTAAACGATTTAAAGATGGCCGCGAAGACACCAGTGATGACACTCGCACTGGCAGACCATTGTCAGCAAAAACTGATGCAGACATTGAAAAAATCGGTAAACTTGTTCGACAAGATCGCCGTTTAACAATCAGAGCAGTGTCTGAGTTAACAGGAGTTGACAAGGAAAGTGTTAGGCAGATTCTTCATGAAAGTTTCAACATGAACAAAGTGTGTTCAAAAATGGTTTCAAAGTGTCTCACAACTGAACAGAAGGAACGCCGAAGAATGATTTGTTCTGACATCCTGGAAAACATTGAAAGTGATCCCACCTTCTTACAAAATGTTATTACTTGCGATGAATTGTGGTTTTTTACTTACGATCCCGAAACTAAACGCCAATCGATGCATTGGAAAACTCCTGGTTCTCCACGACAAAAAAAGCACGAATGTCAAAATCGAAATTCAAGGCAATGATGATTGTTTTTTTTTTTTTTGACATCAAAGGGATTGTGCACATTGATTGGGTACCAGAGGGACAAACAGTGAATCAGCATTACTACATTAGCGTCCTGGCTACCCTACGTGAGCGAGTACAGAGAAAACGGAATGATTTGTGGAGAAAAAAGTCATGCATCCTTCACCAAGACAATGCCCCAGCTCACAGTGCGTTGTCAGTGAAGACGTTTTTGGCAAAACACAACATTCCCATCTTAGATCATCCACCCTACTCACCTGATTTGGCCCCCTGTGACTTTTTTCTTTTCCCTAAAGTCAAGTCAGCTTTGAAAGGAACTAGATTTGAGGCTGTTGAAGCAGTAAAAGAAAAAGCGACGGAAGTAATGTATGGACTTACCGAAAATGATCTGCAGCATTGCTATGAACAGTGGAAAATTCGTATGGAGCGGTGTAGAGACCGAGGAGGAGAGTACATTGAATGAGATAACATGAAATTGTAAATAATTGTAAATAAATGTTTTTTCCAGCATCAGTCCGGTTTTTTTCTAGCCGCACCTCGTATTTAAATTCGGTTATTGAAGCTTTGTTAATAGACTTTCTCGGGACAGTTTACGTCTGTGTTCAAAAGTCTGCCATTTCGGTTTCTTCAGTATCTCTGTGACACTCTCCCATGGATTAAATAAACCTGTGATCATTCATGCTGCTCTTCTCTGTATACGTTCAATATCCGCTGTAAGGCTAGGCGCAAATTGAGACGCGTGTGGCGTGACGTGGTTGCGGCACAGTTTCTCGCGTCGCGCTTGCCTCGCTAGCTAGCACCGTGGGAAATTCTGAGGCGGGGAGTGGAAAAGTAGCCCGAGCATATGCTCACATTCGTTAGTACATTATACTTTTCTGTTATTTATCTCTGTGTAGTTTTGTTTTGTTTTGTTCTTCTTCTGTCAAGAAAAGTGCATACTTCAGTAACTGGTGAACCATTGGCCGCTGGAATTGTATCATATGCCTCCGCGATGTTTTCAGATCGCCAGGAGTGACAGAAGGAAGCAAGGAATATTATAAAATCATGTGATTAAAAAGCAAGGCAGGAAAGTAAAGCAAGGTTATCTCTTCGCTGCCTAGTATGCTGCCATATCTGTACAATCTGTTACAAAAATTTAGAAAAGGATAATCGCCATAGGTGTGATCCCTTTGTGCTCCTGGTAAAAAGCGTCGAAGATATGAAGTATAGAAGTCTCACTGTGATTACTTGGATATGGACGTAATAATGTAATACGACACACTGTGCTACAAGCATGTGAACATCACATTTCCACTACTAGCTAGAAACAGTCGAAAAGCAGTCACAAATAGCAATGTTTTAATTGGTTTGCCGTGATGAGGAAAAGCATTTCAATTGTTGCATGCACATTATCAGCATTAATAAACTAATTATACAGCAGGCAACACAAATGAAGAAAATGGCCGGTATTATTATGAAAGTAGGAATATCCTAAAACGGTGTCATGATTAGATATATTCAATTTGTTGAAATGTACTACTAACAAAGACAGATCTACTTTCATGACAATGTTTTTCGAACTCCAACTCATAAGGCATACATGGCTAGCTTGTGCATTCCTGTCGCGTGCGTTATCCTCCGCTACTGACAATACAGTGACCATTGTGTTGTGCGACAGATCAATCGTTTATTTTTCTCAATAACGACTATTTTATTCGCGATCACGCATTGTCAGTTTGGCAAGCCCTAGGTGAGTAAACAGTATCTGGCATGTGCCTATCATTCCGCCTGAAGGAAAGCTCGTCATTATTTTAATACTGCTCAGATCAAGAGAAGGAATAAAATCTTTTGGTAATTTTCCATTCCAGTCACTCAGTGTTAAAAATACGATGGGTTACGGGGATTCCATCAAAATTCCAACGCAATTGGCAATCTATTTTTGTGTGAGGTGTTAACCTTTTCTGATTCGAAGAAGCATCACCGTTTGTGAGTAACGTCCACATTTCTCTTGGTGATTGGTTTAATTATACTTCCTCTGTCACAGTGTAATTTGCCAAACTCATCTCACAGCAGCTATTTCGACAGAATTCCGAAACGGAGTGCCTGATTAATTGGCAATCACAGAGTTCAATAGCTTGCGAAAAAACTCATAGTGTCGGTTTGCAGTAACATAAAAAAGAAATTTCATGTTTATTTTCATATTAGGAAGCGCTTGTTTCGCTAGCTGTCGATAACTCTTAAAACATTACAGTCACTGGAGTAAAAGGGAAGTATAAGTACTGATACATCGCCATAGATGGGGAAGTTACGTGTGTTTAAGACCTGGCAAAACGCTCTCCTCCTTGTGTGCTATCATTCGCCAAACTTTCGTTTCGACGTCTCGAGCGGTTTAGGAGATACGAGAGATGTTGCGAGTATCTCATTCTCGCGGGTGTGAGATCGGAAGTGAGCACGCTACATGGGATCCATTTTCTTGAGATCGGAGGCAGACAGAGACCTCCTCCCAAGTCTAAACAAAAAGTCAACATGTTAGCTAAATTTCATACGCAGCAACGTATGGTGTAAACGCACCAAACGCTAAATCATAGCGACCTCTAATTTTCGTTGAAAACTTTTTGAGTTTTGCGTAGTGTTTTACTGAAATGTGTATATCAGAATAAGAATGGTCATTAGCGAGATGATGGACACTCCGCCACGAATCTGACATACAACGCTACAAATAAGGCAAAAGTCAAATATTTTCAGAGAATAGTTTCTGTAAAATCGTTTGAGAAAGATAACAGGGTGCGCGCGCTTCGGTTGTGTCAGCGCAGAGCTTCGCCAGTCGGCGCGTGCGAAGTATGGTGAACGCGTCGCAATATGCGCTGCAGCCGCGTGACTCGTGCCGGAGTCCTATCTAATGCAGGTCCCACACACTTCAGCAATATTCTAGGATGGGCCGCCCGAGTTACATTCCGCGCCAGATATCTGAAAGCATGGGTGACGTCACAGCGGGGACTGCTGCGGAGTTCGGAGCAAACGTATGCACGCCGCGCTGAGAACATTGACCACGCTAGGCTGACCAAGACGTCTTGGCTTTCACACAAATGTCCCGGTGTCTCGAGATAATCACTCTGGACAAGTAATTGTCCCGGTTTTAATCGAGAAACAATATGCGTGCAGTAACATTTCTTACTTAATTAAAAATTATGAGAACTAAATTCCCTAGTATTAGAACGTTAGAGAAATGTATTTCACGATATTTACCGTATTAATAATAAAATACCTTCTTTCTAACGAGGAACTGCTAAAATCAATCCATTCATTCTTCTGATAAATGCTACTTAAGTAAATCATAGGATAAAATATTTACTTTGTCTTATTACAGATTAGTAATATTTACATTCCGCATCCCAATTCACAAACTGAAAATACACTCTTGTTTTGAGTTCTTCAAGTATAGCATCGTCATGGGCCTATTATCATCTTCAGAATATCACGGTACCTGGCAAGAAAAATAAAGAGTAAGACGTAACTGCAGTAATGAAGTTACATATAAATATAAACAAAACTGTCCCATTTTTTTCCCTTTGAAATCTGATCAGCTTAGGATGCCAGCACTTACTTTCAGTCATCATAAGGTAGCACAGCCACTCCTTCCAGTTCTCTGTCAAATTCAGAGCTAGAAGCACAGTAATCAGTTTCGCTATCACTGTCTGCGCCTTCTAAATCTATGATTATTTTATCTATTTCACTGTCGATAAATGTTTCTTTCCGCATGTATTCCCGATCAATTTTTTTAACATGCTCATACAATGGACTCCAGTCTTCTTTACTCATGGATTTAAATTTCTCCTCACACAAATTTTTCACAACCTTTTACAATCGACCAAATATTTTCTATTCGATTTAATTCTGGATGGTAAGCAGGAAGGCGTAAAGCAACGTGACCAGCAGTTTCAAGGATTTTATCGACAGAATACTCGACGGTCGTCGCCTCGGTTCTTCGAATGAGCTCATAGAGAAGGGCTTGAACATGTCATCCAAGAATGGGATACGTTCCTTTGTTAGCCACTTTCTGATATCGCCTTTAGTTGAGTGAGGTGTTGGAGCTTTGGTTACTTTAACATTGTGATACGGCCCATTGTCGAGAACTATTACAGAGTTAGATTTTAAATTGGGAATCAGCTTTTCTGTCAACCACTTCTCATAATTTTGTTGGTTCATTTGGTTGTGGTAATCTCCCATTGCTTGATTTGACTTCCGCATAACAAGCGCATTAGGAATAAAGCCATTTTCGCCGCCTGAATGTGTTGTTATTAGATGTTGTCCCTTTGATACCGGTTTGAGGAGACCGTGAGTATACTATCACCCCTCCATTTCCCAGTTACAAGTGACGATCATCAACGTAAACAATGTCTTTGTTATCTTTCCTACATTTTTTTTTATTTGCTTCGAATACGATATTCTTTTTTCTCTAATATCGCTTCTCTCTAATACAGGGTGGCGCAGATGGATCGGGTGGTTTTAAAATACTTGTCAAACTGTCAATTGTAAAGGTATTGGATTGAAATAAAGTGCAAAACGTGTAGTTACAATGGAAGTTTATTAACAAAAAAATAGTAATGTTAGTTTTTAAAAATTACATCCATCAAATGCCCTCCTTCTCGAGCGACGCATTCTTGGAGTCGGTCCTTAACGTTCCGCATTGCCCGCTCAAGCACATCACCAGGAATTGATGTGATTTCGGTGTGAATTGCTGCCTTCAACTCCTGAATGGTCCGGGGTTTGTTCATGTAGACCCTTGCTTTTAAATAGCCCCATAAGAAAAAGTCACATACCGTGAGGTCCGGCGAGCGAGGGGGCCAATGGACATCTCCATTACGGGAAATCAAACGGCCAGGGAACAGAGCGCGTACAGCTTGCATTGATATCCTAGCGGTATGTGCAGTTGCCCCGTCTTGTTGGAACCACATATTGCCCATGTCGTAATTGTTCTCTTCAAGTTGTGGGAGAAGAAAATCTTCAATCATGTTCACATAACGCTGCGAATTAACAGTAACCGCCTGCTCCCTTTCATTTTCAAAAAAGTAAGGACCAATTATCCCTACCTTAGAAACCCCACACCAAACCGTCACTTTGTCACTATGGAGAGGCCGTTGGTGTAGATCTCTTGGGTTAGTGTCGGCCCAGTAACGGCAATTTTGCTTGTTTACGTATCCGTTAATGTGAAAGTGAGCCTCGTCAGACATCATGATAATCAGGTTTACATCTTCCAATAACTCCAACATCTGTTGGCTAAACTGAAGCCTTTGAAGATGGTCTGTTGGGAGAATCTTCTGTACCAACAGGATTTTATAGGGGTGGAATTTCAGTTCTTCGTTAAGAATCCTTTGAAGGCTCCGACGTGACATTCCAAGAGCTTGAGCACGACGTCTCGTTGATCGACGTGGGCTCGCAGTGACATCGCGTCTCACACGCTCCACGTTCTCAGGCGTTGTTATTGTTGGCGGTCTAGGCGTCCATTTTGGAGCACATGAACCAGTAGTGCGGAAATTATGCACCCAACTCAATATCGTATCTCGCTTAGGAACACTACCGCTAGGTGGGATGTTGAAACGCCGGCGAAAGGCACGCGTCACAGCAACAATTGACTCGTTATTGCGTATGAACTCTTCCACTGCGAAAACACGATGCTCAACGGACCACGTAGCCATCGCGACTGACTGCCAGCCTGCAACTGAAACTTCCCGTCCCCCCCCACCACAGGACGAAGTCGCCGAACACCTGGCTCCCCCCCTCCAGACGTACAGTCCACTTCAAAACCACCCGATCCATCTGCGCCACCCTGTAGTATCAGCCTGCTTGATTTTTTTTTTTTTCAGCGGAAACTGAATTTGTTTAGTAGCTGCCTTACAGTAGTGTTGCTGCCTTGAAAGTCTATTGCTTCTTTCAACTTCTGTTTAATTCCTTCCCCTGTAGGCACACGTTTTTCAGCCAGATAAAAGTTGTAAACAATTCTCCTAACAACGGCTTCATCAAAACTGTCAACATCTATAGTTCTTTTGGGTTTACGTTTTTTATCTGGAGTTTCAAATTTCCTCTTCCCGTTATATTCTGATAGCTTGCCTTCCCTTTTAATTTTCTGGATAGTGCTACGCGAAACTCCTGGGGCCACTTCAACTCTCGGCTGTGCTTGCTCCACCGGAATGTTCATCCCCTGAGAGGACTCAGCCTCCATAAACATTAAAATGTTATGTATAATCTCCCGTGACTGACTATTCAGTTTTCCGCCTTTTAGTTTTGAAGTACTAATAGACGTCATATTCAGTATGAAGTCACTGCGCACTAGCAATACAAATACCGAAAAAGAACACAAAGGTGGAACTTGTACTCACAACGGACACACGTGGCAGTCAGTGTTGCCAACTCTAAAAAAACCCGAGTCGCTAGATTCAATATCAAAAGTCGCTAAAACGGATTTTACTAGAGGTTGTAACACTACCGCCCTACTCGGACGTAGGTTAGCTATATAAAGCCTGTACTGTAATAAGTTCACGGGCTTCACCTTATGAACAAGGATTTTAGTACAAAAGTTGACCGCGTGTACCTAATAGAAGCAAGATCGGACTTATACTCAGTCAATAACTACAGTGATGCATCAAGCAAATGTACAGTATAATTATTCTTTCGCATGGACAAGAAGTACACACAGTAGATGCTACCTATAACTAACAATTCGGTCGCCAGCCTACTTAGGCAATTAGTGAGTTTTTCCTTGTACAAGTGAGTGCATGTACAAGCATAGTAACACGTAGTAATGATGCGTTATATGGCAAAGTTTGGAACCCGAAAAATCCACTGAACTAAAGTTTTCTCTTTTTTGGTACTAATTTGGACGAGCTACATTTACACAACACCACACAGTAATGATTACTACTAACTACATTTTTGTATGTTGAGCAGACTGACATCGGGCAAAGATTACCCTATAATTAGCAATTTTGAAAGCACATATACAATGTTACTATTAAAGATGAAAAAAAACACTAATACACTTAGGTATAATATAGAATTTAGCTTTACTGGTCAAATCTGAGCAGTACACATCAAGGTTTGAACGGATGGATAAGAGAAAGAGGGGGGGGCCCTGAAACTGTTATAGTGGTTATACTGAAACTGTTAAGTACTGAAGGCAAATTAACACACAAATTTTATCAATCTCTGGATAACTACTCTTTTGTCTTACTTCTGAATAATTTAACTGTCATTATTTCTGTCTCAAATTAATTAAATAACATCGCTAACTCAATTAAAAAAAAATAACTCTTTTGTTCTTTACCAACATTTGCAACAACACACAGAACTTTATATACCTTTATGGTATAGATTAATCTGCTGATAATTCTCATTAACTTTAACATTAAACTTTCAGTTTAGGATACTCGGATTGCACAATACGAGGTAAGGATCCTGTCTAGGTCAGTGATCAGGATAAGTCATGGCTAAAGCAATTTTGGTAAAAGTCACATTATTATTGAACAGTTAGAAACCTTTTCGACACTGGTCCACACAGATACACTTCTAAAGATGAAATAAATGTTTGACCTGTGCAAGTCGGTGCGGCGGAAGGCGGGCAGCGAGATAGCGAGCAGCACGGCACACATGCAAACACGGCTAAGGCTCACACAACATCGGCACTTTCCATCTTCTTAGCGTCGTAATTTTTCCAATTTTGTGCCTCAGAATATAGCCATGCCAAGTAGTCGTCGGAATCGGTCCATCCGAGGCTCAATGGAATCCACTTTTCCTGGGTAGCCTCCTCGGTACAGTACGTGTACTGCCGACTGTTGCTCGCCTCCGACTGTGTTACTGAGCCCGTTGTGCAGAACCGCGCTAGTGTGCGTTTTCCCGCCTCGGCTGCCTCCACCTTTTCCCGCTCCCCTACAGGTAGGGTATTCACCACAGGTTTTCTACTACACATATCCTAACGCATTACCTACGTATGGACCAAGTGTATAAATTACAATTTTCACATCTTACAATAGTTTTAACACTAAATACACTTCCCTTTGATTACCACATTATTTGAAATCTAACAGAAATAATAATATTCGTTTCAAAAGTTACACACAGTTTCTTTAACATGACACGAAAAGAATCGAAAAAGAAATTCAACACATTGCTATTATTAATTTATCTAAATTCATAAAGAAAAAAATTATTATACGTATAATTGTCGTTACAAGGTGTACTGAAAATTTCGTGCTGTGAATGGTACAATAAGCCAGTGGGGAGGGGGGGGGGGAAGGGCAGGGGGGAATAAAATATTAATAAAAACTCTCATGCGTAATTGCTATATTGTCTTAATTAAATGATGCATCGCTTGCAACAACATACATATAAAATACGCTAACGTTTAATTAAACATGTTATCATAATTGACGCAAGACATTAATTGTTGTTTCAATCACAGTAGTCAAATAAACTAGAAATATACAACTAAATTTGTAACAAAAGACAGTAAGAAAACAAATTAGTTTACAAAATACATACATACCGGTATGTCAGCTATTCATCGCCGTCACTCAGCAGATCGAATAACTCTTCTGTTTCATGCTCTGACAGAACTGTAGTTGATGTAGAGGGTTGAACGTCGCTCAAAAGATGATGTTGCAGCTCGACTCGTTTTGTCGCTAAAGGGTAACTTTTGTTCGTTCCAACAAGCTCCAATAAGTCTGACGGTATGTCAAAAGATGCACAATCTTTATTTTGTTTCTTCAGCTGGTCACTCACTATGATCAAAGCATTAACCGTCTTTAACGATAATCTGTTACGTTGTTTAGTTTTTATAATGTTCATAGAACTGAATATTCTTCCCATTTCTGCATTTTAATGCGGTAGGCATAGAACAGTCATTGCTAGCTGTGAAATCAAAGAAAAAGGATTCTCCCCTGCGGTATTTTCATACTGCAAAACCTCACGCCAAAATCGAACAGTGTTAGTAGTGTTATTCCACCTAATGAAGTTGATATTATGCCATTCTTGCAGCATACCGTCTATGAAATCGCCACTAAAACCCAGTTCTTTGGCTACATCCGCTACAGCATTATTTTTATTCACTTTTAGTGTTTCTTCAACATTCAGCATTGACATTTTTTTCAGGAACGTAACTTTACTTTGCAATCTTTGTTGAATTTCTTTTATGAGTTTCAGACTAAACTGAATGCATCTCTTCTTCAAATAAACTTTATTTTCTTCAGACAAATTTGACTCAGACAATTTCTATAGTTAAAATCTTAGTTTTGTTAATGAAAATACTGGCCCAAAATGATTTTGATTTGTACTTGAAACGTCGTCAGTACTCCAAAAGTCGCCAGGTAAGTCGCTAAATAATCTTTGTCGCTAAAATGTTTTTTTTTTTTTTTTTTGGTCGCTAAGACGAAGGCAAAAGTCGCCATTACTAGCGACAAAGTCGCTAAATTGGCAAAAAATAATGTAACTGATAGAAATAACCGGTTACTGAGAAGTACGGTTACTATGATAACCGTTCCTCTGATACTGGCAGTTACAACGAGTTAAAATTTCATAGAGTGGCTGAGATACTAGTTACAGCGCTCCTAGCGGCAACCAACGCTAACTCGGCCGCCATGTTCTCCTTAGTCAAAACATTAGGAAAGCGTTACTGTTGTTTGTGTTGCAAGTGTGTCAGCAGTTGTGATATTACTACAATATTTAACTTTTGTAGTTGACTTTTTTGTTACAAAATATAAAGTCAACATGCCTGCAGTGTGTTCAGCGTTCAACTGCACAAATCGCAGCGACAAAACAACAAATATTTCATATTATAAGTAAGTATATTAGTACCGAAATACGACACACGTTTTTTAATGTTTATTAAAGAGCCATTTGCATTGGAACTGTAATTATGCTTTAGACAAATGCAGGAAAGTAATTTATTTATCGTTGATTACAGATTTCCTTTAAAAGATAAGGAAATTACAAAAACATGGGTTATTAATATGAAGCGAGAAAACTGGTTTCCTACTACAGCCAGTTACCTCTGTTCAGCTCATTTTGAAGAGAAATATATGTACCACACAAATGTCCAGAGGCGCCTTTTGTCAAAAGCAGGACCTACTATCTTTAACTTTCCACCACATTTACAAAAGCAAGATAAAGTATTACGACCACAACCCAGAAAGCGATCTTTCGACAATTTGCAAGATAGTGCTGTTACAGTGACATCATTAGCACAAAGTGAGTCAATAATTTAATTTTACTCCGTGTTCTTACTACTTTGAATTACATACTTTCTATTATAATCTTATGGTGTAACTCTGTTATAAACTTATGATGTAACTACATTCTTTCAGTGCCTGTCGGACCCACATCTGTTTCTGCTGACCACAATTACTGTCTACCAAGCCCTAAGAAGTTGAAAACACAATATAACTAGAGTACAAGCAGAGAATGTGCGATTAAAGAAGCGGATAAAGCAAATGAAGCAACTTAGTGTACGACACAAAAGAAGAATAGTGCAGTTACAGACTTTAGTTGCTGGTTTGAGAAGAAGGCTATGTAGTTCAGTTCCTGATATGTTAAACAGTGAACATGTAGTTGGTTTGTTGAAGGAGCTATTGGAACTTCAGTGCAGTGCTAAAGTATGCCATTATTCTCAGCAGATAAGGAAATTTGCCCTGACCCTATACTTTTATTCTGCCAAGGCATAGCGACAAAAATATCGCATTTCTGCGCCCGTTACTGTTTCTAATAGTTAACCACAGCATGTTTAGAAGTTTCACCATAATATTCTGGTGGTACCTGCTCTAATTGCATTAATTTATGGGCAACAAGTAACGTTATAGCGGATGGACAGACTTATTAAAGTTGTCTTGTAGTGTTATCTACATCGAAAAGTTTAGCCATATTTCGACAAAAACATTCCTTTTTGCTGTCAGTGTACACTGAAATCACTGCTGTCTATTGCTTGTTTTAGAAAAAATAAAGCTAGTATGGGCTATTTCAAGTAAGTCAAACGCAGTTACAAGGGGGCGGGACACAGCAGACGAATGCCTTGACTAAAGACAACATGGCGGCCAGAACTTCAATTTGCTTCAAACATGGCGGACCTATAGCCACTCTATGAAATTTTAACTCGTTGGGCAGTTACTTCAGTAACTGTCTATTGTCAACAGTGCCTCGCGCCATCTGTTGACCGAAGATCGTACTACGCTTTCGCGTCAACTCATCAGAGATCTGGCTGCGAACGAAGGAGAGGGATAGACCATTTGGAAGGCGTTCTGTAGGTCATGGGAATAACTGTGAGACTGCGCGCCATCTGTTGATAAGAACTGTGTACTATATCGTGCGCCTTCGTTACTTTTAGCATAAACAATTAAATAAAGTTAATGTCCGAGCGGTGGCTGATAGGAGCTGCAGTACAGGCATTAACAAGTACGGTCGTTCCCTTAAGCCACCGCCTCATATGTCAATTTAGCTTGGACGGGTAGTATAAAGAGATTTACCATAAGGAATTCGACCGACTATGGAAATAACTGTCAGAGATCGGTATTTTCCTCTGGCAGTTATCGTTATTGGCTCACAGTTCTCGCTCTCTGCCAGTTATCGGGCTACCATTACAGGTAACCTGGAAGTTGGTAACGGAATAACTGTGTTCCTGACACAGTGACTCTAGTCTTAGACCCCGGTGATATTTCAGAGACGATAGTTACTGGAGCGAACAAATATTTACGTACTTCTTCGGAAATAGCCGCTGGCCGAATGACAAATAACATGTCAGAAAGTATAACATAATACATTTGAATATAATAATTATCATCCTCATCATTTGTCAGGAGATTGTCAAAATATGTGAATACATTGCAGTAACTGCTAATATTTACAGAATTGACACACTGTCAGAATAAAACACAGTTATGCACTTTTAATAAATTTACCATACACAGAATACCCGATCTTGACTGTTGCGACCAAGTGCTGTCAAAACTGAAATATAGCAGAATTTTTACTTAAGCTGGTCTAACAGTCTCTTTTAATCATACAATGTAAGCTTTCACGGCCGGTATTGTCTTCACTTAGAACTTCCGGGCTGATAGGCCGTGGTCTCTGTTAAGACATTCATCTACAGAGTAGAAGGAGGGATCAATGGAAGCGTTCGATTCCACCCGTCTGCTTTGACGTAAAGGTGTTGTGGTGTGTGAATGTCATTACCGCACCGTGTTTATGAGTTGGTTGTGTTTGTGTCCGTTTTTGGCGGCAGTAACTGTATTTCCAAACGTAAGATTTGGAAGTTTTTTCAATGAATTATCAAGTTTTTTTGTTTATGTGTTTGGCGCTTTCGTTAGGTGTTATTGGTTTGTTATTTGTAGTGTGGTAAGACGTTTAATGTGTGTGTCTGTATGGAGGGGGGGGGGGGGGGGGGCTGGCCGATCTAGTTTGCAGTGCCAGAATTTGCTGGTGGTAACTAATTTTTTTTTCTAGTTGTGATGTTTTGTGTATTTATGGAGTATTGAATGTGTTTTAATTTATGTAGGGATGTTTGATTTGGGGATTTTTGAGGTTGTGGTTTTGGTTTTATTTTTCGCAGTTGTAGGTGTTGGTTTTTTGGCATCAGTGGTTGTGGTGGACCTATATAGGTCATCGGAAATGACCGATTCCATTTTCATAGTTGTAGCTGTTGATGTTTTGGTATCGTCATCTGAGGTTGACCTATGTAGGTGGAGGGAAATGTCCGATTCCAATTTTTGTACTTTTAGTTGTGGGTATTGTTGTTTTGGTATGGTCACCTATGGTCGACCTATATTGTTCAAGGGAAGTGTCCGATTCCTGCAGATTTTTGTTGGTGTAGCGGAATACTGTAATTTTTTTTCTTTTTGTTCTTCGTTTTGTGTTTTAGGATCATGGTGTGTTTTTCTTACTAGCTTGTCCTCACCCTAAAACCCCCAACTTCCCACACTTGTCCCGTTGGTTTGACTGTATTTTTGGTGGAAGATGTTATTGTATTATTTATATGTATCTTCGTGTTTGTTTCCATGTGTATGAAGTGACGTCATAGACACACTTAAAATAGCCATTTCCGGCATATTGATGACGTCCTGGGTCAAAGCAGACGTGTGGACTCGGACACTTCTGTATCAAAAAGTATTTCAAACACTCTGTAAACAGTGCTTTATCTGAAACCAAGTTTTTGATGGTTGCTGACTTGCTGGCAGTTTATTGAAAATGCATGTTCCTGAATATTGGACCCCTTTTGGACCAAGGTAAGTGATTTTACGTCTTTATGTAGACTGCTGTTCCTATTTCTAGTACTGATATTATGTATTGAGCTATTGGTTGGAAATACTTGCAACAAATTTCAATAAGGAATAAATATACTAGGAAGCAGTGGTTAGAATACAAAGTTCCTCGAACAGGTTCCTACATGATGTTCTTGAATTAATACCACAAACGATTTTTATTACACGCTTTTACATCTGAAAAACTTTTGCTCCGTTTGATGAGTTACCACAGAATATGATCCCTTATGAAATAATAGAATGAAAGTATGTAAGCTTTTCTATATTTATGTCTCCTTCATCGGACATCATTCTCCCTGCAAATACAGACTTGTTTAGGCGCTTCATCAGTTCTGTGGTATGCCCTTCCCAACTGAATTTATTTTCGAGTTGTGGTCCCAGAAATGTAACACTGTCAACATTTTCGATCTGCATCTCTTCTTATGTTATAAACATGCTGCAGCTGGAGAAGTTGAGCAGTTTCCAAATCACACATAAAACCTGGATTAGCGTACTCACGCTTTTCCCAATAGGACTATCTTGTACAGGACAGGAGTAAACGAATCTGTCACATTACGTACCGTACATTTTTTGTTGTATTACAAGGCTGTACACTTACTCTATTAAGCGAGCAGCATAAGAAATTAAGCTTCGAATTTAACCTACAGTATCCAGTTTACATAGTACTTCATACTTAAAAACGCACATTGTTAACATTTTACTTGAAAAGTGCTGTGGCGAAGTTCCGCATACTTTCTGTTGCAGATGCGAAGATAATGTTTGTCATAGCGAACGATAACCTACATGCATATAATATGAAACACTAATAATCGTTCTAACATCAACTAAAATGTACCCGGAGTTAATTAGCTAAGGTTATGACACGATTCATACGATATTCCTGCCATTTCACACTACCAGCAATTATACTGATAACTGTAACACCGTCGGAGTATTCGGTATTCGGTAGCGAAAAATAACTTGACAGTTATTGATAACCGTTAAAAATAGCAGTTATCAAAGAATAACTAGAGTTGTGATAGCGGTTACTACAGAATGATCGTTTGGCCCACCTGTACGTGGCACACTGAGGGCAGCCGAATGTACAGGGTGGCGCACGAAATGTGTTACCATTTTTTTTAATACAAACTTTATTGTTAATACAATATGAAAGGAACATATACTACAATGAAAAGCCGACCATGTAGATTTGTTCTAACTCAGCACATGCTCAATATGTCCACCATTTCGTTTCCTAACTTCCTTCAAACGAACACTGAAGTTAGTGATTACCCTACGGCACATGTCTTCCGTAATTTCACTGCAAGCTTGAAGAATAAGTCTTCTGAGCTCCATTAAGTTCCACAGTTTCTTGCTGTGGTTCATGCAAGATGGAGCAAGGCCACATACTGCAAACACTGTGTTGGAGTTTTTACACGAGCATTTCGACATGCGGATCATTTCACTCCGGTTTCCAGGTCGCTTCAACGACGGACAAAATTGGCGCCCCAATAGTCCAGACCTCAATCCGTGTGGCTTTATTCTTTGGGGGTACCTAAAGGAAAAAAATTTCCCGAAACGTTCACGTGATTTAATGGAGGTCAGAAGACTTATTCTTCAAGCTTGCAGTGAAATTACGGAAGACATGTGCCGTAGGGTAGTCACTAACTTCAGTGTTTGTTTGAAGGAAGTTAGGAAACGATATGGTGGACATATTGAAAACGTGCTGAGTTAGAACAAATCTCCATGGACGGCTCTTCATTGTAGTATATGTTCCTTTCATATTGTATTGACAATAAAGTTTGTATTCAAAAACAAAATGGTAACACATTTCGTGCGCCACCCTGTATTTGGGCAGAGCTGCACACCTCTGCGCATGCGCAGTGGCTAGCCGGCTGAATTTCTTGCGTGGTGGGGCATCACGTGACCAAGTGGAGCCCTGCAGCATGTTGAGAGGACACACAGAGTTGTTCTTAGAGCAATCGTTTTATCACATCCCACCCAGATAAAGGATGCAAATAAGGAAGCAGTTCTTGGCATAATATCATTTCAAAACTATACTCTACAGCTCAAAGTACCATAACATTTTGCTATGTGGTGACTTTGACAGATTTATTTTTTAATTTGTACTCTGCAATATTGTTATCCAGCATTTGAAATCACGTTTACATCTACACAACACTGAAAAAAGCTAGTAAGAAGGAATACAAATTGCAAAAGTAAAAAAAAAAAAAAAAAAAAGAAAAAAAAGAGAGAGAAAAGAACTTCCTTGTGATAGCTTACACCAGAATAAGTGACAATAAATTTCATGACTATTTCAAAATGTGTTGAAAATTAACAAGGTTGTCTGTGAGGCGAAGAAAGTACAACTGACAGTTTATATTCTACTCTAGGAACAAATATAAAGCCATGTGGGGAGTTAAAACGATAAAACACGGTATGCTGCCAGTCTACAATTTAGCACAGAATGGCATTCTATTAATTTAAGATGTAAACACAAATTGAGAAATAGGTTCAGGCCTACAGTCTTGTGATAAAAAAAACACTGTGTTTCACGGAAGGCAGATTTGTAAAATTCTGCTCCAGCTGTCAACATATTTGGAACAAAATATTTGGTTGAAAACTACCGACCAAATTTGCCTGCTTAGTCAGCTTCAAGTCCATGTTTACGTATGTTTCTTACGTATATAGCATTAAGAGATCTTACAGTGTCATAAAAGGAACAGGACATTACTCCAGCAGCGTCGGAATTTCATACACCGTACTAAAATGCTTCATTCCGCTCTAATTGCACATTTCTATGTCCAGGTGCACTCTGCAGTATCTCATATTCAGCTTTTGTATGTGTTTTTCGGGATAACAATTTTGTTGGAGGTCCAGTACTGTATTCTCATGTTTGGTTCTTTATTATGGTATAATGTTATTCGTCCCAGAAAATGAAAATTTGCACTTGAAATTGAACGAAGTTGAAAGTAGCCAATAGTGCGGAATGAAACACTCCATTTCAAATAAACTAACTGCCTCAGCCGAAAAAATTAATAGAAGTAAACTTCTCTACAAAACCGACAGAAATAACTTCATTAAGACATTAATAGTTGATTGTTAATGATGTGGAAATAATATAAAGTCAGAAAATTGAAACTAATAACTTATTTTAGTGATTCATGATTATGAGAATGTACCCACAGAAATCTGGTTTGTTTTCATTTGACGTGGGAGCTGTAAACGAAAAGACACCAGCGATTTCCCGAAACATATACACTATAAGCTTGCTCTGCGCATGCGCGAATCTGGCAGCTTGGGCACGCCAGAAAATTTTTGGCGGGTAGCTTCTGGCTACTTGCCTTTCGCGGGCAAGTACTCTACCACCTGAGCTACCTAAGCACGACTCACGCCCGCTACTCACAGCTTTACTTCTGCCAGTACCTCGTCTCCTGCCTTCCAAACTTTACAGAAGCTCTCCTGCGAACCAGGTACTGGCAGAAGTAAAGCTGTGAGGACGGGGCGTGAGTCGTGCTTGGGTAGCTCAGTTGGTAGAGCACTCGCCCGCGAAAGGCAAAGGTCCCGAGTTCGAATCTCGGACCGGCACACAGTTTTAATCTGCCAAGAAGTTTCAAACCTTAGAGTATCGGTCACGAAGCTCCCAGATACCTGGCGCGGACTGTATTTCTAAGCAATCTCTTTAGTAGACAGACTGTACTTCCCCAGTATTCTATCAATAAACTGAAGTCTACCACCTGCTTTATCCACAAATGAACCTATGTAACCATTCCATTTCATATCCCTATATCGTGTTACACCCAGGTATTTGTATGAGTTAGCCGATTCCAACAGTGACTCACTGATATTATAGTCATAGGATACTGCGTTTTTCGGTCCTGAAGTGCACAATTTTACATTTCTGAACATTTAGAGCCAGTCGCCGGTCTCTACACCATGCTGAAATCTTATCAAAATCTGGCTGAATTTTTATGCAGCTTCCGTCAGATAGTACTAGCCTAATAGTAGTAGCCTCCTGCTGAAGTTTTACTGCGTGTCACTGGTTTTGAGAAACAGCTGAAACCATTAAAATTGAACAAAGCTCCAGGGCCCGATGGAATCCCTGTAAGATTCTGCACTGAATTTGTGGCTGAGTTAGCCCCTCTTCTTACTATAATCCACGGTTGTTGTTGTTGTGGTCTTCAATCCAGAGACTGGTTTGATTCAGCTCTTCATGATACTCTACCCTGTGCAAGCTTCTTCCAGCACCTACTGCAACCTACATCCTTCTGAATCTGCTTAGTGTATTCATCTCTTGGTCTCCCTCTACGATTTTTACCCCCCCCCCCCCCCCCCCACGCTGCCCTCCAATACTAAATTGGTGATCCATTGATGCCTCAGAATATGCCCTACCAACCGATCCCTTCTTATAGTCAAGTTGTGGTGCAAATTTCTCTTCTCCCCAATTCTATTCAACTAATATAATTAGTTATGTGATCTACCCATCTAATCTTCAGCATTCTCCTGTAGCGCCACATTTCGAAAGCTTCTATTCTCTTCTTGTCTAAACTATTTGTCGTCCATGTTTCACTTCCATACATGGCTACACTCCATACAAATACTTTCAGAAACGACTTCCTGACACTTAAATCTATACTCGATGTTAACAAATTTCTCTTCGTCAGAAACGCTTTCCTTGCCATTGCCAGTCTACATTTTATACCCTCTCTACTTCGACCATCATCAGTTATTTTGCTCCCCAAATAGCAAAACTCCTTTACTACTTTAAGTGTCTCATTTCCTAATCTAATTCCCGCATCATCACCATCATATCATCATCATCATCATCATCATTTAAGACTGATTAAGCCTTTCAGCGTTCAGTCTGGAGTATAGCCCCCTTTAAAATTCCTCCATGATCCCCTATTCAGTGCTAACATTGGTGCCTCTTCTGATGTTAAGTCTATTACTTCAAAATCATTCTTAACCGAATCCATGTACCTTCTCCTTGGTCTGCCCCGACTCCTCCTACCCTCTACTGCTGAACCCACGATTCTCTTGGGTAACCTTGCTTCTCCCATGCGTGTAACATGACCCCACCATCTAAGCCTGTTCGCCCTGAATGCTACAACTATAGAGTTCATTTCCAGTTTTTCTTTGATTTCCTCATTGTGGACACCCTCCTACTAGTACCTGCAATCATCCTAGCTACTTTCATATCCATAACCTCAACCTTGTTGATAAGGTAACCTGAAACCATCCAGCTTTCGCTCCCATACAACAAAGTTGGTCGAAAGATTGACCGGTGCACAGATAACTTAGTCGCGGTACTGACTTCCTTCTTGCAGAAGAGAGTAGATCGTAGCTGAGCGCTCACTGCATTAGCTTTGCTACACCTCGCTTCCAGTTCTTTGACTATGTTGCCATCCTGTGAGAATATGCATCCTAAGTACTTGAAACTGTCAACCTGTTCTAACTTTGTTCCTCCTATTTGGCACTCAATCCGTTTATATTTCTTTCCCACTGACATTACTTTCGTTTTGGAGATGCTAATCTTCACACCATAGTCCTTACATTTCTGATCTAGCTCTGAAATATTACTTTGCAAACTTTCAATCGTATCTGCCATCATAACTAAGTCATCTGCATATGCGAGACTGCTTATTTTGTGTTCACATATCTTAATCTCACCCAGTCAGTCTATTGTTTTCAACATACGATCCATAAATAATATGAACAACAGTGGAGAAAGGTTGCAGCCTTGTCTTACCCCTGAAACTACTCTGAACCATGAACTCAATTTACCGTCAACTCTAACTGCTGCCTGACTATCCATGTAAAGACCTTTAATTGCTTGCAAAAGTTCTAGGGGACTGATGACCTCAGATGCTAAGTCCCATAGTGCTGAACTACCGTCCAGTGCCCTTGACATCGATTTGTTGTAGAATCTCAGAATATATTCTGACCTCAAACACAGTGAGATATCTTGAACAGAACGACCTCCTCAGTCCCATCCAGCATGGATTTCGAGAACATCAATCATGTGAAATCCATCTCACACTTTTCCCACGTGACATACCGAAAGCTTTGGATCAAGGCAGGCAGGTAGATGCAGTATTTCTTCATTTCCGAAAAGTATTTGACTCAGTACCACACCTAAGCTTATTGTCAAAAGTACGATCATATGGGGTATCACATGAAATTTGTTACTGGATTGAGAACTTTTTGGCAGGGAGAACACAGCGTGTCTTGGATGGAGAAACATCGTCAGATGTGAATCTAATTTTGGGTGCGGCCCTGAGAAATGTGTTGCAACCCTTGCTGTTCATGTTGTATATTAATGACCTTGCAGACAATATTAATAGTAGAATCAAGGTTTCTGCCAATGATGTAGTTATCTATAATGAAGAACTATCTGAAACAAACTGCATAAATATTCAGTCAGATCTTGATAAGATTTCAAAGCGGTTACAAAGATTGGCAACTCGCTTTAAATGTTGGGAACTAATATCCTTCGACTGCAATATCAGTGAGTCATTGTCGGAATTTGCCAGCTCCTACCTCGGACGTTGACGTGCGCAACTGGTTCACATCGCAGCCCCGGGGAATTTTATGAGGCAGCCACTCACGACCTCATGTCACAGTGGGACAAGTGTTTCAACAGCCAGGATCAATACTTCTAACATACAGGTGCTGGTTTCTGTATTATGCCTCCAGCTCATTTCCTTTTGAACGCCCCTTATATACGTATACAGCGTGTTACAAAAAGGTACGGCCAAACTTTCAGGAAACAATCCTCACAGACAAATAAAGAAAAGATGTTATGTGGACATGTGTCCGGAAACGCTTACTTTCCATGTTAGAGCTCATTTTATTACTTCTCTTCAAATCACATTAATCATGGAATGGAAACACACAGCAACAGAACGTACCAGCGTGACTTCAAACACTTTGTTACAGGAAATGTTCAAAATGTCCTCCGTTAGCGAGGATACATGCATCCGCCCTCCATCGCATGGAATCCCTGATGCGCTGATGCAGCTCTGGAGAATGGCGTATTGTATCACAGCCGTCCACAATACCAGCACTTGGTACCGGGGTTGCGTAGACGAGAGCTTTCAAATGCCGCCATAAATGAAAGTCAAGAGGGTTGAGGTCAGGAGAGCGTGGAGGCCACGGAATTGGTCCGCCTCTACCAATCCATCGGTCACCGGATCTGTTGTTGAGAGGCGTACGAACACTTCGACTGAAATGTGCAGGAGCTCCATCGTGCATGAACCACATGTTGTGTCGTACTTGTAAAGGCACATGTCCTAGCAGCACAGGTAGAGTATCCCGTATGAAATCGTGATAACGTGCTCCATTGAGCGTAGGTGGAAGAAACTAAAATTAACTCTAACATGGAAATTAAGCGTTTCCGGACACATATCCACATAACTTTTCTTTATTTGTGTGTGAGGAATGTTTCCTGAAAGTTTGGCCGTACCTTTTTGTAACACCATATATATATATATATATATATATATATATATATATGAACAGTTTCAAACTTTTTGAGCCGCTTCGCATAGCCCCACAGGACTGCCGTTCTTTCGTCTCTAATTGAGCTCGGTACATTCAATAGTTCGCTCACCGTTTTCTGGATCCAGTCATAGTTTTCGCTGAAACGTGTCAAAGATTTTACTCTTTCAGCCCATCGAGTTGAACACATTTGAAACAGTCGTTGAGCCTTTGAGTTTGGATTCGCCTCATCGACACCACCTGCTTAGCACAACATCCGCATACACGTTTTTCCTTGTTGTTGATTCTAGAAATACACACTGAAGCGCCAAAGAAACTGCTATAGCCGTGCTTATTCAAATACAGATATATGCAAACAGTCAGAAAACGGTCCTGCGGTCGGCAACGCCTAAATACGACAACAGGTGTCTGGCGCAGTTGTTAGATCGTTTACTGCTGCTACAATGGCTGATTATCAAGATTTAAGTGAATTTGGACGTAGTGTTATAGTTAGCGCACGAGAGATGAGACACAGCATCTCCGAGGTAGCGATGAAGTGGGGAATTTCCCGTACGCCCATTTCACTAGTGTACTGTTAATATCAGGAATCCGGTAAAACATCAAATCCCTGACATCGTTGGGGCCGGAAAAATATGCTGCAAATACGGGATCAACGACGACTGAATACACTCCTGGAAATTGAAATAAGAACACCGTGAATTCATTGTCCCAGGAAGGGGAAACTTTATTGACACATTCCTGGGGTCAGATACATCACATGATCACACTGACAGAACCACAGGCACATAGACACAGGCAACAGAGCATGCACAATGTCGGCACTAGTACAGTGTATATCCACCTTTCGCAGCAATGCAGGCTGCTATTCTCCCATGGAGACGATCGTAGAGATGCTGGACGTAGTCCTGTGGAACGGCTTGCCATGCCATTTCCACCTGGCGCCTCAGTTGGACCAGCGTTCGTGCTGGACGTGCAGACCGCGTGAGACGACGCTTCATCCAGTCCCAAACATGCTCAATCGGGGACAGATCCGGAGATCTTGCTGGCCAGGGTAGTTGACTTACACCTTCTAGAGCACGTTGGGTGGCACGGGATACATGCGGACGTGCATTGTCCTGTTGGAACAGCAAGTTCCCTTGCCGGTCCAGGAATGGTAGAACGATGGGTTCGATGACGGTTTGGATGTACCGTGCACTATTCAGTGTCCCCTCGACGATCACCAGTGGTGTACGGCCAGTGTAGGAGATCGCTCCCCACACCATGATGCCGGGTGTTGGCCCTGTGTGCCTCGGTCGTATGCAGTCCTGATTGTGGCGCTCACCTGCACGGCGCCAAACACGCATACGACCATCATTGGCACCAAGGCAGAAGCGACTCTCATCGCTGAAGACGACACGTCTCCATTCGTCCCTCCATTCACGCCTGTCGCGACACCACTGGAGGCGGGCCCGACGATGTTGGGGCGTGAGCGGAAGACGGCCTAACGGTGTGCGGGACCGTAGCCCAGCTTCATGGAGACGGTTGCGAATGGTCCTCGCCGATACCCTAGGAGCAACAGTGTCCCTAATTTGCTGGGAAGTGGCGGTGCGGTCCCCTACGGCACTGCGTAAGATCCTACGGTCTTGGCGTACATCCGTGCGTCGCTGCGGTCCGGTCACAGGTCGACGGGCACGTGTTGAGCAATTCGGCGGTACGTTCACCCGGCCTCCCGCATGCCCACTATACGCCCTCGCTCAAAGTCCGTCAACTGCACATACGGTTCACGTCCACGCTGTCGCGGCATGCTACCAGTGTTAAAGACTGCGATGGAGCTCCGTATGCCACGGCAAACTGGCTGACACTGACGGCGGCGGTGCACAAATGCTGCGCAGCTAGCGCCATTCGACGGCCAACACCGCGGTTCCTGGTGTGTCCGCTGTGCCGTGCGTGTGATCATTGCTTGTACAGCCCTCTCGCAGTGTCCGGAGCAAGTATGGTGGGTCTGACACACCGGTGTCAATGTGTTCTTTTTTCCATTTCCAGAAGTGTATAATCGTTCAACACGACAGAAGTGCAAGCCTTCCGGAAATTGCTGCAGATTTCAATGCTGGGCCATCAACAAGTGTCAGCGTGCGAACCATTCAACGAAACATCATCGATATGGGCTGTCGGTGCCAAATGCCCACTCGTATACCCTTGATGACTGCACGACACAAAGCTTTACACCTCGCGTGGTCTGTCAACACCGACATTGGAGAGTTAATGACTGCAAACACGTTGCCTGGTCGGACGAGTCTCGTTTCAAATTGTATCGAGCAGATGGACGTGTACAGCTACGGAGACAGCCACATGAATCCGTGCACCGTGCATGTCGTTAGAGAACTGTTTAACCTGGCGGAGGCTCTGTAATGGTGTGGGGCATATGCAGTTTGAGTGATATGTGGACCCTTGATACGTCTAGATACGACTCTGACAGGTGACACGTATGTATGCATCCTGTTTGATCACCTGCGTCCATTGTGCATTTCGACAGACTTGGTCAATTCCAGCAGGACAATGCGACGGCCCACACGTCCAGAATTGCTACAGAGTGGCTCCAGGAAGACTCTTCTGAGTTTAAACATTTCCGCTGGCCACCAAACTCCCCAGACATGAACATTTTTGAGCATATCTGGGATGTCCAGAAGAGGTCTCCACTCTCGTACTCTTACGGATTTATGGACAGCCCTGTAGGATTCATGGTGTCAATTTCCTCCAGCATTACTGCAGACATTAGTGGAGTCCGTGCCACATCGTGTGGCGGCAGTTCTGCATGCTCGTGGGGGCCCTACACGATATTAGGCAGGTGTACCAGTTTCTCTGGCTCTCCAGTGTATTTAAGACATCTTTCACAGTTATCAGTACATCGCCCAATGGATCACAGCTTCTTGAAACTTCTGTAGTGCTAGATCCAAACAATGATTGCTGCAGTGGATGTAGCGACTCTCTGGCTGGTCTTGAAGAAGGATTTCCTTCACACCTTTGTTCCGTCCAGATATAATAGCTGCACCACCGAAACAGTGGGCGCATAGAAACTCAATTTCTAGTGAGTCTTAAAAGGATGGCCGGCCGGGGTGGCCGAGCGGTTCTAGGCGCTACAGTCTGGAACAGCGCGACCGCAGCGGTCGCAGGTTCGAATCCTGCCTCGGGCATGGATGTGTGTGATGTCCTTAGGTTAGTTAGGTTTAAGTAGTTGTAAGTTCTAGGGGACTGATGACCTTAGAAGAATAGTCCCATAGTGTTCAGAGCCATTTCAACCTTAAAAGGATGTCCTTAATGGTAGTTGCCAGCGTTTGCGCCTTGGAGTCTGGCGGGCTACATAAACACAGAAAAGAGTTCTTTTATTCCGAGAGTCTCAGGGACAACAGAACGTACACAAAGAGTGAACTACACTGACCAGCCACGTCTGTAGTTGAATCTGCCATTATTACGTAAAATTGGGGAATTTTTTATTTGCTGCACAATTTCTCACTGGATCATATGAATCAGTACTTCGTTTTGTATCGCTGGCGCCAACCAAGTGACACAGGGTTCACTTCTGACACGTCATTCTTCCTCTCATCGAGAAGTGTCTTGAGGTTCCCAGAGACCGTGTCATCACACAGGAATCAGAGTGAATTGATAATTATAAGAATTAGTGGTTCTAGCTTCCTCCTGGTCGGTCAGCATATGTTGCGCGACTTGGGCTATCACAGGTGTGCTACACTGCTGGCCACCGTAAATGCAACACCAAGAAAGACAAGAGGTAGCACAATAAAATTTATTTTGTAGATAACATATTGACCAAGTATCAAATGATTACGTTTACAGACGTCTGTGACATGTGGTTCCTGCCGGAATCAGTAGTCAGAGTAGCCGCCATTGTTGGAGATCACCGCTGCCACACGTCTCGGCATTGAGTCAAAGAGACGTTGGATGTGTTCCTGGGGTACAGCAGCCCAAGCAGCTTCCACACGTTGCCAAAGATCATCTGGTGTGGCAGCTGGGGATGTAATCTGGGTCACTCGTTGAGCAACCATGGACCACATGTTTTCTACCGGCGAAAGATCCGGAGAGCGAGCCGGCCAGGGAAGCACTTCAATCTGGTTATTGACGAAGAACCTTTGGACAATGCGTGCCACGTGTGGTCGCGCATTATCCTGTTGAAATATGGCTGTGGCCGAGCCCTGAAGGTAAGGAAGGACAACTGGCTCCAGCACCTCGGATATGTAGCACCGGCTATTTGAAGTACTGGCAATGCGTACTAGAGGCGTGCGAGAGTAATATCCAATACCGCCCCATACCATAATACCCGGTGCAAGACCAGTGTGGCAGTGCATAATGCAGCTGTCCAGCATCCTCTCTCCACGGTGTCTCCACACTCGAATCCGACCATCGTGGTGCTGCAGACAGAAGCGTGCCTCGTCAGCAAAGACAACGTCATTCCATTCTGCCGTCCACATCCGTCTGTCATCACACCATTGGCGACGGAGACGTCTGTGGTTCTGCGTCAATGGTAGACGAAGCAATGGACGTCTTGCGGACAGACCACTCTGCTGTAAACGGCGTCGAATGGTACGCGCAGACACTGGATGATGCGTTACAGACGCAATGTGCTGTCCTACGGTTCGGGATGTCACTGAGCGATCCGTCACTACCGTGCGCACAATTTGCCTATCAGCACGTGCAGTGGTGCACCGAGGTGAATGCGATCGACCACGTCGGTCCGTCGTACCCTCCTGCATCCAACGGTCACATATCCGCATTACAGTTGTTTGGTTTTGCCCAACACGAATAGCGATTTCTCTGTATGATAATCCACAATCTCGGTAAGCCACTATCCTTCCTCTGTCGAACTCGGATACTTGATCAAAAGATGTTCGCTGTTGTCTACGAGGCATAACTGATCGTCCTGTGAAACAACCACAAGGTAAACACACGTGCCGAACGTACACTCGTCGAAATCGCCAAGCCTTAAATGGCGCTATGAGGTGGCGACACAGGCGCGCGTGATGTGCGTCTGCGCTGAAATTCTAATCAGTTGCATATCTCATCGCTGCAAACCCATGGTGTAAATTTCACTTGATTCGGATGCTTCCTTCAGGGTGTTGCATTTACGGTGGCCAGCAGTGTATTTTGCTGATTAATTGCGAGAGACTCTCGATGTAAAACTCTTTTCTCGTGAATCTTGAACTTTTTCGTCGCGTTTTTGCAGTTACAGAAACCTTCTTAAAGAAAAGACGTTTCTCTCTGTGGCCTTCTATTGTTCACTAATGACAGTGCTACTAATGACAGTGCCACTAAAGCAGAGTTATTCAACACGGTTTTCTGAAACTCCTTCACCAAAGAAGACGAAGTAAATATTCCTGAATTCCAATCAAGAACTGAGAAACGTAGAAGTAGATATCCTAGGTGTAACAAAGCAGCTTAAATGACTTAATAAAGGCAAAGCCTCCGGTCCAGATTGTGTACCAGTCAGGTTTCTCTCAGAATATGCTGATACAATAGCTCCATATTTGTAGATTTCCAGAAGACTTTGGACACCGTTCCTCACAAGCTTCTAACCAAAGTGCGTGCCTGTGGAATATCGCCTCAGTTGTGCGACTGGATTCGTGCTTTCCTGTCAGAAAGGTCACAGTTCGTAGTAATAGACGGAAAGTCATTGAGTAAAACAGAAGTAATATCCGGCGTTCCCCAAAGAAGTGTTATAGGCCCTGTTTTAACGACAGAGGAAACAATCTGAGTAGCCGTCTTAGATTGTTTGCAGATGATGCTGTCATTTACCGTCTTGTAAAGTCATCAAGCGATCAAAACGAATTACAAAATGATTTAGATAAGATACCTGTTTTTGTGCGTAATGTGGCAATTGACCCTGAATAAAGAAAGTCTGAAGTTATTCAAATGAGTACTAAAAGAAATCCGGTAAATTTCGATTACGCGATAAGTCACACAAATCTGAAGGCTGTAAATTCAACTAAGTATTTAGGGATTACAATTACAAATAACCTAAACTGGAACGGTTAGATAGGTAATGTTGTGGGTGGAGCAAACCAAAGATTGCGGTTCATTGGCAGAAGATTTAGAAGGTACAACAGGTCTACTAAAGAGACTGCTTACACCACGCTTGTCCGCCCTGTTCTGGAGTATTGCTGTGCGGTGTGGGATCCGCATCAGGTGGGACTGACGGATGACATCGAAAAAGTACAAAGAAGGGCTGCTCGTTTTGTATTATCGCGAAATAGGGGAGACAGCGCCACAGACATGATACGTGAATTGGAGTTGCGATCATTAAAACAAAGGCGTTTTTCGTTGCGACGGGATCTTCTCATGAAATTTCAATCACCGGATTTTTCCTTCGATTGCGAAATCATTCTGTTGCCACCCACCTACATAGGGAGAAACGATCATCACGATAAAGTAAGAGAATTCAGGGCTCGTACAGATAAATTTAAGTGCTCGTTTTTCCCGCATGCCCTTCGAGAGTGGAACGGTAGAGAGACAGCTCAAAGGTGGTTCACTGAACCCTCTGCTAGGCACCTTATTGTGAATAGCAGAGTAATCACGTAGGTGTAGATATAAGTGGATGGACCGAATGCAGTCATAGCAGAAAACACTGCTACTCTTTTCTCCGTAACGTAGCCACGGGTAAGCCACAAACCATTCCGATATAAAGATTTTCTATTCCTTCGTGGAAAGTTATACTTCTCTGGTGGGTGAAATTTTGTTTCAAAAACAGGTGCACTTGAAGCGGAGTCCATGGTGTTTTCATGTGAGAATGGGGTGCCTGCGTGCTTTGACAGTGCTATGCCACAACTTTTTATGTCCATCGCCTGTATCTGAAATACCTTAAGAATAAAAACGTGCAACATGACGTATCTCGCACACGTCACGGTCACTTAAAAATAGCTTTCAACAAGCGAAGTATGTTAACGGTGAGCACATATTACTATAACAGCACAATCATAAGAAGAAACACTCATAGTTGACCATAAAATACACTCCTGGAAATTGAAATAAGAACACCGTGAATTCATTATCCCAGGAAGGGGAAACTTTATTGACACATTCCTGGGGTCAGATACATCACATGATCACACTGACAGAACCACAGGCACATAGACATAGGCAACAGAGCATGCGCAATGTCGGCACTAGTACAGTGTATATCCACCTTTCGCAGCAATGCAGGCTGCTATTCTCCCATGGAGACGATCGTAGAGATGCTGGATGTAGTCCTGTGGAACGGCTTGCCATGCCATTTCCACCTGGCGCCTCAGTTGGACCAGCGTTCGTGCTGGACGTGCAGACCGCGTGAGACGACGCTTCATCCAGTCCCAAACATGCTCAATGGGGGACAGATCCGGAGATCTTGCTGGCCAGGGTAGTTGACTTACACCTTCTAGAGCACGTTGGGTGGCACGGGATACATGCGGACGTGCAATGTCCTGTTGGAACAGCAAGTTCCCTTGCCGGTCTGGGAATGGTAGAACGATGGGTTCGATGACGGTTTGGATGTACCGTGCACTATTCAGTGTCCCCTCGACGATCGCCAGTGGTGTACGGCCAGTGTAGGAGATCGCTCCCCACCCCATGATGCCGGGTGTTGGCCCTGTGTGCCTCGGTCGTATGCAGTCCTGATTGTGGCGCTCACCTGCACGGCGCCAAACACGCATACGACCATCATTGGCACCAAGGCAGAAGCGACTCTCATCGCTGAAGACGACACGTCTCCATTCGTCCCTCCATTCACGCCTGTCGCGACACCACTGGAGGCGGGCTGCACGATGTTGGGGCGTGAGCGGAAGACGGCCTAACGGTGTGCGGGACCGTAGCCCAGCTTCATGGAGACGGTTGCGAATGGTCCTCGCCGATACCCCAGGAGCAACAGTGTCCCTAATTTGCTGGGAAGTGGCGGTGCGGTCCCCTATGGCACTGCGTAGGATCCTATGGTCTTGGCGTGCATCCGTGCGTCGCTGCGGTCCGTCCCAGGTCGACGGGCACGTGCACCTTCCGCCGACCACTGGCGACAACATCGATGTACTGTGGAGACCTCACGCCCCACGTGTTGAGCAATTCGGCGGTACGTCCACCCGGCCTCCCGCATGCCCACTATACGCCCTCGCTCAAAGTCCGTCAACTGCACATACGGTTCACGTCCACGCTGTCGCGGCATGCTACCAGTGTTAAAGACTGCGATGGAGCTCCGTATGCCACGGCAAACTGGCTGACACTGACGGCGGCGGTGCACAAATGCTACGCAGCTAGCGCCATTCGACGGCCAACACCGCGGTTCCTGGTGTGTCCGCTGTGCCGTGCGTGTGATCATTGCTTTTACAGCCCTCTCGCAGTGTCCGGAGCAAGTATGGTGGGTCTGACACACCGGTGTCAATGTGTTCTTTTTTCCATTTCCAGGAGTGTATTTAGTGTACCAGTATAAATGCTTGTGCTTTCTTGTATCTTCAACTAGTATTACTACTATCAGACAGTGACTGGCCACTGTCATAGGTAACGGTAATACAAACGAGCTGAGATTTTTAAGTGCTGCTACCACGTCAAGTAAATTCCTTGACAGATTTTTGTGACATTGTGCAGTACCATACCTAAAATAACAAAATAGTAATAATCGTATGTAAATATCAGCCTTGACCTCTGGATCGATGTACACATAAAAAGGAAATGAAAAGTTAGATACTGAAATTTAAAAATGACGCTATAACTCATTAATTGTGTGTCGCAAGTAAGAGGAATTGCTGTTGTAATAAAACGTGACGAAAATGTTTTTGGCAAAGTTTGGGATGTGTATCGTTGTTTAACATAAGGAAAACATGTTCAGTATACCACATCTTCATACACGTATTCTCCACCAAATGCATACGTATATTGTGTAATCTGGGGTGTTGTTTCTTGATGGTGCCGTAGGTTCATTTTGATGTTACTGCATTGTCACATGGAATTTATTTAATAGTTTCAATAAGTTTCAGTGCTTCATGTTTACAATAAAGTTTATTTCGCACACTTGCTGTTTGACAGCGAACGTAAAACTTAACGAAGTCTGACTACATGCCGTTGATACAATGTTCGATCTAAGACTGAAGTGAGACGAACCTAAGACTGACCTAAGCTAGTGTACAAATTGCCTCTATTTATACGGTTTTAAACAATTACTGTCATTGTTACATACTGAAGTCTGGATTTATACAATTAAAGCTTTTACATACATCTTCCCAAATTACATAGAAATTTACATGGAATAAAAGTGATTAATTTCATAGAAAGACAGAAAAGAATCTGTTTCTGTTAAGACTACAAATTAGATGTTTCATCATTGCAACAATATATTTCGTTAATTTACATATATTATTTTATTGAGTTAAAGGAATATCATCCTATCGTTTTCAGGTGAATAGAGCGATTAGTTTTATTGAATAAAAGGCCTAGATTCATTTGGTTAAATTTTGTGCGAGTAAAATTTTACATTTCTATATGGTTGTAATTACAGTTCTGTTAACTAACGTCAATTAAAGCAGGAGTATATTGCATGGCCCCTCCCGCCGGAGGTTCGAGTCCTCCCTCTGGTATGTGTGTGTGTGTGTGTGTGTGTGTGTGTGTGTGTGTGTGTGTGTGTGTGTGTGTGTTGTTTTTCTTAGCATAAGTTAGTTTAAGTAGTGTGTAAGTCTAGAGACAGATGACCTCAGCAGTTTGATCCCTTAGGAATTCACACACATTTTTTGAAACTGGAATAGGATTCAATGTCCCAAGGGGTTGTGGTATTATATTGTAAACATTATCGAACATCTGTACAGTGAATTACAAAAGAGGGTGCAAATCAGATCTTCAAGCAATACGGCAGTGTAAATGTAAGAACATTAAATCAGGCATTACAAACAAACTTGCACAATTCGCACCAAATCGATTGCGACTGATGATTTATTAGGAGGAAACTCACATGGTAAATAAAATATTTTCAGCTGTAAAGATATTGTCTATTACCATATTTGTTCAACGACCAACTGGCGTGCAAAGCATTGTGTTAATTTGATATTCAATTTTCAGTTGTTAAATCAATTTCATTAAACTGAACAATGTTTGTACCGTTCCATGTAACATTTGTGATGAAACTGTTATGAAATACAGTCAACTCAAATCTCGTTTCCTGTGTACGAATGCATTTCTCAATGGCGAGAATGAGGCTGCCCTCGCAGTATATTAAAGCTTCTTGCCAGAAGCGACTGTATATTTTTACTTACTGCTGTTTTTGTGACAGGTTTTATTATAAACACTGACATGTATTATAGGACTGTATTATAGTACTTTTCCTTTCATAAGCTAACGAATGGCATTAATATGCTTCCACGCTATGATGGACAAAACATGTCAGTATTTATTGTACAGAAAAGTACTCGTCCCTTTGCGTACTATAATTTTGCTGAAAACCTTGTTTCAGATCGTGTAGAAACTTATCATGTGCGGCGTATCTCCAACACATATAATCCATTTACTTGCCTCTGGAAGGATACAAATCTCCTACCACGATAAAAAATTACTTGGGTTATGTTACGTCTCTGGAAGGATACAGCTTTCCTACCACGATAAAAAATTACTTCGGTATGTTAGCTTTAGTTGGTATGCTGCAGTACTTGACCTAAAGTGCACAAAACGTAAATAGCCATTGAGGTCATTCTTCACTGCAAATTCTTCAAATTACGTTCAACCATTCATTTATAGACATTCATTATAGACATTTCATTCATTATAGACATTTATAGACATTCATTTATAGACATCGTAAAAACTATGACTAATAACGAAAAGATAGCCATTTCACTGTCAAGCACGAATGTTCGGATACAATATATCAAATTTTTTATGAAATCACATGAGGAACGTTTCAGAGCGAAAAGAAAATCCCCACGAAAATCCGAAAACAGTATCTTCTTAATTTTCGCGTGCAAATAGTAAAACTTTCGCCAAACAAATTGCAGAAAAGGAAGTAGCTTTGCCTCATTTATATAAAACAATTATCCATATGTCTGAAAATTTGGTTTCCATTTCGGTTCTTTTGTGTTGCAGGGAGTTTTTCACAAACATCCCGCAACAATAATACCGCGTTTATGAGTCAGAGACAACGAATTGGGATAATGAGTCTGAATAAAAATCAGTGCGTACTAGACTTCAGAATAATATTTTCTTATAATGCCTTAGTGAACTGAGGGCTGTTTGTAACATTAAAGATATTATCTAAGCAGTAACTGCCAAGACTGATTGAGTGCGTTACTTAACTACTATCGCAGGGTGAACTATGAGAAATGTGGACACTAAACAAAGCAGCGTGTGTCAAATCATGAATGTATTACGTATTCCTATGACTCATAAATGGAGAATATTTGTAACTAATCAAATTAATTGAGATTTTCGTACTGAAATGTGAATGTAATGCGTGTCACGAACTGTGAACTTATAACAACTTGCTAAATACGAGGGGCGTTTGAAAAGTCCATGTAAAGTCCGAGAGATGGCACCACCAGCGCGTATCGAGGTCATATTTAGGTAGTAGCATCTTTGGAAAGAACGCATACCAAGTTTCAGCCATATTGGTCTATTTCTTTGTGTTTGGCTTTTGTGTGAATCGAGGAAATCTTGTGATTGTCAAAAAATGGATGAAAAAGAATTTGTGTGGTGACTAAACATTACTTTATGAAAGGCAAAACGCCTCAGGAGACTAAACAGAAGCTTGATAAACATTACGGTAACTCTGCACCCTTCGATTAGAACAGTTTATAAGTGACTCTTGAAATTTTCCCGGCGTATCGAATATTCCACAAGATTTCGGGATTGCAGCCGGATCTCATCGACTTCTTTCCACTAAGTCGATGAGATCCGGCTGCAATCCCGAAATCTTGTGGAATAGTTTATAAGTGGTTTCAAAATTTTCGGAGTGACCATATGGGCACAAGTGATGCTGAACGTTCTGGACACACTGTGGAGATTACGACTCCAGAAATCATTGATAAAATCTATGATATGGTGATGGTTGACAGAAGAGTTAAGGTGCATGAGATTGCTAGCGCTGTGGGCATCTCGAATGAACAGGTACATAATATCTTGCATAAACATTTGGACGTGAGAAAGCTATCCACAAGAAGAGTTCCGCGATTTCTCATGCTTGACCAAAAACGGAATCGTGTGAAGCGTTGCAAGGATTGTTTGCAGCTGTTCAGGAAGAATCCACAGGACTTTAAGCGTCGTTTCGTCACTATGGATGAACCATGAATACATTACTATACTCCTGAGAGCAAACATCTAAACAATGGGTTACCAAGGGAGAATCTGCACCAAAAAAGGTGAAGACCATTCCTTCAGCCGGAAAGGTTATGGCGACTGTCTTTTGGGATTCACAAGGGATAATCCTCATCGACTATCTGGAAAAGGGTAAAACTATTACAGGTGCATATTATTCATCGTTACTGGACCGTTTGAAAACAGAGCTGCAAGAAAGACGCCGGTGATTGGACCGCAAAAAAGTCCTTTTCCATCACGACAATGCACCAGCACACTCCCCAGCAGCTGTGGTCGCAAAATTATTGGAAATAGGATTCAAACTCGTTTCACATCCCCCCTACTCTCCAGACTTGGTTCCCTCGGACTACTATTTGTTTC
The DNA here is from genome assembly GCF_021461385.2 of Schistocerca piceifrons. Taxonomy (NCBI): domain Eukaryota; kingdom Metazoa; phylum Arthropoda; class Insecta; order Orthoptera; family Acrididae; genus Schistocerca; species Schistocerca piceifrons. Next base: position 86,233,002 of record NC_060148.1, read on the forward strand.
CCAATTTGAAGAAATGGCTGGCGGGACAAAGATTTTATTCAAACGAGGAGGTGATTGCTGCAACTAATAGCTATTTTGCAGACTTGGACAATTCCTATTATTCGGAAGGGTCAACAAATTAGAACAGCGTTGGACGAAGTGTATAAGTCTAAAAGGAGACTATGTCGAAAAATAAAACGGTTTACCCCAAACACATAAGTAGTTTTTATTTTTGCACGGCCTTTTCAAACGCCCTTCGTAGTAATGTTTCGGAACATACGTCTCACTTTTCTGATACTGCAACAGCAGTGGACTTTCTGTTGCTATGGAATAATAGGGTGATCTGAATGCATTTTCATGTTGCCTAATTTCAGGACAAACTGCTAACCAGTTTTCTTAGTTCAAATGGCTCTGAGCACTATGGGACTTAACGTCTGAGGTCATCAGTCCCCTAGAACGTAGAACTACTTAAACCTAACTAACCTAAGGACACCACACACATCCATGCCCGAGGCAGGATTCGAACCTGCGACCGTAGCAGTCACGCGGTTCCAGACTGTAGCGCCTAGAACCGAACGGCCACTCCGGCCGGCTAGTTTTCCTGCAGCTTACTATTATTCCAACATAGTTCTCGATACGATGTTATATGTTCGTAGTTTGCGCGTTTAGTTCCTGCACGAGTTTAACTTATATTGTTACGTAGTGATTATCGATACCATTGTTGATTGAATCTCTACTTGCTTTGTTGTTGTGGTAGGGAATACTTATGCAGAGACCGCTGTTAATTATTTCTGGAATATTTCTTCCCCTTTTTCCTGCTTGAGGTTGACCAGAGGCAAGTTCTGAGCATTCCAGTGTAGATCCAGGCAGTGTTTTGTCGGTTTTGCATTGAGATTTGGTGCTCCCTTTAACTCTAAAGCATTTCAACTGTATCGGAAATAACTGACATCTTTTTGTAAATACTTTCCAGTACGCCATATCTCTCCCCCACCGCCCCCCCCCCACCCCACCACCGCTGTTTCCCATAAAATTTTCACTGAGAAGTGTGGGAACAATTACATTTACGTTCTTCAATGAACTACTGTGAACAATCAATATTGAGATAGGAAATTTATGACAAATAAATGACATAAAATAATTATGTACCTTTTACCACAAAGGTTCGCTCATATCACCTCGAAACTGCAGTCCGCAGTCCGTGGTCTAGTGGCTAGCGTTGCTGCTTCTGGATTATGGTGTCCCAGGTTTGATTCGCGGCTGGGTTGTCTGTCCGGGAACTGCGTGTTTGTGTTGTCCTCATCATAACATCATCATTAGGGACAGTGGCTAGACTGTGTAAAAATTGGGACTGCGCAGTTGAGCGCTCCACAGTCCAAACATCATCATCGTCATCATGGAAGCTGCAAATCAAATATGTCTTCATCTCTGTATAGAAAAATGGAGAAAAATTGCTGCCTATACAGTACACGTTAAACGTTCGTTAACAGAGCAACAATGCATAGCGATGTAGTTATGGCGTGAAGGCAAGGTGGTCGTGAAGGGAGGAAAAAGATGGGAGTGTTAGAGTACTGCCTTCCCTCACATTCAGGTTATCACGTTGTTTTTATTTTCCTGTATGTTGGATTTTTCGTAGAATGCGGCGGACATTGTCGTAGCGGCGAGCCAGGTCAGGCGTACCAACTGCTGTTTGGGCATTGCTGGCCGGTGTTTTCCATAGGATCGCGCGTGGTTGGTATCTGCATGACCGCGACACTAAACTGATAAAAAAAGTTTTGCACCACCTGCAGATCTGCGTACGTGTGTGGACTTAGATTCAAGGGGAACCGAACAGTAAGTAATGAGGGTGGTGGCAATACTTGTTTTGAACAGTATATTATTACGTAGGTGCAAAGGATAACTGTTAGGGTGGTGGCAATACTTGTTTTGAACAGTATATTATTACGTAGGTGCAAAGGATAACTGTTAACAATGTCAAGGGGCAGCAAAACTAATTTTTTACAGTCAAGTGATGCTCCTCCCCTAAATTCGGCGCACTGGCCACTTTGCAGTTGGCCCTTACCACATAGCCGTCCATGAGGGCCCGATTACTCTCAACTAATGTTCGAAAGTGCTACGCAGAATTTGTTACACATGCATACAGAGGCTGTCCCCCATTAGGAATCACAGACTGAAAAGCCGGCCAGAGTGGCCGAGCGGTTCTAGGCGCTACAGTCTGGAACCGCGCGACCGCTACGATCGCAGGTTCGAATCCTGCCTCGGGCATGGATGTGTGTGATGTCCTTAGGTTAGTTAGGTTTAAGTAGTTCTAAGTTCTAGGGGACTGATGACCTCAGATATTAAGTCCCATAGTGCTCAGAGCCATTACAAGTTGACTTTTATAAACGATTATACTTTGCGAAACGACAAACATATTGCTACTACAGTTTAACATGCTTACATAAAGTATGAAGTGCAATTAAAATTTCAAAATGTAGTTAAAGGCCATTGTGGCCTTAGTGACGTACCAACTAAGGAGCAAATGCTATGTTCTAACCTATACATTTCGCATTTATTTACTGCTTTGTATTTTATATTCGTATGTCTCATTAAACTTCTGCTCAACAACAGGCAATGTAAATATTACGGTCGAAAGTTAGAAATTACAAGATGCTGACGGGAATCAAATTTTGTCATGAGCTATAAATTACATTTCTTTACTTCTTCTATTTTGTGTTTGTATTTGCTCAGTTAATTATTAAATTGATTGTTAATAATTAATTATTAATTAAGAAATTCATGTCAACAGCTGGTGTGAATACTAGTGTCGCAAAAACAATAAATGACAAGTTCACGACGCCAAGGAAATCAACATTCTGCTCTGAGCAGGAAGCGTCGCTCGAAGCGGGTGGCTGCAACTCAAAAATTTGCGCTAAGAGAAAGGCGTCAATCCCACAACCACCCTTACCCCTTAGTGTTGCTGGTGCAGGACTTTGTGCACGAGCTGACCTTTCGATATGTCCCATAAGTGTTCGATGGGATTCATGTCGGGCGATCTGGGTGGCCAAATCATTGAATCTTCAATTGTAGTCACTTTTTTACAATTTTCAGGAGAAACTCTTCAGGAGAAACAAGAAAAATGAATACTGCCATATGTATTACTGCTACATTACTGGAACTTCTCAGAACTGACACTGATTTAATTCTGCTTTCATTGAGAGAGAAATAATTAACTTAAGACTACATCATTTTGATATTTAATGATTTCAAAGTTTTTTGGCTAATTTGGGCTGGTCGGTGTGGCCGAGCGGTTCTAGGCGCTTCAGTTTGGAACCGCGCGACCGCTGCGGTCGCATGTTCGAATCCTGCCTCGATCATGGATGTGTGTGCCGGCCGAAGTGGCCGTGCGGTTAAAGGCGCTGCAGTCTGGAACCGCAAGACCGCTACGGTCGCAGGTTCGAATCCTGCCTCGGGCATGGATGTTTGTGATGTCCTTAGGTTAGTTAGGTTTAACTAGTTCTGTTCTAGGGGACTAATGACCTCAGCAGTTGAGTCCCATAGTGCTCAGAGCCATTTGAACCATGGATGTGTGTGATGTCCTTAGGTTAGTTAGGTTTAAGTAGTTCTAGGGGACTGATGACCTCAGATGTTAAGTCCCATAGGGCTCAGAGACAATTAGAACCATTTGACTAATTTGGTTTCAACAGCTTACAAAAATATTTTTTGCTTTTTTAGGATTTAATTGTGTGTACACTTCTTTAATACATTTATTTATAAAATTATAAACAGCCGACCAGTTGCAATGGATAAAGAATTCTTTACCTAGGTTTCGACAAATATCAATTTGTCTTCTTCAGAAGGTGGCAATTTTACATTAGTAAGGACTAATGTAAAATTGCCACCTTCTGAAGAACACAAATTTATATTTGTCGAAACCTAGGTAAAGAATTCTTTATCCATTGCAACTGGTCGGCTGGTTATAATTTTATTACAGTGGAACCGTTGCTGTTGCGCAGCTATGTTTAAAATACATTTATTTATTTAGTCGTATGGCTAGGGCCCCCCGTCAGGCAGACCGTTTGCCGGGTGCCGGTCTTTTAATTTGACGCTACTTTGGCGACCTGCAGTCGATGATGATGATAGGATGATGATGAGGACAGCACAACACCCAGTCCCTGGGCGGAGAAAATTCCCCGACCCAGCCAGGAATCGAACCCAGGCCCAGAGGACTGACAGTCCATCACGCTGACCATTCAGCTACTGGGGGCGGACCGTAATACATTAGCATGGTCTGACAAGGTAGAACCAACTAACAGCAATAATGATTAACTGTACATTAGCTATAAGTTTAGTCAATCACTGGGCAAGTAAGCACTTCTTCATACAATGATCTCTCTGCAGCTGGCACATATTCAATGACTTTCTCCACATCCCCCATCTTCATTCTGAAATAAGAACTTGGTACGTTGGGTAGGCCACTGGAATGCTGTCCATTAATCGTGGAATGATGGGCTCATGCCGTTTTCCTCTCACTAATCCATCGATGTACAGAAGGCCAACAACCTCTCCTGTCACAAGGTATTGTACACACATCAAAAAAAGTTTTGCATCACCCCAGTTCCCAGAACTCCTGAAGATAGACGTTGACTGTGGATATCACAGACAAAGTTCATTTGACCACTAAACCCGTCCAAAGATGTAAACAACCATGCATGAGCAGCGTCTGTTAGTCGCAGGGAGTCCGACAGCCGATCAGTTCCAGTCATTCCACCAGGAAGGAGGTACACGGCTCGTGTTGTCTGTAGTTCAACCGTGCCTAGACGGTCAACACCGCGGTTCGATCGCGTCCGCGTTGTTACTTTGTGCCAGGAAGCGCTCCCAACAAGGGAAGTGTCCAGGCATCTCGGAGTGAACTGAAGCGATGTTGTTCGGACATGGAGGAGATACAGAGAGACAGGAACTGTCGATGACATGCCTCGCTCAGGCCGCCCAAGGGTTATACTACAGTGACCGCTATCTACGGATTATGACTCGGAGGAACCCTGGCAGCAACGCCACCGTGTTGAATAATGCTTTTCGAGCAACCACAGGACGTCGTGTTACGACCGAAACTGTGCGCAGTAGGCAGCATGATGCACAACTTCACTCCTCTGGGGAGGTCCGTCTTTGCAACCACGACACCATACAACGCGATACAGATGGGCCCAATAACACGCCGAAAGGACTGCTCAGGATTGGTATCACGTTCTCTTCACCAATGAGTGTCGTATATGCCTTCAACCAGACAATCGTCGGAGACTTGTTTGGAGGGAACCTAGTCAAGCTGAACGACTGAGACATACTGCCCAACCAGTGCAGCAAGGTGGAGGTTCCTTGCTGTTTTCGGGTGGCATTACGTGGGACCGACATACGCCGCTGGAAGGCGCCGTAACGGCTGTGCGGTACGCGAATGCCATCCTCCGACCGATAGTGCAACCATATCGGCAGCATATTGGCGAGGCATTCGCCTTCATGGACGACAATTCGCGTCCCCATCGTGCACATCTTGTGAATGACTTCCTTCAGGTTAACGAAATCCGCTCGACTAGACTGGCCACCATGTTCTCCAGACATAAACCCTATCTAACATGCCCGGGATAGATTGGAAAGGGCTGTTTAAGGACGACGTGACCCACCAGCCACTCTGAGGGATCTACGCCGAATCGCCTTTGAGCAGTGGGACAATCTGGACCAACAGTGCCTTGATCAACTTGTGGATAGTACGCCACGACAAATACAGGCATGCGTCAATGCAAGAGGACGTGCTACTGAGTATTAGAGGTATCGGTGTGTACAGCAATCTGGACCACCAACTCTGAAGGTCGCGCTGTATGGTGGTACAACATGCAATGTGTGGTTTTCATGAGTAACAAAAAGGGCGGAAATGATGTTTATGTTGATCTCTATTCCAAATTTCTGTACAGGTTCCGGAACTCTCGGAATCGAGGTGATGCAAAACATTTTTTGATGTGTGCATTTCTTTGAAGCTAATCGGAGCGAAGAAGATTTTTTTTTATTCCGTTGTTCTGTCACTGTCTCACATGAAACATGTGGTGTCACCGCCAGACACCACACTTGCTATGTGGTAGCCTTTAAATCGGCCGCGGTCCGCTAGTATACGACGGACCCGCGTGTCGCCACTGTCAGTGATTGCAGACCGAGCGCCGCCACACGGCAGGTCTAGAGACACTTCCTAGCACTCGCCCCAGTTGTACAGCCGACTTTGCTAGCGATGGTTCACTGACAAATTACGCTCTCATTTGCCGAGACGATAGTTAGCATAGCCTTCAGCTACGTCATTTGCAAGGCGCGATTATCATTTGCTATTTATCTTGTGATGCATGTACCGTCAGACCGATGTTCACCAATTATGGATTAAAGTTAAGTATTCCAGCAGCTACGTATTATTTTTACTAGACTCAACTCCTTTAACTGTTCCAGACCTCACGCCAGCCTGCGTGAGCTTAAACGCGTGCCTTTCGGCTACCGGTCATAGTGGCTTGGCTGTCTTGCCAAGTCACAACAAAACAGCTGTTTTTCTTAAATATTTTGGCCACCAATCGTCGAAATCTTGTATTTCCTCTCGATTAACTAGTTTTACTGTCACATTTCTGTTACTGCTTACTATCAATTCCATGTATATTCATAAGGGGTGTAAATGCTGTCATGAGTTTTTCTTTTCCTCTTATATTGGCCAAAGTCGCGATCACACGGGATAAATGAATGGCCTCTTTCTGGAAATTTCAGTATCATGCTCTTGAGTGTTCCTGCTTGAACCATGCCCATACAGATGCGTATAAGGGTGATTTTTGTTCTGGCCGACACAACTATCAGAAAACAAGAGTACAGTCACATTTTTACTGAGATCGTTTTTTATGCAATCAGAAACGAAAGATTCTACTTCGTTTGCACCTTTTTTTCCTAAGCCTTCATGGTACAAGTACACAGTGGAATGTTCTGTTATCAAATCATGTATGCTGAAACAGTATACCCACAGTTGGCGCAAATAGAATACCTACTGGATTGGGATATGTGGAAGTGGCATGTTTTGCATATAATCAAAAACTATGGGACCCACAGTATCAATAGATTAGGCTTTTCTCTTGGCATCCCGAAGTAAGTTGTAAAATTTAGAACCACGACGCTTATGAACATTTAATTCCGCTCTGGCGACAAGCTTGACTCCTTCATTTAAATGTGGGGTTTTCAGTTTGAGTTCACATTTACAACAGACATTCGTTTGGGGTTTGCCAAATGAATAATTAAAATTGTCCCGATAATAATTACGATGAACATCATATTTTACTTTACAATCTGCATATTTGTCATTGAACATACTGTGCATTATCCTCCGCACATTTAGTTCAGAGTTTAAATATGTTACTTCTTTTGTGAATAATGTAAGGTTTTTGTGGGGAAAGACTTTATATGTTCGTGAAAGAGTCCAAAGGTATTGTCTGGTGTCTTCTTGGTGTTCGGGTTTTCCTCGCGTTCATTAACAGGTGTGATTCCCTTAAGTAGCAATTTACAGATACGAAACACGCGTGAACTCGTCACTGCATATATATTCAGGAAAGCTTTCTTGCAAACCAGTTTCCTTTCACTTCCAAGCATTCCACTATGTGATCAAAAGTATCCGGACACCCCCCAAAACATACCTTTTTCATATTAGGTGCATTGTGCTGCCACCTACTGCCACGTACTCCATATCAGCGACCACAGTAGTCATTATACATCGTGAGAGAGCAGAATGGGGCGCTTAGCGGAACTCACAGACTTCGAACGTGGTCAGGTGATTGGGTGTCACTTGTGTCGTACATCTGTACGCCTAATTTCCACACTCCTAAACATCGCTGAGTCCTCTGATTTCAGTGTGATAGTGAAGTGAAAACGTGAAGGGACACGTACAGCACAAAAGCGTACAGGCCGACCTCGTCTGTTGACTGACAGAGACCGCCGACAGTTGAAGAGGGTCGTAATGCGTAATAGGCAGACGCCTATCCATACCACCGCTGCAATTACTATGACAGGTGGAAGGTGAGAAAACTTGGATTTCATGGTCGAGCGACTGCTCATAAGCCACACGTCACGTCGGTAAATGCCATACGATGCCTCGCTTGGTGTGAGGAGCGTAAACATTGGACGATTGAACAGTGTCAAAACGTTGTGTGGAGTGACGAATCACGGTACACGATGTGGCGTTCAGATGGCAGGGTGTGGAGATGACGAATGCCCGGTGTACGTCATCTGCCAGCGTGTGTAGTGCCAACAGTAAAATTCGGAGGCTGTGGTGTTATGGTGTGGTCGTGTTTTTCATGGAGGGGACTTGCACCTCCTGTTGTTTTGCGTACCACTATCACAGCACAGGCCTAAACTGATGTTTTGAGCACCTTCTTGGTTCCTATTGTTGAAGAGCAATTCGGGGATGGCGACTGCATCTTTCAACACGATCGAGCACCTGTTCATAATGCACTGTCTGTGGCGGAGTGTTTACATGGCAATAACATCCCTGTAATGGACTGGCCTACACAGAGTCCTGACCTGAATCCTATAGGATGTTTTGTAACGCGGACTTCGTGCCAGGCCTCACCGATCGACATCGATACCTCTACTCAGTGCAGCTCTCCGTGAAGAAACCTTCCAGCAGCTGATTGAATGTATGCCTGCGAGAGTGGAAGCTGTCATCAAGCTAAAGGTGAGCCAACACCATACTGAATTCCAGCGTTACCGATGGAAGGCGCCATGAACTTGTAAGTGATTTTCAGCTAGGTGTCCGGACACTTTTGATAATATAGTGTATATGATAAAGAAAGGTTGCATCCATACAATTTTCACATTTTGGACCAGATATCTGAGGACGCCTCTGCTTTACTTCCTTTGCTTCAATAAGGCGCCGCAGATGTAAGTCCTGAGCACTTTTGGTAGGAAGATCAAGAAATTTTGCTAACATATTATTACATTGAATTACGCCAATGGAGTCATAACATTTCATTCTGCAGCTGAAAGGTTCAAATGGCTGTGAGCACTACGGGACTTAACATCTGAGGTCATCAGTCCCCTAGAACTTAGAACTACTTAAACCTAACTAACCTAAGAACATCACACACATCCATGCCTGAGGCAGGATTCGAACCTGCGACCGTAGCAGTCGCGCGGTTCCAGACTGAAGCGCCCAGAACCGCTCGGCCACCGCGGCCGGCGCAGCTGAAAGGAAATTAATAATATAAGACTAGTATTGCTAGCAATACTGATAATACTTACGTCTATATAGTTTCCTACGGTTGTTCCAAGAAAGACTGATAATTACCTGCAAGATTCTCTAACTGCTTTCCCTGGAACATAATCTCCTCTGTAATTCCGATAAGGCAGTTCTGTGGTACGTGCTGTCTTTACCTTATTGTAACGTGCGCTGCAATTCTTTCTTCCTGGAGCCATAGTAATACAACCAAGTGCCGCTCAATGAACATTAACAGTGACTGTTAGGTCCTCAGCAAAGGAAGTGGATAATTTTATCAACAATGTGTAGTATTGGAGGAAAACAGGTTCCCGTGGGAACGAGCGGCATCTGTTGAAACGAAATAAGTCAGTGACTTATTTGGTTTCAACAACAAACAGCGCAAAGTGCACCACCTTTTCTACCATTTGTAGGAGCATGATCTGTTTCATTTCAACACCAAACGATAGGCTGTACTCTTAAATGTACTGTTCAGTGAAAAAATGGAAACTGAAAATTTGACTTATTAGATTTCAAGAATTTGCGATTCAGTTATCCAGAATGTCAATAATTCAAGAACAGTCTTAATGGCATTTATTATTGTTATAATACCACCAACCAATTTCAACCCGACGTAGAGGTCATCTTCTGGGCGTTTACACCATTGGTCGCCGTTATGTAGACAGGAGTGACACCACCAGCAGTCGACCAATGGAAGATGACCCCTACATCGGGTTGAAACCGGTTGGCGGTATAATAACAATAAATGCGATTAAGACTGTTTTTGAATAATTGATTAATCATACTAATCGCTGCTTCTCTCCACAACCATGTTGTCCAAAAATGTCGAGAATGTGCTTCAAACCAATCACAAACATTTGTGGCCCTGTGACATGACATCGTTGTTTAGGAAGATGAAGTCCATGAACGGCTGCAGCTCGTCTTCAGGTAGCTGAACATAAGCATTTCCAGTCAATGATCGGTTTAGTTGGACTAGAAGACCCCGTCTGTTCCATATAAACACAACCCACGCCATTATGGAGCCACCACCAGCTTCACTCGAAATTCACGATCCATTGACCACAAATCGATAAAGCGTGGCCTAGCTACTGTTTTCTGTCGTGATTACTGAAACCGACTTCTACGTCAACATCATACTCCGCAAGCCACCTAATGGTGTATGGCGGTACCACCATCTGATCCCTCCAAACCTGCTCCACTAGCGAATAGTGCGTGGGAAGAATGGTTGTCGGTAAGCCTCTGTATTGGCTCTAATTTCTCGAATTTTCTCCACGTGGTCAATACGCGAGACGTCTGTGGGGAGGAAGTAATATGTTGTCCAACTCCTCTTGAAAAGTGCTGCCCCGAAATTTCAATGGTAAATATCTCTGCGACGCACAACGCCTCTCTTGTAACGTCTGCCAGTGGAGTTTGTTTAACATCTCTGTAACGCTCTCTCGCCAGCTAAACGATCCCGTGACGAAACGCGGCCGGCCGATGTGGCTGAGCGGTTCTAGGCGCTTCGGCCCTGAACCGCGCTGCTGCTACGGTCGGGTAAGTAGTTCTAAGTTCTAGGGGACTGATGACCTCAGATGTTAAGTCCCATAGTGCTCAGAGCCATTTGAACCATTTGATGAAACGCGCCGCTGTTCGTTGGATCTGCTCTACGAGTTGCATTCAAGTTCTAAGGCCTCCGATTTTTTTTCTCCGGATTGGAAAGAGATAGAAACATGCGCATTGTTTTAAAATGAGGCCGCGTTCATTGTCAATACGTCCCAGAGATGGCAGCACCGTACGGCAGATGGAATTTTACCGCCAGCGGCGAGAATGAGAACTGTTTTAAATACTTAAAATGGCGACGTTTTCCTTACTTGAACAGTGTGCAATCATTCGTTTTCTGAATTTGCGTGGTGTGAAACCAATTGAAATTCATCGACAGTTGAAGGAGACGTGTGGTGATGGAGTTATGGATGTGTCGAAAGTGCGACAGTTTAATGAAGGCAGAACATCGTGTGACGACAAACCGAAACAACCTTGGGCTCGCACAAGCCGGTCTGACGACATGATCGAGAAAGTGGAGAGAATTGTCTTGGGGGATAGCCGAATGACTGTTGAGCAGATCGCCTCCAGAGTTGGCATTTCTGTGGGTTCTGTGCACACAATCCTGCATGACGACCTGAAAATGCGAAAAGTGTCATCCAGGTGGGTGCCACGAATGCTGACGGACGACCACACAGCTGCCCGTGTGGCATGTTGCCGAGCAATGTTGACGCGCAACGACAGCACGAATGGGACTTCGTTTTCGTCGGTTGTGACAATGGATGAGACGTGGATGCCATTTTTCAATCCAGAAACAAAGCGCCAATCAGCTCAATGGAAGCACACAGATTCACTGCCACCAAAAAAATTTCGGGTAACCGCCAGTGCTGAAAAAATGACGGTGTCCACGTTCTGGGACAGCGAGGGCGTAATCCTTACCCATTGCGTTCCAAAGGGCACTACGGTAACAGGTGCATCCTACGAAAATGTTTTGAAGAACAAATTCCTTCCTGCACTGCAATAAAAACGTGTGGGAAGGGCTGCGCGTGTGCTGTTTCACCGAGACAATGCACCCGCACATCGAGCTAACGTTACGCAACAGTTTCTTCGTGATAACAACTTTGAAGTGATTCCTCGTGCTCCCTACTCACCTGACCTGGCTCCTAGTGACTTTTGGCTTTTTCCAACAATGAAAGACATTCTCCGTGAGGAGGAAATCTTCAAGACCATGGAACGTGTCAGTACATGGAATTACAACGTAAAAGTAACAGCAGATAAAATGAAATGTTCATGAACCCGAAAAAAGTAAAGCCATAAGTTTAAGTTAACACAATCAGTAATGTAACACAAGAATCAGCTTAACTTTTCAAGGAAGTCCTCAACAGAACAGAAGAAACAGCCATCGACGTTTTTCTTAATCACGCTTTAGCCACGTAGTTTTTATTTCAAAAACCGCTTACAGTCACAGCCTCTACAGCATTGTGCTCTGATTGCCGCGTTGTATGAAAAGGGCTGAAGCTGCTTTCTGTTCCGTAGTAAAACACGCGCGTGGAAGTACCGAGAAATAGACTGTTCTTAATGTCTTTCATAAATTTACGGAGATAACCGGCTTTGAAGGTTTTCCGCGGTTGTACATAATGAAGTTGCTAAATACACTCCTGGAAATTGAAATAAGAACACCATGAATACATTGTCCCAGGAAGGGAAAACTTTATTGACACATTCCTGGGGTCAGATACATCACATGATCACACTGACAGAACCACAGGCACATAGACACAGGCAACAGAGCATGCACAATGTCGGCACTAGTACAGTGTATATCCACCTTTCGCAGCAATGCAGGCTGCTATTCTCCCATGGAGACGATCATAGAGATGCTGGATGTAGTCCTGTGGAACGGCTTGCCATGCCATTTCCACCTGGCGCCTCAGTTGGACCAGCGTTCGTGCTGGACGTGCAGACCGCGTGAGACGACGCTTCATCCAGTCCCAAACATGCTCAATGGGGGACAGATCCGGAGATCTTGCTGGCCAGGGTAGTTGACTTACACCTTCTAGAGCACGTTGGGTGGCACGGGATATATGCGGACGTGCATTGTCCTGTTGGAACAGCAAGTTCCCTTGCCGGTCTAGGAATGGTAGAACGATGGGTTCGATGACGGTTTGGATGTACCGTGCACTATTCAGTGTCCCCTCGACGATCACCAGTGGTGTACGGCCAGTGTAGGAGATCGCTCCCCACACTATGATGCCGGGTGTTGGCCCTGTGTGCCTGGGTCGTATGCAGTCCTGATTGTGGCGCTCACCTGCACGGCGCCAAACACGCATACGACCATCATTGGCACCAAGGCAGAAGCGACTCTCATCGCTGAAGACGACACGTCTCCATTCGTCCCTCCATTCACGCCTGTCGCGACACCACTGGAGGCGGGCTGCACGATGTTGGGGCGTGAGCGGAAGACGGCCTAACGGTGTGCGGGACCGTAGCCCAGCTTCATGGAGACGGTTGCGAATGGTCCTCGCCGATACCCCAGGAGCAACAGTGTCCCTAATTTGCTGGGAAGTGGCGGTGCGGTCCCCTACGGCACTGCGTAGGATCCTACGGTCTTGGCGTGCATCCGTGCGTCGCTGCGGTCCGGTCCCAGGTCGACGGGCACGTGCACCTTCCGCCGACCACTGGCGACAACATCGATGTACTGTGGAGACCTCACGCCCCACGTGTTGAGCAATTCGGCGGTACGTCCACCCGGCCTCCCGCATGCCCACTATACGCCCTCGCTCAAAGTCCGTCAACTGCACATACGGTTCACGTCCACGCTGTCGCGGCATGCTACCAGTGTTAAAGACTGCGATGGAGCTCCGTATGCCACGGCAAACTGGCTGACACTGACGGCGGCGGTGCACAAATGCTGCGCAGCTAGCGCCATTCGACGGCCAACACCGCGGTTCCTGGTGTGTCCGCTGTGCCGTGCGTGTGATCATTGCTTGTACAGCCCTCTCGCAGTGTCCGGAGCAAGTATGGTGGGTCTGACACACCGGTGTCAATGTGTTCTTTTTTCCATTTCCAGGAGTGTACACCTACAATGAATGTGTAGCGCAGGTGGTAACGTAATGGAATGTGAGCTAAACGCGGTTATTCGTGCGTTTCTACAAATGTTCCCAATACCATTTTTTCTTCTCGGTCAATTTGAAATACCTACATCTCGTAGTTATAAAACTCATCATCATTTTTTATGAATAGTGCAGGTCTTCTTGTTTCTAATTACATATTGGACACGAAATTCTTGTTTCCATTTCAAATACAAATTGTTTGTCATAGATGTTTTATGAAAGACTGTTCATAAAAGTTGTTTAAAGAAAGGAAACATAACAATTCAATTTGTAAGGCAAAAATGAAAAACCAGATCCTCTTTATTTGGACTTATCCATCGTTTTATACCACAGAGGTAAATAAGTATCGTAGAAATATGAAAGTCAATCATTTTGAGAGCATCGAGCACATCATACAAATGCTGCATTTTTTTATATTTGCTACTGTACCAATAAGCTGCCAGGCGTACTGGAACTAACGCACGCAGGTTTTTCACACGTCACTGCCGAACGCTGGCGGGGTATAGAGCGGCTCGTCATAATAGAAGAAGAGGAAAAGCTTCGTGGATTCTGTTGATGGTAGGCTCGCTATCAACGTAGCGGGTGACACTCCCAGAACTGAAGTGTATTTCCCGGATTCGGATAAGGAAGGAGCTAAGAGATTATCAGACGACTTCAGTGGCTTCAATATTTAACTATACGGTGAAATGCAGAGGAGAGAGCAGATAGATGGAAAGAATACATTGAAAGCCTCTATGAGGGTGAAGATTTGTCCGATGTGATAGAAGAAGAAACAGGAGTCGATTTAGAAGAGATAGGGGATCCAGTATTAGAATCGGAATTTAAAACAGCTTTGGAGGACTTACGGTCAAATAAGGCAGAAGGGATAGATAACATTCCATCAGAATTTCTAAAATCGTTGGGGGAAGTGGCAACAAAACGACTATTCACGTTGGTGTGTAGAATATATGAGTCTGGCGATATACCATCTGACTTTCGGGAAAGCATCATCCACACAATTCCGAAGACGGAAAGAGGTGACAAGTGCGAGAATTATCGCACAATCAGCTTAACAGCTCATGCATCGAAGCTGCTTACAAGAATAATATACAGAAGAATGGAAAAGAAAATTGAGAATGCGCTAGGTGACGATCAGTTTGGCTTTAGGAAAAGTAAAGGGTCGAGAGAGGCAATTCTGACGTTACGGCTAATAATGGAAGCAAGAAAAATCAAGACACTTTCATAGGATCTGTCGACCTGGAAAAAACGTTCGACAATATAAAATGGAGCAAGCTGTTCGACATTCTGAAAAAAGTAGGGGTAAGCTATACGGAGAGACGGGTCATGTACAATATGTACAACAACCAAGAGGGAATAATAAGAGTGGCCTATCAAGTACGCAGTGCTCGTATTAAGAAGGGTATAAGACAAGGCTGTAGCCTTTCGCCCCTACTCTTCAATCTGTACATCGAGGAAGCAGTGATGGAAATAAAAGAAAGGTTCAGGAGTGGAATTAAAATACAAGGTGAAAGGATATCAATGATACGATTCGCTGATAACATTGCTATCCTGAGTGAAAGTGAAGAAGAATTAAATGATCTGCTGAACGGAATGAACAGTCTAATGAGTACACAGTATGGTTTGGGAGTAAATCGGAAAAAGACGAAGGTAATGAGAAGTAGTAGAAATGAGAACAGCGAGAAACTTGACATCAGGATTGATGGTCACGAAGTCAATGAAGTTAAGGAATTCTGCTACCTAGGCAGTAAAATAACCAATGACGGACGGAGCAAGGAGGACATCAAAAGCAGACTCGCTATGGCAAAAAAGGCATTTCTGGCCAAGAGAAGTCTAGTATCAAATACCGGTCTTAATTTGAGGAAGAAATATCTGAGGATGTACGTCTGGAGTACAGCATTGTATGGTAGTGACACAGGGAGTGTGGGAAAACCGGAACAGAAGAGAATCGAAGCATTTGAGATGTGGTGCTATAGACGAATGTTGAAAATTAGGTGGACCGATAAGGTAAGGAATGAGGAGGTTCTACGCAGAATCGGAGAGGAAAGGAATATGTGGAAAACACCGATAAGGAGAAGGGACAGGATGATAGGACATCTTCTAAGACATGAGTGAATGACTTCCATGGTACTAGAGGCAGCTGTAGAGGGCAAAAACTGTAGAGGAAGACAGAGATTGGAATACGTCAAGCAAATAATTGAGGACGTAGGTTGCAAGTGCTACTCTGAGATGAAGAGGTTAGCACAGGAAAGGAATTCGTGGCGGGCCGCATCAAACCAGTCACTAGACTGATAAAAAAAAAAAAAAAAATACGGTGAAATCCTTCAATACTCTCTCACGTTACACACAGCTTATGCAGAAAAATTATCCTGTGGTTAAGTCAGCAATCATTTTTGTTTTTAATTACAATAGTACGTTAGCTAAAAACGATAACGTGTTGCTCTTTTCGTCTAGTCGACAAAGGAGCGTATTGTGGGAGATTTGCAGAGCATTATTTCATTTTGGTTAAAAATTAAATGACATTCTAAGCTGTATTGCTCCTCTGCTCGCTCCTCTTTACGTGTGAACTGCAGCTGGCCACGCCACTGCAGGCTAGCTGTACCAGCTGACCGGCCAGTGCTGTCCGAGTTAACCCTTTGTTGCCTGACGGTACTTACAAGTACCAGTAAGTTTTGACTCTCATTATTTTCTCGTGGTGCAGTTTCGTGATCTGGGAGCCTGTCGGTGCGTTACAGTAACTCTGCTCTACTGTTTCATAGCTGTTATTGTGCAATACATAGACCTCTCTGGCGGTCAGAGCTTGAAATTGTTTTTCGCGCGCTGCTGTGAAAACAGAAGATTGTATGTGCTTGTTTCCATGGTGTTGCCTGAATATATTCGCAATTTATTGAAACTTCCGTTGAGTTTTCCATTGTACGTACTTACCTTCTTTGTTTTGTTATAACAGTTTGAAGCATTACGTTACAAGTGAATGAGATAAAGTGGAAAATATAAGGCGGACTTATTAGTACCGTCAGGTTGTGCGAACACTTTGTTGTAGCAACAATGCATTACCTCTCACTAGTTGTTCTGTCCACTTTTTCTCACACAGAAGTCCTTAAATACATTTGCCTGTGGAACAACTAGAACAAACAGGAAAGGTTTGCCAGGGAATTTACCTAAAGAAAAATGTCTAAATCAAATCACAGAGTGTGATCTTTAGACCTAACAGTATTTCAACGGAAGGAAAATAAAGTAGTGTATTTTGCGTCAAACTTCCATGGCACTGAACAGAGCGTAGTGACAAGAAAACAGAAAGATGGAACTAGTATGACTATACCATGTCCAGTTATTGTATGTGATTACAATAAAAACATGGGTGGTGTGGATCATGCAGACAGATTACGTTCAACTTATGGTCTTGACAAGCGATCAAGGAAATGGTGGCACCGTCTCTTCTGGGGAGCAATAGAAATCGCTTTTGTCAATGCTTATGTCATTTTCAGTGATCTGCATGGGGCATTGCCACTGCTGGAATTCAGGCGTGCTGTGGCACTAGGGCTAATGAATGAACAGCAAGTGCCAAATCTCAAAAAGAGAAACTCTGGCAAAGATGAAATAACTCTCCCAAAGAGAAGGAAGGATAACTTTTCTGTTCCGAAGGATGTACGTCTTGGCAACCGAGGAAGCCATTTTGTAGTGTTCAGTTGTAAAAGAGGACGATGTGAAATGTGTGCGAAAAATAAAATTCAGGCGAGACCACATTCACAATGTAGTACATGTAAAGTGTATTTGTGCTGCAGTGAGAAAAAGAACTGTTTCCTACAATTTCATGAGGTATCACTAAATATGTGGTGTGTATATGCTGTCAAAAATGTATAGCTAAGTTACTATGTATTGTGAAGTTGCTCTAGAATAAATCTATGCGAAATTGAAAAAAAAATTCAGAAATATATTTCTGTTAATTAATTTTCTAATGTAAAAATATGTAATATTTATGTGGAATAAAGTACAAGTTATAAAAATTGGAGCATTTTTCTGCGCTTGTTGTGATTCTGTCCATGGAGTCTGACGGTACTTCTGAGTACCAGGAGAGAAAATAGTTGCAAAAAAGAAAATAAAATTTTACAAAAACTCCTGCCGTCATTTGAGGCCACAATAGCATAAATTCTGCATAGAAAATGTTAAAAAGTAAATTTTTTCTTATGTCAGGAAACAAAGGGTTAAATGCGCCGCTAAAGCTGTTGTCCCGTATTGTCGCTAAAGTCGATGTGCGCCTAACGCACATCACGAAACGTACCCTCATTACCGTACTTGACAGTACTCGAGACAGCTTGGCTGCAGTCCCACGTGAAACTGAAATCCAATGAGGGTCCAGCGAACGCGGAAGAATGCATAGCGCAATGTTTACATCAGGTTTATTCTTATGATGAACGGATTACAGCGACCAGAGGTCGACAAAAGATTCACGAACTTACACCAATAATTGCCCGAACTGCCCGTTTCTGAGCCAAAAATATCATTGTAGAATGGGAAAAGTTACCCCAAAATATAATACCATACGACATAAGCGAATGAAAGTAAGCAAAGTAGACTAATTTTCGTGACGAACGATCACTTACTTCAGTTACCGTTCGAATAGTGAAAATGGCAGCATTAAGCGTCTGAACAAAATCCTGAACGTGGCATTCCACGACATCTTACTATCTATCTGAACACCTAGAAATTTGAACTGTTCAGTTTCACTAATCAGAGGCCCAATCTGTGAAATTAAAACGTCGGTTTTGTTGACTTGTGTTTTAGAAACTGTAAAAACTGAGTTTTACTGTGATTTAGCGCTACTTCATTTTCTACGAGCCATGAACTTATCTCATGAACTGCACTATTTGAAACAGAACCAATGTTACACACAACATCCTTTACTACTAAGCTAGTGTCAACACCAAACAGAAATATTTTAGAATTACCCACAATACTAGAGGTCATATCATTTATGTAAATAAGGAACAGAAATGGCCAAACATTGATCCCTGGGGCAATCCCCATTTGACCGTACCCCACTCAGACCCCAGATCAGAGTCATTCTCAACACTGTGTATAATGACCTTTTGCTGTCTATTGTTGAAGTAAGAGGTGAACCAATTGTGAGCTACCCCCTGCATTCCGTAATGGTCCAACTTCTGGAGCAATATTTTGTGATCAACACAGTCAAACGCCTCAGTTAAATAAAAAAAAAATGCCTAGCGTTCGAAACGTTTTGTTTAATCCATCCAGTACCTCACAGAGGAAAGAGAATGTAGCATTTTCAGTCGTTAAATTAGTTCTTAAGCCAAACTGTACATTTGATAGAAAATAATGCGACATAAAATGATCAATTACCCTTACATACAGAGCCTTCTCAATAAATTTAGCAAACACTGTTGGCATAGAAATAGGCCAAAATTTTTTTACATTATCCCTTTCTTCCTTTTTATAAAGCGGCTTTACTACTGACTACTTTAATCGTTCAGGAAACTCATCATTCTTAAAGGAAAATTTACAAATATGGCTCTGTACAGGGCTAAGATATGCACCACAGTACTTTAATATTCTGCTAACCACTCCATCATTTGAGATGACGGCACAAAAACCGTTAATTTTAAGTTTTTGCGTCTGTAACAACTGCAAACGATAAGGATGTAGTTGTAAGCGTCTGCTTAAAAGTCTCCATACAGACGTCGCTGGAATTGCTGATTCACAGTTAACCTTCTGAACTGGTTTCTTGGTGGCTACGCGTGAAAGACTTTGTGACTCGGTCAACATGTTATTTACTCGCTTGTGGTCGTCTTGTCCCTTCCCTCTGGGAAGACAGCTGTGTCTTCAAACTGATGATTCAATCTATGGATATTATTACCACTTTGAGGATTACAGAGGAACTTAATACGGAACTCACGTTGCACTGTAACAAGAGATTCAGTGCTTGCGAATTGTAAAACATAAACAGCTTTCTGATCACGTCACCGTCTTTGCTACTAGTGCTTTATAAGGGGCGTTCAAAAAGAAACGAGCCAGAGGCACAATTACAGAAACCAGTACCTGTATGTTAGAGGTATTGACCCTGGCTGTTGAGACACTTGTCCCACAGTGACACAAGGTGGTCAATGGCTGTCTCATAAAATTCCCGACGCTGGGATGTTAACCAGTTCCGCACATACAGTTGGACGTCGAGGTGAATCGTTTGCACCTCAGAGTCCCTTTAAGGGAACCAAAAATGGCGTAATCACAGGGAGAGAGGTCCGGACTGTATGGAGGGTGTCTCAGAAGCTCCCATTTGAATTTCTGCAGGAGTGCCACGACTGTCTTGGCCGTACGAGGCCTTGCATTGACGTGGAGCAGAATGATTTGGCAGAATGATTTGATCGCTTGGCAAAGGGTGGTCAAGGATTGCGAGTAATGCTGGGGATTCACTGTTGTCCCATGCTGCAGGAAGTGAATCAGAAGGGGGCCATCTTGGTCAAAGGAGAACGTCAGCATTACCTTTCCTGCACTTGTGTGGACGGCCTTGGCTTTTTTTGGTGGTGGTGACCCTGGATACTTCCAGTGGAGACTTTGTCATTTTGATTCTGGTTCGAAGTGATTACACCATGACTCATCTCCATCCACCAGTTGTTCAGGAACGTATTCCCTTCCCGAGCATAGCACTGCAGATGAGCAAGACAGTGGGCCATTTGACATGCTTCCTGGTGTGGTTGTACGAGGTCATTCAAGTTCTAAGGCCTCCGATTTTTTTTTCTAATTAACTACTCACCCGAAATCGATGGAACTGCCGTTACTTCTCGACGTAATCGCCCTGCAGACGTACACATTTTTCACAACGCTGACGCCATGATTCCATGGCAGCGGCGAAGGCTTCTTTAGGAGTCTGTTTTGACCACTGGAAAATCGCTGAGGCAATAGCAGCACGGCTGGCGAATGTGCGGCCACGGAGAGTGTCTTTCATTGTTGGAAAAAGTCACTAGGAGCCAGGTCAGGTGAGGTGAGTAGGGAGCATGAGGGATCACTTGAAAGTTGTTATCACGAAGAAACTGTTGCGTAACGTTAACTCGATGTGCGGGTGCGTTGTCTCGGTGAAACAGCACACGCGCAGCCCTTCCCGAACGTTTTTGTCGCAATGCAGGAGGGAATTTGTTCTTCAAAACATTTTCGTAGCATGCACCTGTTACCGTAGTGCCCTTTGGAAGGCAATGGGTACGGATTACGCCCTCGCTGTCCCAGAACATGGACACCATCATTTTTTCAGCACTGGCGGTTACCCGAAATTTGTTTGGTGGCGGTGAATCTGCTGACTGGCGCTTTGTTTCTGGACTGAAAAATGGCATCCACGTCTCATCCATTGTCACAACCGACGAAAAGAAAGTCCCACTTGTGCTGTCGTTGCGCGTCAACATTGCTCGGCAACATGCCACACGGGCAGCCGTGTGGTCGTCCGTCAGCATTCGTGGCACCCACCTGGATGACACTTTTCGCATTTTCAGGTCGTCGTGCAGGATTGTGTGCACAGAACCCACAGAAATGCCAACTCTGGATGTGATCTGTTCGACAGTCATTCGGCGATCCCCCAAAACAATTCTCTCCACTTTCTCGATCATGTCGTCAGACCGGCTTGTGCGAGCCCGAGGTTGTTTCTGTTTGTTGTCACACGATGTTCTCCCTTCATTAAACTGTCACACCCACGAACGCATTTTCGACACATCCATAACTCCATCACCACATGTCTCCTTCAACTGTCGATGAATTTCAATTGGTTTCACACCACGCAAATTCAGAAAACGAATGATTGCACGCTTTTCAAGTAAGGGAAACGTCGCCATTTTAAGTATTTAAAACAGTTCTCATTCTCGCCACTGGCGGTAAAATTCCATCTGCCGTACGGTGCTGCCATCTCTAGGACGTATTGACAATGAATGCGGCCTCATTTTAAAACAATGCGCATGTTTCTATCTCTTTCCAGCCCGGAGAAAAAAAATCGGAGGCCTTAGAACTTGAATGCACCTCGTAGTTGATCACCTAGATGGGCAATGGGCAATGGATCCACCTTCATCAGTACAGATGCATAAGTACGTCCGACCTCCTGCAGGAATCTCAGATTAGTGAGCACGCAGGAAATGGGCAGGGGCTGCAAAGAGGTGATGCAGAGTGGGAATGTGAATCAGCTGTGAGGTTTGCTTGAGTGCGTGCAGTTGTGTTAACACTGTGTCCTGGATGGCTTAGTGGTTAATGCACCTGCGGGCTCGAACGCTGGGTCAGTACATATTTTCGCTCATCGCCACTGATTCCTTGTCATGTCCCGATGCAACTGATATAAGTAATCCCTTTCCTTTGTCTTCGCCCTTCACCTTCAATTTACTTATAAATAACACATTAAGTGAAAGGCCAACTTAAACAGTTCTGTTTGTATACTTGTGCTTATGCACATGCACCGTTACCTCTGTCTTCCATTATATAAAGGGTGTTCAAAAAGAAACGAGCCAGAGTCTGGAAGGCACAAACTGGTGAAAGGAGGGTAATATCGTGACGTGTGTAATGCGGTGTGGTTCCGACCACAGCGTGGAAGTTCACAGCCCATTACTAGAGGCTAGAGCACGTCACGTAACTATACAGAGCTAGCAGCAGCACGCATCAATCATCCAGCACTGCCAGTCACATTGCAAACAGTGACATGGAGGTGTCAAAAGAAGAGCAAAGAGGTGTTGTTCGTTTTCTGACAGCAGAAGTAGTAGGAGGAACGGACATTCATCAACGGATGTCATAACTGTACAGCGAACACTGCATGTCCTTGCAAGGGTCAAGGCCTGGCACAAGCGCTTCAAGGAAGGACGGGTGTCGTTAGCCGATGATGCATGGTCTGGAGCACCACACTGCATTACTGATGACATCGTACAGCTGGTGGATGCACTCATTACTCAGGATCACTGAGTGACTGTGAAAGCCATAGCTGCCGAGGTCGGAAGTGTTCACACCATCATTAAGGAACGACTGCACATGTGCAAAGTGTGTGTTCAGTAGGTGCCCCACAATCTACGTGGTGCATTCAAGTTCTAAGGCCTCCGATTTTTTTTCTCCAGACTGGAAAGAGATAGAAACATGTACATTGTTTCAAAATGAGGCCGCATTCATTGTCAATATGTCCCAGAGATGGCAGTACCGTACGGCAGATGGAATTTTACAGCCAACGGCGAGAATGAGAACTGTTTTAAATACTTAAAATGGCGACGTTTTCCTTACTTGAACAGCGTGCAATCATTCGTTTTCTGAATTTGCGTGGTGTGAAACCAATTGAAATTCATCGACAGTTGAAGGAGACATGTGGTGACAGAGTTAGGGATGTGTCGAAAGTGCGTTCGTGGGTGCGACAGTTTAATGAAGGCACAATTACAAGCCGTGCTGCTATTGCCTCAGTGATTTTCCAGTGGTCAAAACAGACTCCTAAAGAAGCCTTCACCGCTGCCATGGAATCATGGCGTCAGCGTTATGAACAATGTGTACGTCTGCAGGGCGATTACGTCGAGAAGTAACGCCAGTTTCATCGATTTCGGGTGAGTAGTAAATTAGAAAAAAAATCGGAGGCTTTAGAACTTGAATGCACTTCGTATATGAGTGCAGACACCACTCGGAATCCGCAGCTGTTATACACTATATGTAAATTGAAGATGGAGGGGGTGGAGGGAACGAAAGGAAAAGAAGGGGAAGGGATTAATGATGTCAGCTGTATCAGGACATGATGCAGAATCAGCAGTGGTGAACGAAAATGTGTACCAGACCAGGACTCGAACCCAGGATCTCCTGCTCGCAAGGCAGATGCATTAACCACTATGCCTCCCTGGCACAGTAGCTCTGATCAGCTGCTAGACTACCCTAGCACACCTCCCTCCTCTATCCAAATTCCGATTAACGCCTCAACCCTCTTGCTATTCCCCATAAAAACTCGATCAGCATTGCAGAGGCTCTCCAACTGTATTGGAATAGCACTCCAGCATTATACGAAATAGGGGATGTACATCACAGATGTTTGACACTTGAAATGATCTCTAGAACCACATAGCACCTACGGTGATGATGGAAATGGAAATGTCGTGTGGCTAGGGCCTCCCGTCGGGTAGACCGTTCGCCTGGTGCAGGTCTTTCGATTTGACGCCACTTCGGCGACCTGCGCGTCGATGGGGATGAAATGATGATAATTAGGACAACACAACACCCAGTCCCTGATCGGAGAAAATCTCCGACCCAGCCGGGAATCGAACCCGGGCCCTTAGGATTGACAGTCTGTGATATCTGGTTTATGGGGCGCTCAACTGCGTGGTCGTCAGCTGCCGTACAAAGTCCCAATTATTACACAGTCCAATTTTTCTACACAGTCCAATCTAGATATTGTCACGAACGATGGTAATGATGATGAAATGATGAGGACAACACAAACACCCAGTCCCCAGGTGGAGAAGATACCCAATCTAGCCGGGAATCGAACCCGGGACCCTGTGATTCAGAGGCAGCAACGCTGGCCACTAGACCATAGAGCAATTATGCCTGGCCTTCGGGCAGGAGTCCCATTTCGTTCGATGCTGTGGTGCGATTCTAATACAGCTGTAGAGCCTCTACAGGGCTGTTCAAGTTTGGGGAGGCTATCAACTGCACTGAGGCATCGACGGAAATTTGGATTGAGCAAGAAGGCGTGCTAGGGTATTACATTGAGTTTTGCAAAGCCAATCTGCCAGGGTGGCGTAGTGGTTAGTGAACCTGCGTAGTGAGCAGGAGACTCAGGTTCCAGTGCCAAACTTGGTAGAAATTTTCATTCGTCTCTTCAGTTTCCATATGTACATTATAATTTTTTGAGCGTAAAAATGCTACAAAGTATTGATGTCGAAAAATATGGTACATCTGATTATTTAGCAGCGGACATGGGATAACATGAAATAATTATTACGATGTATTGGCACCTACAGCACTTGAGAGTATTCTCTGAGGTCGAAATTATATAAAGTGTATATACAGGGTGAGTCACAAACTATTGCCACCTAGAGTAACTCCGAAAGTATGATGGTAGCTGAAAAGTTTGTAGGACAAGTGTTGCGTGGGTCAACGGGGGACATAATATGACGGTTTTTTGTTGCTAGGTGAGGTCACGTCGGAGATATGACGGTCAACTATGTTTTTTTTTAAATGGGGTGCTGTAGTTTGCTACTTATTTTCTGATAGCGGCTATCGAGACGTATCGAATGATGTGTAACAGTAAGGTCTTTGAAGGTCAACGAAGATAAAAAAGGCGGCATGAACGTCCATTTACAGAAGGTAGAACTCCAGAACTGCAATCTTCTTGTCATGGATTGAGTGGTATTCCTTATCACATCGGCATTTATCGAAGCACATGCTCTGGCAATTCTCTCTCGTATATCGTGCAAATAGTAAATATTCTCCGAATATGGCGTATATATCTAATGTGCCATTGATATATAAACACCTTTCGACAGTTTCGAATTACAACACTAATAGGAGCGGTAAGAGTAGTATCGTCGAATCAAGCGAATGTGAATGATGTATTCCTTCGAAGAACAAGTCGATATGTTCTCATTTACAGAGAATTCCAACGAAATTCAGTGAGAGCTTACATGTCGTACATTTAAATATGTGCATGATAAACTGAGAACAACTGGATCTTTAAAGTTTCGGAAACATATCCGGCAAAGAAAAGTTACTAACGAGGAAACGGGAATTGGTACTCTCGCCACTGTGGTTCGAGATCCTTGGGTCACTTGGCGTCAAATCGTAAGGGAATCTGGCATGAGCCAGAGTAGTGTTGTTCGTGTTCTGCATCACCGTAAATACCGTCCTTACCATATCAGTCTCCACCGAGAATTAACTGGTACAGTTTATATGCGTCGCACTGAATTCTGGCGATGGGCTCAACTTCAGATTCAGAGGGATGACACATTTATTAAACTGATTTTATTTACTGACGAAGCTACATTCACGAACCATGGAAATGTTAATTCGCATAACATGCATTATTGGGCAACTGAAAATCCATGTTGGCTGCGGCAAGTTTCACACGAAAAACCGTGGTCGGTGAGTGTATGGTGTGGGATTCTGGAGGACAGAATTATAGGCCCCTATTTCATCGAAGGAAATCTTAATGGTAGGAAGTACACCACATTCCAGAAGGAAACATTAGGTCTGTTATTGGAAGAAATACCTTTAGGAACAAGGAACAGAATGTGGTATCAAGACGATGGGTGTCTGGCACATTTTTAGCTGATGACTAGAAATGAGCTGCAAACACAATTCCCAGATAGTTGGATTGGACGCGGAGGAGATGTGTGGTAGCCGGCTTGTTCGCCAAGACAGGATGCCTCTGGATTTTTTTCTTGTAAGGATTCGTAAACCACAGTTTTTCCAACTACACTTGGAGATATGCGAGAGGGAATTGCCAGAGCATGTGCTTCGATAAGTGACGATGTGATAAGGAATACCACTCAATCGATGATAAGAAGATTGCAGCACTGCATTCCTACCAGTGGTCATCACTCCGAACATCTTCTGCAAATGGGCGTTGATGCCACCTTTTTGACCTTCGTTGACCTTACTGTTACACATCATTGGATTCGTCTCGATGGCCGCTATCAGAAAATAAGTTCCAAACTATAGCATCCTGTTTAAAAAAACAACGTTGACCATCATATCTCCGAAGCGACCCAACCAAGCAACAAAAAACCAACTCCATATCACGGGCCCCATTGTCTCATGCAACATTTGTCCCACAAACTTTTCAGTTCCCATCCTACTTTTGGTGCTATTTTAGGTGGCAATAGTTGGTGACTCACGCTGTATATACAAATATACTATACCGGGTGCTCAAAAAGTCAGTATAAATTTGAAAACTGAATAAATCACGGAATAATGTAGATAGAGAGGTACAAATTGACGCACATGCTTGGAATGACTTGGGGTTTTATTAGAACCAAAAAAATACAAAAGGTCAAAAAATGTCCAACAGATGGCGCTTCATATGATCAGAATAGCAATAATTAGCATAACAAAGTAAGACAAAGCAAAGATGATGTTCTTTACAGGAAATGCTCAATATGTCCACCTTCATTCCTCAACAATAGCTGTAGTCGAGGAATAATGTTGTGAACAGCACTGTGAAGCATGTCCGGACTTATGGTGTGGCATTGACGTCGGATGTTGTCTTTCAGCATCCCTAGAGATGTCGGTCGATCACGATACATAGTATGAAAGCTTTCACGACCGGATGACATATCTTCTGGTAAACCTTCCGGGATGTAAGGTCGTGGTCCATGAAACTCTTCAGCTCCTAACGTTTCGTCCAGAGCTGCGCTGGACATCTTCAGAGGGGTGTTTCTCCTCCGGTGAGTCGGCAAGACTCACCAGAGGACAAACACCCCTCTGAAGATGTCCAGCGCAGCTCTGGACGAAACGTTAGGAGCTGAAGAGTTTCATGGACCACGACCTTACATCCCGGAAGGTTTACCAGAAGATCACGATACACTTGCTACTTCAGGTAACCCCAAAGCCAATAATCACACGGACTGAGGTCTGGGGACCTGGGAGGCCAAGCATGTCATCACCAAACAACGTGCGCAAGAGATCTTTCACCCGGCTAGCTATACTTTGTTTTTTTTTTTTTTTGTTCTAATAAAACCCCATGTCATTCCAAGCATGTGTGTCAATTTTTACCTCTCTATCTACATTATTCCGTGGTTTATTAAGTTTTCAAATTTATACTAACTTTTTGATCACCCAGTATAAAGAAAATACGTATAAAAAGTGGCCAAGGAGGTACCATTACAATGTCCTTCACCAACTGTACGGCTGTGCTGCCCCACATGAAGACAATGATTTTTCGAATGTAATTGTCTGCAGTGTAGCCTCGTAGGGAAATGATATATTGGATGATAAGCAGACAAGAAGAGAATAAAAGCACTTGAAATGTGGCGCTTCATAAGGGATTGAAGTTTAGATGGGTATACTGTATAAATAATGGAATGTACTTAATCGAATCGGAGAGAAACATATGACGCAAACAGACTAAAGAAGGGGTCGGTTGATGGGGCAAATGCAAAGTTTTCGTAATGGAAGGGACGTACAGGAGCTGAAAGTCTTAGAGGGAGGGTGTGAGGGTTTGTGCAGACGAAGCGCAACTGTGTGCAGTTAGACCCCAGTGCTCATAGAACGACAACACTGCTAAAAAAAAAAAAAAAAAAAAAAAAAAAACCTCTTCCCGCGATGTTTCTGAGCTACTGATAGAACGCATACTGAAGGACGAGTTTCTTTGTTATGCATTTATCTGTGTTATTCCATTAACAAAAGCGATATGTTCTCAAGTAGGAAACGTTTAACACTGAACCTTTCACCTATTCTTTTACTGTTGAGAAGCTTCTGGACAAAGAACTTCTCCAGGAAGGCTCCACGGCGTTCCAGACACCGGGGAAGCACTGTATACGGCACAAGCACGCCATAATCACCGCCCGACGCTACAGCAGAAAAACAAACATACGAGGGTGGTTTGAAAAGTTCTCGGAATCACCACGAGAGGTCAGCGCTAGCGCAACGAGTTGTTCACGTGATATTCATTGGACTGTTGCCTGTAAACACGTCCTACGTCAGTGCTCTTGGAAGAGAGTTGTAGCGGTGACGTCACTCTGTTGTTGTTCTTGCGTAGTGATCTGCGAAGACGGAAAAATTATGATTCGAGCAGTGATTAAGTACTTCGTGGAGAAAGGTATGAAAGCAAAGGACATTCATGCCGATTTCCAGAATATACTGGGGGACTGATCCTTCATATTCAACTGCTGCCAAGTGGACAAATGAATTTAAATTTGGTCGGGAGAGCTTAGATGATGATCTGCACAGTGGCCGGCCAAAATGTGTCACTACTCCAGAAGACATTGCAGAAGTGCACATAACGGTCACGGAGGATCGCCGATTGAAACTGTGTGAAACTGCTCACGCTTGCCATATGTCATCTGAAAGGGTATTTTAACTGAAGAATTAGAAATGAAAAAATTGTTTGAAAGATGGGTGCTGCAACTCTTGATGTCCACCCGCACACATGTGCCGTCACCATGGCAAAATTAAACGAACTAAGGTATGAATTGTTGCCACACCCCCATATTAACCTGATATGGCTCGGTCAGACTTCCATCTGTTCCCAAAACTGAATATTTTTCTTGATGGACGAAGATTCACTTCAATCGAGGAATTGATAGCCGGAGTGGGATCAAGGCACATCGTTGGACCCAGTCTACAAGGGGACTACACTGACAAAAATAAAAAAGTTTCAGTGATGTAAGTACTTTTTTTATGTTTCGTTACGAGCACTTTTCAAACCACCCTCATACAAATTCCCACCAAATGCAATCAGATTCGTGGTAATATAGCAAATAACAAATTTCAATTATATGTTGGCGGAACATAGTTCAACATATCTGCACTTGGTCAGTCATACACTGACAGAGAAAACACTCACAACACCAAAAAATATTAATGTAGATTAGTGAAATTTTGGGGTATACATTTGTCTAGGTAACACATTTAAGTCATTAACATCGCAAGATCGCAGGTTAATGTAAGTGCGAGGTAAGCTATTGCAAACTTGAAATGCTGTTATCAGAATGAAATTTTCACCCTGCAGCGGAGTGTGCGCTGATGTGAAACTTCCTGGCAGATTAAAACTGTGTCCTAGACCGAGACTCGAACTCGGGACCTTTGTCTTTCGTGGGCAAGTGCTCTACCAAAATTTTTTTTTTTTTTTTTTTTTTTTTTTTTTTTTTTTTTTTTTTTTTTTTGTAATCTCATTTTGTTCGTTTTCGTTCGTTGCATCTGCTCAGGGTGGACGTCGCAAGACACCCATTTCAGTTCGTTGTTGATCGATTAACTCAGTTTTTTTATTACAGAGGGCAGCTAACCCTCTGACCAATCACGCTGAGCTACCGTGCTGGGGACTGAACTACCCAAGCACGACTCACGACCCGTCCCCACAGCTTTAATTCCGCCAGGACCTCGTCTCCTGCCTTCCAAACTTCGCAGAAGCTCTCCTGCACACCTTGAAATGCTGTTATATTCATAACCGGTGTAACCTCCAGAATGTTGAGTGCAAGCATACAGACATGCCTTCATTTTGTCATACAGGAGACGGGTGTCAATTTTTGGGATGGATTTACACGCCTGTTGCACTTGATCAGTCAGTACAGGGACGGTTCAATGCTGGTTGAGCATGAAGCTAGAGTTGTCGTCCGATGTTGAACCGTAATCCATTGGAGACAGATGTGGTGATTGAGTACACCAAGACAAACATGTCAACACTCTGTAGAGCTTGTTGGGTTACAACATCGATATGTGGGCAAGCATTATCCTACGAGGTGCATTCAAATTCTAAGGCCTCCGATTTTTTTTCTAATTAACTACTCACCCAAAATCGATGAAACTGGCGTTACTTCTCGACGTAGTCGCCCTGCAGACGTACACAATTTTCACAACGCTGACACCATGATTCCATGGCAGCGGCGAAGGCTTCTTTAGGAGTCTGTTTTGACCACTGGAATATCGCTCAGGCAATAGCAGCACGGCTGGTGAATGTGTGGCCATGGAGAGTGTCTTTCATTGTTGGAAAAAGCCAAAAGTCACTAGGAGCCAGGTCAGGTGAGGTGAGTAGGGAGCACGAGGAATCACTTCAAAGTCGTTATCACGAAGAAACTGTTGCGTAATGTTAGCTCGATGGGCGCAGCCATTCCCGGACGTTTTTGTTGCAGTGCAGGGAGGTATTTGTTCTTCAAAACATTTTCGTAGGATGCACCTGTTACCGTAGTGCCCTTTGGAATGCAATGGGTAAGGATTACGCCCTCGCTGTCCCAGAACATGGACACCATCATTTTTTCAGCACTGGCGGTTACCCAAAATTTTTTTGGTGGCGGTGAATCCGTGTGCTTCCATTGAGCAAACTGGCGCTTTGTTTCTGGATTGAAAAATGGCATCCACGTCTCATCCATTGTCACAACCGACGAAAAGGAAGTCCCATTCGTGCTGTCATTGCACGTCAACATTGCTCGGCAACATGCCACACGGGCAGCCATGTGCTCGTCTGTCAGCATACTTGGCACCCACCTGGATGACACTTTTCGCATTTTCAGGTCGTCATGCAGGATTGTGTGCACAGAACCCACAGAAATGCCAACTCTGGAGGCGATCTGTTCAACAGTCATTCGGCGATCCCCCAAAACAATTCTCTCCACTTTCTCGATCGTGTCGTCAGACCGGCTTGTGCGAGCCCGAGGTTGTTTTGGTTTGTTGTCACACAATGTTCTGCCTTAATTAAACTGTCGCACCCACGAACGCACTTTCGACACATCCGTAACTCCGTCACCACATGTCTCCTTCAACTGTCGATGAATTTCAATTGGTTTCACACCACGCAAATTCAGAAAACGAATGATTGCACGCTGTTCAAGTAAGGAAAACGTCGCCATTTTAAGTATTTAAAATAGTTCTCATTCTCGCCGCTGGCGGTAAAATTCCATCTGCCATATGGTGCTGCCATCTCTGGGACGTATTGATGATGAACACAGCCTCATTTTAAAACAATGCACATGTTTCTATCTCTTTCCAGTCCGGAGAAAAAAAATCGGAGGCCTTAGAACTTGAATGCACCTTGTATTGAAAAACCCCCCTGGAATGCTGTTCGTGAATGACAGTACAGCAGGTCGAATCTCCAGACTGTCAACAGTTTTGCATTCAAGGCACTTGGGATAACCACGAGAGTGCTCCTGCGGTCATACGAAATCGCACCACAGACTATTACTACAGGTATAGGTCCAATGTGTCTAGCACGCAGACAGCTTCGGTAGAGGTCCTCGACTGGCCTCCTTGTAACCAACACACAGCCATTGCTCGCATCGAGGCAGAACCGGCTTTCATCAGAAATCATGACAGGCCTCCAACCTGCCCTCCAATGAGCTCTCGCTTGACACCACTGAAGTCCAAATGGCGGTGGTTCGGGGTCGTCAGAATGCACGCTATAGGATGCCTGGCTCAGAGCTGTCCTTGAAGTAACAGGTTCGTAACAGTCCTTTGTGTGACTGTTGTGCCAGCTGCTGCTCAGATTGCTGCTGCGGATGCAGAACGATGCTCCAGAGCCATACACCAAACACAATGGTCTTCCCTTTCGGTTGTGCCACGGGGACGTCCAGAGCCCGGTCTTTTGGCAACGTACATTTTCGTGAACATCATTGCCAGCAATCATGTACAGCGGCTACATTCCTGCCAAGTCTTTCAGCAATATCGCAGAACGAACATCCGGCTTCTCTTAGCCCTATTACATGACTTCGTTCAAACCCACTGAGGTATTGTTATTGGCGTATTTGTCGCCTTAAGTGGGGTAGGTCGTCAAACGGGGCAACTTGGAGCGGGAGAGGCACCACAGGACATTTTAATTTCCACTGTCTACATTTTTACAAATAAATTCATAAAATTTTATCAGCATGAGCAGGAAGGATTCAGGATTCACACTCATAGCAGCGGAAGTTGTAAAACATAATAAAATAAATTTTTTTTACATGTGAAATTTCATCTTTTTTTTTTTACTTACTGTTGGCTGCATTTGTTGATATAGGTAAACTTTTCTTCATGATGAATTTTGTACAGAATACAAACCATACTTACTGGTGTGTGAAACTCTAAAATTTATTTAATTTACGAAGAAATGAACGAGCTGTTACATTTTAAACTTCATGTTAAGAAAAAATTCAAATTTTATAGTTAATTGTGTCAATTTTTAGCACAGATTTTAATAGATTTTGGAAAATTGTACAGTTTCATACACCGGTAAGTATGGTTTGTATGCTGTGCAAAATTAATCGAATGCTGAACTTGTTTGGTCCACTCAAACAGGCATTAAGGGGCCGTCGATTTGCCTCGGATGGAGCAGTGAAAGAAGCGGTGCATTCCTGGCTCGCAGCTCAACCTAGAACCTTCTTTTATGAGGGCATCAGGAAGCTTGGACAACGATAGACCCTCATATTTGTTACGAGACACGCAGTTTACTCTGAAGAGCCAAAAATTATGAATCCCTGCTTAATAGCTCGTTTGCACATCTTTGGAGCGAAATACATAGCAGATTCTGCTTATCAGAGATCTGACAGTTTGATGGTAGGTTTACGAAAGTATGTGGCATTAGATGTCTATGAATAAGACATGTAATTCACGTAAATAACGGGCCGCTGATTTGCGTTGGCGGAGAAGGTAGCCGAGAGCGACCCAGATGGGTTTCACAGGATTTATATCAGGCGAATTTGGTCGCCGAGACAGCAACGTTCACTATAACTCTCCTCAGACCACTGTAGCACGATTCTGGTTCCGAGACACACATAATTATACTGTTGAGAGATGACATCGCTGCCGGGGAAGACTTCAAGGCTGAAGGGATGCAGGTGGTTCGCAGCTGCCAGCGTGTCTTCGATTACTACAGCAGGCTCCATGTAAGGAGAATGTCTCCTGTAGCATAATGCTGCTCCCACCAGCCTGCGACCGTAGCGCTGCACGTTTCGAGCCGCCTCTCACCTCGATGACGGCGTTTGTGGAGGTGACCATCGACCTAGTGTAACAAAAATGTGATTCACTCAAAGAGCTGACACGTTTCCGCTGATTGTCAGTCCAATCCCGATGGTCCCATGCACACTGCAATCGTATTTGCCCATGTTGGTCAACATGTGAACAGGCAAGGGTGGTCTGCTGCGGAGCTCCATGTTCAACAACATACGATGGACGGTGTGCTCCGAAACACTTGTAAGTGCACCAGCATTGTACTCTTTCGGCAGAGATGTCACAGATCACCATCTATCCTACTTTACTGAGTAGACAAGCCTCGGAACCCCACGTTCTCTGAAGAGTTGTGGGCGACCAACCATTCAGCACCTAGTGGTATGAAACTTCCTGGCGGATTAAAACTGTGTGCCCGACCGAGACTCGAACTCGGGACCTTTGCCTTTCGCGGGCAAGTGCTCTACCATCTGAGCTACCGAAGCACGACTCACGCCCGGTACTCACAGCTTTACTTCCGCCCGTATCTCGTCTCCTACCCTCCAAACTTTACAGAAGCTCGCAGGAGAGTTCGAGTTTCGGTCGGGCACACAGTTTTAATCTGCCAGGAAGTTTCATATCAGCGCACACTCCGCTGCAGAGTGAAAATCTCATTCTGGAAACACCTAGTGGTAGTTTCACTGTCCTTCCTCTTTCTGTAGATACTCACGACAGTAGCCCGTGAACATTCGACCAGCTTCTCTGTTATCGAGATACCCGTTCACAGGCTCTGCATAATAATAATTTGCCCTTTGCGAAAGTTGCTTATGTCAACGGATTTCCAGATTTATAGCCCATATATTTGCTAGGGTGATCCCCCGTTGGTCTCTGCTTCGCTTATATACGAGGGTAAATCAATTTAGTTATATTTTTGTTTATTTTGGTAGTACTGTCGTTTTACGTTGATTCAGTATTTGTTGTTGCATCTTTGCAATTTTCAAGCTGCTAGGTCAGTTTCGTTATCGCTGCCGTGCTGTTAATGATGGCTGCTCCGCTATTTGCGACAAAGAAGAGCAACGTTCAGTGATCCGTTTTTTGTGATCGGGACGCGTATCAGGGGCCGAAATTCATCGAAGACTTTCGGTGCAGTACGGGAAAAGAGTTTTTGCCACAACAGAGTGTCTACGAATGGATTGAAAAATTCCCAAATGGCCGCAAAAGTGTTATGCCCGATGAAGGAGCCGGACGACCGTTTACCGCCACAAATGAAGAGACCATTGAGCGTTCACGTGAAATGATTCTCTTAGACAGACGATTAACTACTGACGAAGTGGCACATCGTCTGCGAATTAGTCACGGTTCTGCATACGAAGTCATCCACAACGGACTTGGGTTTCATAAAGTTTGTGCAAGTAGGGTCCCGAACCAACTGACATGGTTGCATAAACAAACGCGCTTGGACATCTGCAAAAAACATTTGGATCGCTGTGGTAACAAAGGGGACAACTTCTTAGACACGATAATTACTGGTGACGAAACATGGATCCATCACTACGAGCCCGAGAGTAAACGGCAGAGTATGGAATGGAAACATCCAAATTCGCCGTGAAAGAGAAAGTTCAAGACCCAACCGTTCGCCGGAAAACTGACGCTTGCAGTTTTTTGGGACGCACAAGGTCCAGTACTGGAACGTTATGGGGAAAGGGGGACAACAATAAACAGTGTACGTTACAGTGAGATGCTTATTGTCAGGCTAAAGCCTGTAATTCGAAGCAAACGCCGAGGATTGCTGTCAAAAGGTGGTGTGTTGTTGCACGACAATGCCCGTCTGCATACTGATGCCCACACTGCTGAAGCGATCCAGAAACTAAAATTTTAAATACTGGATCATCCTCCAAGTAGTCCCGATCTTGCCCCTTCTGACTATCACTTGTTTGGTCCACTCAAACAGGCATTAAGGGGCCGTCGATTTGCCTCGGACGGAGCAGTGAAAGAGGCGGTGCATTCCTGTCTAGCAGCTCAACCTAGAACCCTCTTTTATGAGGGCTTCAGGAAGCTTGGACAACGATGGACCAAATGTGTTGAAACGCAAGGAGGCTATGTTGAAAAATAATGTTCTTCTAAGTTTCCTACTTGATTACAATAAAATTTTACACTCATTTTGTGGATAATAACTGACTTACCCTCGTACTTTCGTTACCGCATCACTTCCACGGAACACTTCTAGGCGCCATCCAACGTCGCCTTGACCAGCAATCATAATACTTTCGCTCAATCAGTGTTGGGGTCTTCAGTCCAGAGCCTGGTTTGATGCAGCTCTCCATGCTACTCGTTCCTGTTCAAGCTTCTTCATCTCCCAGTACCTAGAGCAACCTACATCCTTCTGAGTGCTTAGTGTAATCATCTCGGAGTCTCCCTCTACGATTATTGCCCTCCACACTGCCCTTGAATACTAAATTGGTGACTCCTTGATGCCTCAGAAGGTGTCCTACGAACCGATACCTTCTTCTAGTCAAGTTGTGCCTCAAATTCTTCTTCTCCCCAGTTGTATTCAGTACCTGCTCTTTAGTTACATGATCTACCCATCTAATCTTCAGCATTCTTCTGTAGCGCCACATTTCGAAAGCTTCTGTTCTCTTCTTGTCTAAACTATGTACCGTCCATGTTTCACTTCCATATGTGGCTACACACCATACAAATACTTTCAGAAAAGTTACATCGATACTCGATGTTAACAAATTTGTTTTCTTCAGAAACGCTTTCCTTGCCATTGCCAGTCTACATTCTATATCCTCTCTACTTCGACCGTTATCAGTTGCTTGCTCCCCAAATAGCAAAACTGATCTACTACTGTAAGTGCCTCCTTACCTAATCTAATTGCCCGAGCAACATCTGATAAGAGTATGTGACCAATTATACATTGAATAATATATATTTTTTATCATAGAACTGGTATCTATACTGCCAAACTAGTTCAAAAAATGGTTCAAATGGCTCTGAGCACTATGGGACTTAACAGCTGTGGTCATCAGTCCCCTAGAACTTAGAACTACTTAAACCTAACTAACCTAAGGACATCACACACATCAATGCCAGAGGCAGGATTCGAACC
The DNA here is from genome assembly GCF_021461385.2 of Schistocerca piceifrons. Taxonomy (NCBI): domain Eukaryota; kingdom Metazoa; phylum Arthropoda; class Insecta; order Orthoptera; family Acrididae; genus Schistocerca; species Schistocerca piceifrons. The sequence continues at coordinate 86,269,516 of NC_060148.1, forward strand.
TGCGACCGTAGCAGTCGCACGGTTCCGGACTGCGCTCCTAGAACCGCTAGACCACCGCAGCCGGCTGCCAAACTAGTAATTCACCTGCGAGAACTGAACGCTAACTCCCTTGTATCTCTGATTCCAAAGTTTGTATGCTGTTCTGGTAGGAGAAAGTTCGGTACAACAGGGTATCGGTTCAAACTGGGAACCTTCACATCTCTGTAATTAGTGCTGCCATAGGTCTGGTAATGCTCGGAGTTACTAACAACCGTCATTTCAGAAAGTTTTAGAGAATCATCATTAGCGGTCACTTACTCCTTTTTAAAGTTGAACCTCTGAAGCATTTAGATCCTAGGCTAGAAATGAAAAAGTATATGTTTCACTGTTTTTGGAAATTCAACTCCTAAAAAAGTGAAATAGCGCCATCACTGCACAGCCCAAACAGCTAAAAACAAAAACTATAGAATTGGAGAGATTATTTCATTGTGAAAGCATTTTCTAACCTAATTCTATGAATATTTGTATTTGGCTTTCCTGTTAGAAATAAAAAAAGTACGTTTCACAGGGCGAAATAGGAGATGAAAATTTTTATGAAAATATTTCGTTATTTTTTTACAGATAAATCTATGAAAATTGGTATTTCACTTCTCGTTTGGATATAAAAGAAATATGTGGTAGGGGATGAAAGTTTCTATGGAAATACTACCAGAAGAACACAAGAGGCACAATTAACAGAAACCTTGGATTCCAGCTAACAAAAATCTCTTTTTAGTCAGAAGTATATCTGCAAAAAGATCGTGCTTCTATGGCCTTAATTAGCATCTAAAGTTTAGAAGCTTTTGCAATTTATGAACCACACAAAAATTCAATTAAAGGAAAAAATCTGTGCAGACCATAAAGTCTATGTGAGCGCAGCAGCAGACACTAAGCTATTTATCAAATATTTTTGCTAAGTTAGTTATCAAATATTTTTGCATGTCACACCTTCTAACCCCTCTCTCCCCATACACCAACCCTTGATTCGTTAAATAAATGAAGAAACACCATCTGGTTCACTTCTTTTATTACTGAATACAGGTTTCAACCTGAACTGTAGATCATCTTCTAATCTAGTTGGAACAGGAAAAAAGGGAACAACAATAAAAATTACAAAAGTATGTTATTACAGACATACTATCAGAAGTTGCAAAATTAGCAACAAAATATTATAAGAATCCACTCATACCTGGGGCCACAAAGTGCATTTTCTTAATGTGTTACCTTGTTGTTGTTGTTGTTGTTGTGGTCTTCAGTCCTGAGACTGGTTTGATGCAGCCCTCCATGCTACTCTATCCTGTGCAAGCTTTTTCATCTCCCAGTACCTACTGCAACCTACATCCTTCTGAATCTGCTTAGTGTATTCATCTCTTGGTCTCCCTCTACGATTTTTACCCTCCACGCTGCACTCCAATACTAAATTGGTGATCCCTTGATGCCTCAGAACATGTCCTACCAACCGATCCCTTCTTCTGGTCAAATTGTGCCACAAACTTCTCTTCTCCCCAATCCTATTCAATACTTCCTCATTAGTTATGTGATCTACCCATCTAATCTTCAGCATTCTTCTGTAGCACCACATTTCAAAAGCTTCTATTCTCTTCTTGTCCAAACTATTTATCGTCCATGTTTCACTTCCATACATGGCTACACTCCATACAAATACTTTCAGAAACGACTTCCTGACACTTAAATCAATACTGGATGTTAACAAATTTCTCTTCTTCAGAAACGCTTTCCTTGCCATTGCCAGCCTACATTTTATATCCTCTCTACTTCGACCCTCATCAGTTATTTTGCTCCCCAAATAGCAAAACTCCTTTACTACTTTAAGTGCCTCATTTCCTAATCTAATTCCCTCAGCATCACCCGACTTAATTAGACTACATTTCATTATCCTTGTTTTGCTTTTGTTGATGTTCATCTTATATCCTCCTTTCAAGACACTGTCCATTCCATTCAACTGCTCTTCCAAGTCCTTTGCTGTCTCTGACAGAATTACAATGTCATCGGCGAACCTCAAAGTTTTTATTTCTTCTCCATGAATTTTAATACCTACTCCGAATTTTTCTTTTGTTTCCTTTACTGCTTGCTCAATATACAGATTGAACAACATCGGGGAGAGGCTACAACCCTGTCTCACTCCCTTCCCAACCACTGCTTCCCTTTCATGTCCCTCGACTCTTATAACTGCCATCTGGTTTCTGTAAATAGGCTTTCGCTCCCTGTATTTTACCCCTGCCACCTTTAGAATTTGAAAGAGAGTATTCCAGTCAACATTGTCAAAAGCTTTCTCTAAGTCTACAAATGCTAGAAACGTAGGTTTGCCTTTCCTTAATCTTTCTTCTAAGATAAGTCGTAAGGTCAGTATTGCCTCACGTGTTCCAGTGTTTCTACGGAATCCAAACTGATCTTCCCTGAGGTTGGCTTCTACTAGTTTTTCCATTCGTCTGTAAAGAATTCGTGTTAGTATTTTGCAGCTGTGACTTATTAAACTGATAGTTCGGTAATTTTCACATCTGTCAACACCTGCTTTCTTTGGGATTGGAATTATTATATTCTTCTTGAAGTCTGAGGGTATTTCGCCTGTTTCATACATCTTGCTCACCAGATGGTAGAGTTTTGTCAGGACTGGCTCTCCCACGGCCGTCAGTAGTTCCAATGGAATATTGTCTACTCCGGGGGCCTTGTTTCGACTCAGGTCTTTCAGTGCTCTGTCAAACTCTTCACGCAGTATCATATCTCCCATTTCATCTTCATCTACATCCTCTTCCATTTCCATAATATTGTCCTCAAGTACATCGCCCTTGTATAGACCCTCTATATACTCCTTCCACCTTTCTGCTTTCCCTTCTTTGCTTAGAACTGGGTTTCCATCTGAGCTCTTGATATTCATACAAGTCGTTCTCTTATCTCCAAAGGTCTCTTTAATTTTCCTGTAGGCGGTATCTATCTTACCTCTAGTGAGATAGGCCTCTACATCCTTACATTTGTCCTCTAGCCATCCCTGCTTAGCCATTTTGCACTTCCTGTCGATCTCATTTTTGAGACGTTTGTATTCCTTTTTGCCTGTTTCACATACTGCATTTTTATATTTTCTCCTTTCATCAATTAAATTCAATATTTCTTCTGTTACCCAAGGATTTCTACTAGCCCTCGTCTTTTTACCTACTTGATCCTCTGCTGCCTTCACTACTTCATCCCTCAAAGCTACCCATTCTTCTTCTACTGTATTTATTTCCCCCATTCCTGTCAATTGCTCCCTTATACTCTCCCTGAATCTCTGTACAACCTCTGGTTCTTTTAGTTTATCCAGGTCCCATCTCCTTAAATTCCCACCTTTTTGCAGTTTCTTCAGTTTTAACCTACAGGTCATAACCTGTGCAAAATTCTACCAGGCGGCTTCCTCTTTCATTTCTGTCCCCCAATCCATATTCACCTACTATATTTTCCTTCTCTCCCTTTTCCTACACTCGAATTCCAGTCACCCATGACTATTAAATTTTCGTCTCCCTTCACAATCTGAATAATTTCTTTTATTTCATCATACATTTCTTCAATTTCTTCATCATCTGCAGAGCTAGTTGGCATATAAACTTGTACTACTGTAGTAGGTGTGGGCTTCGTATCTATCTTGGCCACAATAATGCGTTCACTATGCTGTTTGTAGTAGCTTACCCGCACTCCTATATTTTTTTATTCATTGTTAAACCTACTCCTGCATTATCCCTATTTGATTTTGTGTTTATAACCCTGTAGTCACCTGACCAGAAGTCTTGTTCCTCCTGCCACCGAACTTCACTAATTCCCACTATATCTAACTTCAACCTATCCATTTCCCTTTTTAAATTTTCTAACCTACCTGCCCGATTAAGGGATCTGACATTCCACGCTTACCTTACCTTACCGTATCTTTTTATTCTTGAGCTCGTTATTTATTTTATTTTATTAGGGAGGCTGTTTTAATATACTAACCTATGACATGCATACATATCACACGATGACACAAAAATTATTACCCATCAAAAGTACTTGTATTTTATGTTAGTTGACAAACTGCAATTTTTTGTTCGAGGTACGTGTAGTTTCTCGTAATATTCTGCTGTTAATTGAGCAGCCTCTAATGGTAATCTTTGTATTTCACAATTTCATCATTTTTATTGTTGCTGCATCTCTTTCATGTTACAACTAGACCTGAAGATGATGTGCGGTACAGATTGAAATTCGTAGTCGGTAATAAAAGAAGTGATCCAGATGGTGACTGTTTATTTATTATAAGAAAAGAGGTCATGGTTCCTATGACACGGCATCAATTATGGATTGATTGATTACTTGATGTATTGATGGCTGGGTCACTGATAAATTTATTGATGCAAGGATGATTGATTAATTCGTGATGGATGGATAGCTGGCTGTATGTACAGATGACAGAATCTTTTGATGTGAATGATTGACACCCCTCCTCCCCCCCCCAATCTCCAGATCATAAAGGTAATATAACTATGCATCAAATTTGGAATACAGTAAGGTATTATTATAACTATGAGGGAAGAGGGATGTTTTCTGGAAAGAAATTTAGAAAATAAGTGTGCAGTATTCTCATTTCTCCGACAGTAGGCAGATATGTTGTGCACAATGAAATGAACATAGTGAATAATTGCCACTATATATCATATAAAGTATGCAATACAGATGTTTTAAATACACTTCATTGTTCAGCAAATTACAAGACATACTGTACAAAAATCAATTGGACCAAAGTTTATACATTTATAGCTATACATTAAACAATAATAATTACAGAATTATTATGTACACAGTTCACTGCATAACTACGGTGTACTTAAATGGTAGATTACACTATTTATGGAGAAATTTACTCCTTGGGCTCCAGATTCCTTCTGTTCTTCAAGAAATGTACTACCAATGCAAAAACTTACTACAGCTGTGCTGTGTCATGTCCTTGACAACAAAAAAAATCAAACGGAATAATAATTTAATAGATAACTTAGACATTATCTACAGGCCATAATATATGTATTTTTCTCATAAGTGCTATACTACCTAATGCATAACATTTTTTAAAAATGTGGAATTATTTTCTTACATTGGATAGTTGAACTGTATAAATCCATCTCTGTACAGCTTTGCTGATAAATAATGCTGCAACAGTACACATTGACATGAGTGTACAAACTTTGCTACAAAATATATTTATATATAAAACAGAATGAAGGATTCAGAAAATTTGGTGCTATACATCACTCAATACAATATTGTTAGTAAGGAAATTGTGACAGTCCTTCATAATAATATAACACATCTCCATTAATATTTCTCAGCTAGTTGCATACTAGAATTGACACATTACAATTTAACACAGATAATTCTACATCTCTTAGCTTTTAAATGTTTTTCTGTTGGAACTTTGGTGCTCTGATTTTAAAAACAGTAGTGGTGTAAGCGTCATCTATTGTAGGCCAACATTATTCCACTGAACAGGGTTCTAAACACATTCTAATACACTCCAAAACTAATACATACATTTAGTTTCCCTACACTAACAAATTGTATCAAATCTACAAATGACACTTTGGCTTCTAAAGTTAAAACATGCACACATATAACACATAACCTAAAACCAGAATAAAATGTGTGGCTTTTGCTCACTGGAAAGCCACCACACTTATTAAGACGTATTCCCCCTTCATTTTGTTGTTGGATAATCAGTTTATTTCTATAGATTAGATTCATATTTCAAAGAGATTAAAACTGCACTTATTGTAACCTCACATGCAAGGAGAAAGAAATTGCAATCTCTGACAGAGGTAAAATTATCCACATTGATTATTCACAGAAAGGAAAACGCAACAGCAGGGGAAGCTCTGATGTATCAGGAAATGTTTTATTGTAAAGATGATCAATCACTGTCAGTTCTTCACAAATATTTACCTGCAGCTGTCACCAAACATGTTTAAAACAAACTGTATATGTGATGTGAACTGTTAATTAGTGGCACTACTATTCCTTTGTACACTTATGGTACTCAGCCAGATTCAAAATATGGATTTGTTTTCAGAGTGCTTGCATGTGCATGAATCTTCAGTCAAAGTGAAGAAGGATTACAAGACCAGTTGAATGGAATGAACAGTCTAATGAGTACAGAATATAGATTGAGAGTAGACTGAAAAATGATCAAAATACTGAGGAGTCACAGAAATGAGATTAACAATAAATGTAACATAAAAATTGGGGATTACATAGAAGACAAAGTTAAGCAGTTCTGCCACATTGGAAGTAAAATAACACATGCTGGACATAGCAAGGTGTCCATGAAATGCAGAACAGCACAGGCAGAAAGGGTATTCCTGGTTATGATGTCAAATATTTGCCTTAAATTGATGAAGAAATATCTGAGAATGTATATTTAGAACTCAGCATTGTATGGTACTGGATGATGGCCTATGTAAATTGAAGCTTTTGAAATGTGGTGCTATAGAACAATGTTGAACATTAGGTGGACTGATAAGACAGGGAATCAGAAGATTCAGCAAAGAAAGGAAAATGGGTCACATATTGAAACGGTTGAGAAGAAGGAGGGACAGATTGTTAGGACATGTAAGACATCAGGGAATAACTTTGATGGTACTAGAGGGAGATGTAGAGGGTAAAACCTGTAGGGAATGAGAGTGATTGGAATACAACTAACACTCGCAGATGTAACCAGCAAGTGCTACTCTGAGATGAAGAGTTGGCACAGAAGACGAATTCATGACAGGCTGTATCAAATCCGTCAAAAGGCAACCATGTATAATAGCTGAATACTGGCAGAAGTCTTAACACTGATGGCTAAGGTAATCAAATAATTGAGATATTCTTCATGTGAAACAGATGAAAGAAACTGACTTGAGTGGTTAAGTAAGGTGAGTGATGTTGAAACTTAGGAGGTCGATAAGGGCCCATAAGTTGGATGTGAACAAATAAAGCTGTGTTTAATTTGAGTGATGTCTCATGATTTTAGAAAAAGTGTTAAACACAGTTCCCTATATATACAGGCCGCAGTGCACAGGCTGATTTAAGTATTCAGTTCAATTTTTGATAGGCAGCTTTGTATCTGGCTGCTGGGAACTTGGATGAAGATTGTTATTAAAAATGAGGAATGAAAAAGGGAGGGGGGTGTACACACTGCAGACAACTGGAGGTATGTCTCCTAAGAGAGATAAAAGACAGTTTTATTTATATCATGTAAAACTATTTATTATTATGGGGCTAACTTGGATACCAGAAATAATTAGAAAAATTTCAGAGGTTCATGCAGATTGGTGCATTTTTGTTTCCTTACATGGCATTCAGTAAACTTTTTATCTTGATGTTTGATTTTTAAACAAGAAAATGGAAGTATGCAATGGGGAAAGATGCTTGGAGAACACTGTGAACACCAAAATAGTGTTAATAATGTCAGTGTCTCAGGAATGCAAAAACACGCATGAGATGTACAGCATCATCACAAAAAATCATGCAATGTCAGCAGTACATCAAGTCTCTCTTCCAACAAAGTAACTGTCAGAAGTACACCATCATCAGCTCCCTAAGAGGAAACTAGAACTGTAACAGATGTCATTCAAAACTCTGTATTCGCTTCATACTGAAACACCAAAGATGAAAGCATGAGAAGGGTAATGGTTGTGGACACCTTGACTTAAGCTGATAGGGGATATGTGCACCTGTCTTATTGATCTCAGCTCCTAATTTAATCACATGAGACATAACGGCTATTAATGTTCCTATTTTGGACTAGGGATATGTCTTCATTAGCAACAACAAGAATTCTGCAGTTCTTTATGTTCTAGTGGCTTCAAATGGACACTCTACTGTGGACTATGGGAATTGGCTACATGCTTGTATTGTGCACATGTTGTATTTGAAACAAAATTTCTGCATGGACAAGAGGGTCATGTCTGAAGAGCAAAAAACTTTGGTCTTACTGAAATCAACGACATAAAAATGTACGGATACCTATTTCATCATATTTGTACAGTCTATATCTTTGATTTTACTTACAACTGACAAAAACATACCACAACTTATTTCCATATTTTGCATACATTTGTCACAAAACATGCCAGGGGCTTGGTTTTATATCTTCAGGTAAAAATCTTGCATTTAGTTCTTCATAATAGCTCCTCAAACGCAATCAGTTTCTCCGTTATTATAACCATAATGACTTATCTTGCAGCACAACTGAGAAACATTACATGATATATCAAATGGTTAGCTAAAGCAACTACACTAGAGAAATATGAAATATCGAATCAATAAAGTGCACAGAAAAAGAGGATACATGCAGTTAATATTTTACAATTGAAGCTGGAAATGTGAAATCCATTTGACAGTATCATGGTGAATTTCTACAAATAAACGGTTGCATGAAGTCTATAACAGATGCCATATGCTTCTTTAATTATTAAGTGGTTGACGTCACATAAGCAATGTCAAAATATGTGAAAATAAAGTATAATTAAAAATGAGATTATATTTTTTTCATTGGATATAAAATATTGCTAAAATAAAATTTAGTATTTGACATAATATTTTTGGTTTTTGTCACTACATCTTATCAGTCATCAAAATCTACTTAATCCAAACATTTGAGTCCACAAAGTTTGACTTACAAAACAATATTTATCATATAATTCCTTGTAAGATACACTACATCTGCTCATTAAATTTAAGGTAAAACCTACAATAACTAAATATACAGAACATTCAGGGTTTTTACATCATGTGGATAAGAAGACTTACTGACATTTATTATGTGTTCATGATTTAACTGGACTAGACATTTCATTGCACTAGATGTTGCATTTGGTAAAAGCTGATTGATTGCAGTACCTGACATTTTTACCTAAATGAACTCTGTGGGTCCTGATATTTTGATTTACTGACAAAATAGGTCTGAACTTACATTTAGACCCTTAAATTAAAATAAAAAATTACAATGACTAAAAAGTTTTCACAATATTATATCAGTGAAGTAATGCAATCTCAGCTTATTTGCCAAAATGGCTCACATATCAAATTTCTTACTAAAACATTCTACTTCTAGCCATGTAAATATCTAAAACATACAACTTTCTGACTGCATTTTGCTAGCTGTTGCTCCTCATGGAGAGAAATAAATTCAGTGCCCTCCATCAAAAGAATACCAGTATTAAGAAGGAAATGGAAAAATAGAATTTTCCCAGGGCAAAATTAGTACAAACTTACAGTTCACTGATGTTTAAGAATGTAAACTGTTGTTCACCATAAAACTACCAAGTCTTGAAAATTCACAAGCAAGGGTAGAGTGACTGAAAAGTCTTTATACACAAATGTAACAACAAGAGAAGAACTTTAACAATTTTTAACAGCTATCTATGTTTCCCTACAAGAGTAAACATTTAGTTGTAAATAACTAATTTGTGCACATAATACTGCTAGAGTACACATACAATTTAAAATACTGTTTGTAAATATTTGCAATAATGATCTGGTATCTTGGTCCAAGATTATAAGGCCAAACGTTCAGAAGAAGTCGTCATCTTGCGACAACATATGCGCTTAGGCGTTTATACAGACACATAGTGTACAGACATTATATTAATTTGCTCCATACGTTTCTCGTTGTATTAGAAAAAAAGACTATTTGAGGGCACCACACAACCTCTTTTGTATCCCAAAAAGTTTTTCAATGTTATGGTCCCCATAATTAAGTACAGTGACACATGAAAAGAACATGTACAGTTAAATATCTTGTGGTAGTTCATTTCCAAAATAGATGGACAGGGTTTTCATACTGCATTGAATATCAGGTTAGGTTTCTCTTTGTACACTACAGTTCATTTCAGAATTAATATATCATCCTACTCATCACAAACATTTTCTACATACTGCAAGCTGCAGCTGAAACATTCTTGTCTTTTGGTATAGGACAAAGTATGCCATATATGGCACCCATTTCATAGCCAAAAACTAATAAAAAAATGTCTGACAGTGCACAACAGCATATGTAAAGAGCAATATAAAAGATAAAAATACTATGAACCACCTAATACGGAAATACAGCAACAGGCCTTAGGAAACTCCTTCTGGCCTACTACTCATCATAATTTTTCATTTGCAGTGACATTATTGTACATATTTCAAGTACTCATTTAAAGCTGATAGTGTTAAAGCCAAGTGGAACTCAAAATCACAGCATCAGGAAGAACTTAATATACTGTGTGTTCTTAGAACCAATCCTGTTTCCCTCGTATCAGTCACTAATTCACAGGATGTATGCACACAGTAGGTTACTGATGCACTATCAGAAATGTTTATACAGTATTAGGTGCAAGGTTCTACACTAATCAGAGGACATCAGAAAGTGAATCCTGAGCAGAAACATTTCTTTTTTCCAGCTAGAAAGCACCTGTCTTACATTACATTTCTAAAGAATAAAAATGAGTACACTTTGTAAAAAGACAGACACCATGTCACCATGTCTTGCTGCCATGGTGACCATCCTTGGTGCAATGTCACAATGTTTCCAAACTTTCCTCACTCTGCTGATCTTGCAGTCCAATAAAATACTGTAGAGATATTTCCAGATTGGTCATCAGACATTCCTGGAGAAGAAGAAGAAAGTGCTTGTTAAAGTTCCTCTCTGCATATGTTTCTTTTATACTGCTTGAATGCACCCAGGCAAACAAACACACACACACACACACACACACACACACACACACACACACACACAGAGAGAGAGAGAGAGAGAGAGAGAGAGAGAGAGAGAGAGAGAGAGAGAGAGAGAGAGAGAGAGAGAGAGGAAGGGTGGGGGGAAGCAAGTAACTTACAGAAAACACACAAAAGCAATGTACAGAAAACACAAATTCCGATGTATAGGATCACATAAAAACACATATGGACAGGAAACAAACTGTCATGTACGCACAGAAAACCACAGAAATGCTCATGTACAGAAAAAACATTCAAACAGATACATACAGAAAGCACACATACATATACAAAAAGTATGCCAACAGACATGGATAGAAAACAGAGTAATACATACACAGAAAACTCATAAACAGATGTGTACATAAAACAGACACATGTAAAAGCACAGAAAGAAGCAAGCACAGAAATAGACCTGTGCAGGAAACACAAAACCAGACATGTACTGGAAGCCCAGAATTATACATGTACAGAAAAAACAAACAGGTGTGTTCAGAAAAAGAAACACAGACATATAAATAGACGTGTATGGAAAACACAGAAACATACGCATACACAAAACACACAGACACATACACAAAACATGAAAACACAAATGAACAGAAAATCCACAAACAAACACGTACAGAAAAAAACAGAAACATACATGAACCAAAAACACGCAGACAGATGTACAAAAAATACAAACAGATAAGTACAGACAACACACATATAGGCATTTACCTCACAGGCAACGGATACACAGGGAACCAGACAGCTTTATCACACTAAGTAAATAAAACAAAAACAAATGGGCATCACTGGAGAGCCAATTCTGTTTGAAAACAACCAGACTGGAACCAATGCAAAGTATTTTATTTGGTATTGCAGCCATGGAAGCCACATTGTCATTAGGTGAGAAAGAAAGGATCTACATCTACATCCATAATCCGCAAGCCACCTGACTGTGTGTGGCGGAGGGTACCTTGAGTACCTCTTTCGGTTCTCCCTTCTATTCCAGTCTCGTATTGTTCGTGGAAAGAAGGATTGTTGGTATGCCTGTGTGTGGGCTCTAATCTCTCTGATTTTATCCTCACGGTCTCTTCTATGTAGGAGGGAGCAATATACTGCTTGACTCCTCAGTGAAGGTATGTTCTCGAAACTTCAACAAAAGCCCATACCGAGCTACTGACCATCTCTCCCGCAGAGTCTTCCACTGGAGTTTATCTATCATCTCCGTAACGCTTTCGCGATTACTAAATGATCCTGTAATGATGCTGGTATCCATTGGATCTTCTCTATCTCTTCTATCAACCCTATGTGGTACGGATACCACACTGCTGAGCAGTATTCAAGCAGTGGGTGAACAAGCGTACTGTAACCTACTTCCTTTGTTTTCAGATTGCATTTCCTTAGGATTCTTCCAATGAATCTCAGTCTGGCATCTACTATACCGACAATCAACTTTATATGATCATTCCATTTTAAATCACTCCTAATGCGTACTCCCAGATAATTTATGGAATTAACTGCTTCCAGTTGCTGACCTGCTATATTGTAGCTAAATGATAAAGGATCTTTCTTTCTATGTATTCGCAGCACATTACGCTTGTCTACATTGAGATTCAATTGCCATTCCCTGCACCATGTGTGAATTCGATGCAGATCCTCTTGCATTTCAGTACAATTTTCCATTGTTACAACCTCTCGATATACCACAGCATCATCCGCAAAAAGCCTCAGTGAACTTCTGATGTCATCCACAAGGTCATTTATGTATATTGTGAATAGCAACGGTCCTATGACAGTCCCCTGTGGCACACCTGAAATCACTCTCACTTCCTAAGACTTCTCTCCATTGAAAATGACATGCTGCGTTCTGTTATCTAGGAACTCATCAATCCAATAATCTTTAGGCAACACCCCTCAGACAGGTGCAATTTGATATGAGGTTTATTCAGGTGTCACTGCTCACTCAATGGATTGTAGGGGACAATAGCTGTGGTAGTGTGCATAGAGGGGATGAGATTAGCACAATATTAAAACATTGTTTTGCATTATGTAATGATATTTCTCATTACTATATATTTTGCTTTCAATGGATTGTAGGGGACAATAGCTGTGGTAGTGTACATAGAGGGGATGAGATTAGCACAATATTAAAACATAAGGTGGAGGACAGTAACAGACAGACAGAGCGGTCCACTCACGAGCCATCAACGGGGGAATCCATGACAATGGCGTCCTTCATCCTCTGCAGCCCACCAGGTGGCCTCCTCTGGTGGTGCTGGTGGCGGTGGTGGTGGTGGTGCTGGTGTTCCAGCGGCGTCGGCGATGGCGTCGCTGCCCTCGGTGTCGGAGTCCCACTTGCACCTTGGCTGGCCTCGGGAGTCCTTGCGGGGTGCACCATCTGTAGCGTAGAGGGAATATACTCTTGCGAGGCTACTGCATCAGTGATGGGAGTCAGCAACATGGGGGTTCATGATGTGGATGTAAAAAAACTGAGATGAGCAGTAAGAAAGATCAAAATGGCTCTGAGCACTATGGTACTCAACATCTGAGGTCATCAGTCCCCTAGAACTTAGAACTACTTAAACCTAACTAACCTAAGGACATCACACACATCCATGCCCAAGGCAGAATTGAAACCTGCGACCGTAGCAGTCGTGCGGTTCCAGACTGAAGCGCCTAGAACCACTTGGCCACACCGACCAGCTAGTAAGAAAGTATCCTCATCAGGCTCTCAGACCTGTCATCCATTTTAAACATCGAATACAGCAGCACTGCAAAAAATCGTGGTCTCCGGTTTTCAGTATCTTCATTTTAACACTTGCCACATGTAAAAGAACATTCAACAATCAGCTGCATTTTGCCAGTCTAGCGATAAAGTATATTATTTTGAAGTGAGCACAAAATTACGTGCCTATCTGACCACTTGTTTTGCATTATGTAATGATATTTCTCATTACTATATATTTTGCTTTCAATTGTTATCCGGATTTTCTTATTTTATAGCATTGAATTATATGCACAAACTTACATTATTTATTAACTATAGCTTTAGGCGACTTTCTATGTGGAATAAGATGCCTACAGTTGATTCAAATTTTGAAGCTTGGGTCCAACACAAATTACATGACGTAGGTAAAGAGAGAAATTGGAACAAAGACAAGATATTGAATGATTCTGATGATGATTCTGTGGTAGCTGATAGTCACCGTGATACAGAGAGTAGTGTTAGTGCATAAAAGGTTCTGTTGGAAGAGCCTGTTGTGACCTGGGCAACAGTACTCTTATGGCAATGGTAATTTCAAATGGGAATGTTCAGAGCCTGTTAGAGCAAGGAAAAGACCCAGACACAACATTTTGGAAGGAGGAGTGCCTGGACTAAAAGGAGAAATGGAATTTTGGCTCAAATGCCTAGTAAATCTCAAATATGAGAGAACTTATTTGATGACAACTTATTAGAGGCCTACCATAAGACAGAATGTAAAAGTGTATAAGTGCACCAAATGTGGTCAGATAGTTTGCCTGGAATGTAGCAGGAAGATCTGTGTTGACTAGGCAAAGGTCCTGCAAATTAATATTTACAGTTCATTAGTTTATTATCTTCATATACATTTTCTACAGTCTTTCATTTATGCTAATGAATATCATGACTGGAGTAAAAATATTCAGTCATTTCAAGATTCATCTAAATGGGTATACATATTCAACATGTTTCATGTTCATTCTGACAAATGTAATCAAAAGCATCGTTACAACTCAATAGTATTGCATCTACTTATAATATGAAATAGAGACCACTTTACTTCATTTTTGTTAACTAATAAGGAGTTATGTGATAAGAAACATGATGTCTACAAGAACAGAAATTTGGTTTCGGGTTAATCGTTAAAGCTGCATAACATACAGTGACCATGCACAACAAATTACGCCAATTCCTCCTGCACTGTTTTTAAATGATGATGTATTGCCAACAGATGGTCACAGTGCAGGTCTGTAAAATTTTCTGCCACTACTGTCAATCCACCAACGTTATGCTTACAAAGGTGCTTTGGTGATGGAAAAACTGTATGTTCTGAAGTATCAATTATTGGAATGTCCTTTCCCCCTCCCCATTCAAGAGATTTGACACTCCCTGACTTCCACATACTGCCCTCTGCCATGCGCCTCACTGTGGTTTGCAGAGTATTGCTGTGGATACTCCATTATCAGAAGAAACTTGTGGCTTGAAAAAAGTTTACAGAGAGCCATAAGTGAGTGTTTTTCAGATCTTCAAGGACCACACATGGGAGATTGAATTTTCTCACCGTGAAAATCATCTGATCTAATGCAGTGACTTTAAAGAGGTTTATATTCCTACATAAATCCAGATCTGAGAACAACCTCCTTTTAATCTGTGAGGAAGTTTCAAAACACAGCACACTCCCCTGCTCCATCAAAGTGTGCATCAAAGTGTGCAGGAGAACCTCTGTGGTATTTGGAATATGAGAGACGAGTGATAGCAGAAGTGAAGCTGTGGGGTCTGGCATCATATGTGTCTGGATAGCTCACTCGGTAAGGGCAAGCTCCCACACTGGAACTCGTTTTGGAAACAGTTTTAAGATCTTTTTTTAAAAAGTCTTTGACTGCCAGGTCGACAAATCTCACCATTTCCTGGTAAACGGGTTTTGTGACATTTCTAAGTGACATATGTTTAGTTCATAGATAACAGTTAATGGACAAACTAGCTAAACATCTTTGAACATCTCTTAATTCCACAACAAACTCTGATTGACACACTCATTGAAAAAACAGGAGGAAATGTGAATGCATTTCTCTGTCCTATATTTGGCTTTTTTTTAATGAAGTCGGTTGATCTTCCCTGAAAAAAGGGGAAGGCGATTTCACCTGCCAGAAAGTTCGTTGACGGCGTCCTTGGCAAGTGAAAGTGATTCCCCTTACTGGTTTATTGATTACATTGTAAGGATAAAATAATTCCTGAATGCTTTGCACATCTTTGGCATCAACTAGTTGAGGAACTATTTGGGAAGAGGCGTGGGCAATGAACAAAAAGAACTGGGTTTCATCAAGACAATGCACCTGTTTAGTGTGAGTAATATTGAGGTATCTGAAACACGGAATGTTACAACATTTATCATATTCACCAGATTGGAGACCATGGAGCATCATCTAGTCTGATGTCTAAAAAGCTTTTGAGTTGGTTAGAGTCTAGTGTAGAGGTTATGGAAGCAGTAGATACATGTTTTCTAAGATTTCCAAGATTTGCTATTCAGAGGTGGAATGTAATCACTAGAAAAGCATTTAACAAACTACATTGTCCTGAAAGGGGACTAAGCCGATAGAACAGGGTGTTCCTTACATGAAAAGAACATTCGTCCACTATCAGTGTACGGACTTTTATTACCGCAAATATTTTTAATGGGAAGTAGGATGGAGAGAGGGGATGTCAGAATTAGAATGTGGGGGGAGATGGTGGGTTGGGGAACAGAGAGAAAGAGAGAGAGGGAGAGGGGGGAGAGGGAGAGGGGGGGGGGAGAGAGAGAGAGAGAGAGAGAGAGAGACGGCAGTACAGTGGCAGGAAAATGGCGAGATTCTGGCACTGGTTACAGTAGTCACTACTCACCTCGACGTTGACTGCCTCGAGGGGCACAGCCCGGGGAGAGAGGGGAGGTGTACCCCCTTGGGGGTAATAGCCCCCTGTCCCCAGATACAACTGGCGCTGCCCCTGGGGGTGTGGCTGAGATGGGCACGAGGGCGCACGCCGCCACTCGTACACCACCTCCTGCACCGGCTCCGCACCTGAAGATGAAACAAAAGTTAGAAACGTTCTTGTCTCACTACTGCCCCAACTGATACCGAGCACACCATCACAGTAAGTGGCTCTGCTTCCAGGTTTTGTGCTGTATATAATGACGCACTGTGCTGAGCCAGCACAGTATCACGATGTGCCTAATAGGGTATGGTCGACTTTCTGAACACGATACAGAGCGATTATGTGTGGCAAAGTTTCAGTAAGTCCTCTGTAGGTTTCTGTCGGTATGTGGCACCAAATGTCTATGCACACGTCACGCTAGTCCAGTAAACTACACTAGCAGTTTGGGGCCCAGAGGTGGTGCCCGGTACTGTCCAGAATGTGTTCCAGTGAGTTCAGACCAGGCGAATTTGGTGCCCAAGAGGTCAACGTGAGTTCACTATCATGATCTTCCAACCACTGCACCAGGATTTCGGCCGTGTGACATAGGCAGTTATCATGCTGGAAAATACTGCCAGTTTTAAGTCTGTGTGCCCCAGCTGCTGCCTCTACCTTGACCCAGAGGTGTAGTGTAGGCATGTCCAGCATGGCTTCCATCCCAGCGGTTGGTGTGCTGCTAATTCCGCCCCTTATGGCTAAGCACGCTAGTCATTGCACCGTAGCAAGCTCCTTAGCTGCAACCCGCTATTCTACCTTCTTCCACCACACTACAGCCCCATAGGAAATCCTACGTCTAACCACTGTGGTGTATATCCAGTGCATACCTCTGGAGCTTAGGGCCCAGTTTTCACCACAAGCCCTTTTGGTACTCACTAGAGTACTTTTCGCCTTGGAGCAGATGCTCTTAATGTGAGGGGTCCATGTTAATTTCTCATCTAAGGTTACCCCTATATCTTTCACTATCCCCTTCACAGGTAGAGTTTCATCGAACAGCTTTAGATTTCAACTTCAGTGTTGGATATGCCCCTTCATGAATGGCACCAGATCAGCGTTCTTAGGATTAACCGTCAGATCCTGTTTAACGCACTAGCCTTGCACAATGTCCAATCCTCTTTGTGCCATATTGCTAAATGTGTCAGTAAATTTGCCAAGTATTACTATGACAAGGTCATTTGCACAGCCTTGGCAGAAGTATTGTCTGGAATTTAGTTCCTCAATGAGTTCGTTTACCACTAGATTCCACAATAAAGGGGACAGAATTCCTTGTGGGGAACATCTTGTGGTGTTAATTACCATCTTTTGATTCATCATGGTAGCCCCTACCTTCCTTCCCTGTTAGGGAAGGCATGGATTGCCGCTGTTAGGGAAGACGTGGATTGCATTAATGTTTACATACTCACAGCTCCTATAGCATCTTCGGTTACTTATGTCTTGCTTATTTTGCCTGACCAAGTTAGGGCTTTAATGCCCTCTCTTACATATAGCCAAGAATAACACACACACACACACAAAAATATTACACAGCAATCACAATAATAATAATATTGGCACACCCATAATTAATAATAATGATAATATTAGGTAGGTACGTAAGTTCATAGCATTTTTGTTTTCCACGTTTGTATTCCGTTAGCTACCGGTTTATTTGTAGACTGTCACTTTTTATTTGTAGTTCACTATTGGTATCTGAGTTTACATACTATAATTTTGTCATTTGGATATTGCGAACAGAGCTGTGGCCGCTAGAAAATGGAGTTCCAAGTGGAGAAATCAGAACACTTCCGATTTCTGTTTCAGTTCAAGAGATGGGAGACAACAGTGAGGGCAGTCACTTTTGCGCCATGTATGGCGATAATTCCATTGGGCAGAGCGTGCCAAGAAAATGTTTTTTTTTCGTTTCATGGAAGGCTGTTTTGGCATTACTGACTCTCCACATTCCGGAAGAGCTTCATGGTCTGATGAAGATCGTTTAAATGCATTAATCCACAGCAATCCACCTCAGTGTACTCGGGAACTGGCAAATGCGATGAACTGATCATGACTCGACCCAAACACATCCTATCGATGCCGACTCTACCGGCCGGCCGGTGTGGCCGTGCGGTTCTAAGCGCGTCAGTTTGGAACCGCGTGACCGCTACGGTCGCAGGTTCGAATCCTGCCTCGGGCATGGATGTGTGTGATGTCCTTAGGTTAGTTAGGTTTAAGTAGTTCTAAGTTCTAGGGGACTGATGACCTCAGTAGTTAAGTCCCATAGTGCTCAGAGCCATTTGAACCGACTCTACCGCCCAGTCTGTAACTTGAGCGTACAATCAGTATGGTTCATGTAAAATGGTACATCTTTGGTTATGCCAAAGTTATTAATTTATTTATTAATATCAACGTTCCCTGACATTGTAAAATTACTGAAAGGTAGTATTTAACAATCATTTTCTGATCATTGCTGATAAATTAAATAAAAATTTAGTTTCTACAGGGAATCATATAACTATCTTGGCAAATGCCTTTCTCAGATTGGTGTCTGAAATACTCCTCTGCGATACAGGGAGATTGAGTCAATAATCAAATCACTGAAGACTAAGGACTCTCTTGAAGATGATGGAGTGCCTAGAGAATATTAAAGTAGTGTGCAGCACATGTTAGCCCTGTACTTAACCATATTTTTAATTTTTCCTTTAGGAATGGTCAGTTCGGATTGGATTGTTTTGGGGGAAGAGACCAAACAGCAAGGTCATCGGTCTCATCGGATTAGGGAAGGACGGGGAAGGAAGTCGGCCGTGCCCTTTCAGAGGAAACATCCCGGCAGTTGCCTGGAGCGATTTAGGGAAGTCATGGAAAACCTAAATCAGGATGGCCAGACACGGGATTGAACCGTCATCCTCCCGAATGCGAGTCCAGTGTGATAACCCCTGCACCACCTCGCTCGGTAATGGTCAATTTCCTGGACGATTAAAGTACTCAGTAGTAAAGCCACATTATGAAAAGGGAGAAAGGGATAATGCAGACAATTTTAAACCTATTTCTATGCCATCAGTGTTTGTTAAAGTTATTGAAAAGGCTGTGTATGTAGGGACCATTGATCATTTTATATCACATAATTTGCTATCAAATGTACAGCGGCTTTAGAAGTCATTTAACAAATAAAAATAATATATTTTCTTTCCTCTGTTAGGTACTAGATGGGTTAAACAACACGTTTCGGACGCTAGGCATATATTTTTATTTAACTAAGGTGTTTGATTGTGGTGATCACAAAATATTGCTCCAGAAGTTGGACCATTACAGAAAACAGGGAGTAGCTCACAACTGGTTCACCTCTTACTTCAACAATAGACAGGAAAAGGTCATTATTCATAGTGTTGAGAATGGCTGTGATGTGGGGTGTGAGTGGGGTACTGTCAAGTGGGGGGTGCCCCAGGGATCAGTGTTGGGGCCACTCCTGTCCCTTATCTATATAAATGATATAGATATAGGTAACTCTAAAATATAGCTGTTTGCTGTGACACTAGCTTAGCAGTAAAGCATGTTGTGTGCAACACTGGCTCATTTCAAATAATGCAGTTCATGACCTAGGTTCATGGCTTGTCAAAAATAAACAAACACTAAATCACAGTAAGATACAGTTTTTACAGTTTCTAACACACAGTTCAACAAAACCCGATGTTTTAATTTTACACAATTGGCATATGTTTACTGAAACTGAACAGTTGAGATTTCTAGGTGTTCAGATACATAGTAAGCTGTTGTGGAAAGTCCACGTTCTGGATCTTGCTCGAAGGTTTAATGCTGCCATTTTTGCTATTCGAATGGTATCTGAAGTGAGTGATCGTTCGACGCGAAAATTAGTCTACTTTGCTTATTTTCATTCGCGTATGTCGCATGGTATTATATTTTGGAGTAACTCTTCCCATTTTAAAACTATATTTTTGGCTCAGAAATGGGCAGTTCGGGCAATAATACGGGGTGTATGTTCGCGAACTTCTTGTTGACACCTGTTCACTAGTCTGAGTATTTTGACATTGGTCATTTAATTAAATTGCATGCTTGTAGAAATCATCTCAGTTATGCGACTAGATCTGTGATTTTCTGTCAGAGAGGTCACATTTCATAGTAACTGATGGAAAGTCATCGAGCAAAACAGAAGTGATTTCTGGCGTTCCCCAAGGTAAAGTAATAGGCCCTGGAATGTTCCTTTCTATATGAATGATTTAGGAGACGTTCTGAACAGCCATTTTGGGTAGTTTGCAGATGATGCTAACGTTTATCGTCTAATAAAGTCACCAGAAGACCAAAACCAATTACAGAACGATTTAGGAGAGACATCTGTATGGTGCGACAATTGGCAATCGAAAAATAAGAAAATTGTGAGGTCATGTGCTGAAAGGAACTGCTTAAAGTCCGGTTACACGATGAATCCATCAAGTCCATAGGCCATACATTCAAATAAATACATAGGAATTGCAATTACGAACAGCTTAATTATAAAAAACACACAGAAAATGTGGACAAGACGTACCCAAGACTGCGTTTTATTGGCAAAACAATTAGAAAATACCACAGATTTACTGAAGAGACTGCCTACACTACGCTTACCCTCCTCTTTTGGAGTAGTGTTGTTTGGTGTGGGATCCTTACCTGATAGGATTCACAGAGTGCATCGGGAAAGTTCAAAGAAGGGCAGCACATTTTGCATTATCAATAAATAGAGGAGAGAGTGTCAGTGACGCGGTACAGGATTTCCTGTGGACGCCATTAAAACAAAGACATCTCTCGTTGGGGTGGGATCTCCTCACGAAATTTCAACCACCAACTTACTCTTCCAAATGCGAAAATATTTTGATTACGCTGGGCTACATATGGAGACGGTATCATCATAGTGAAATAAGGGAAAACAGAGCCCGCATGGGGTGCTTATTTTCTATGTGCACTGTTCGAAAGTAGAATAATAGAGAATTATTGTGAAGGTGGTTCGATGAACTTGTTCAAATGTGTGTGAAATCTTATGGGACTTAACTGCTAAGGTCATCAGTCCCTAAGCTTACACACTACTTAACCTAAATTATCCTAAGGACAAACACACACACCCATGGCCGAGGGAGGACTCGAACCTCCGCCGGGACCAGCCGCACAGTCCATGACTGCAGCGCCTGAGACCGCTCGGCTAACCTCGAGTGGCTTCGATGAACTGATAGGCACTGAAGTACGATGTGCAAAGTAGACGAGTAGATGTAGATATGGAGAGATGGTGACTGGCATAAAACTGTTCGGCGACTGGCATAAAACTGTTCGGCGACTGGCATAAAACTGTTCGGCGACTGGCATAAAACTGTTCGGCGACTGGCATAAAACTGTTCGGCGACTGGCATAAAACTGTTCGGCGACTGGCATAAAACTGTTCGGTGACTGGCGTAAGACTATTCGGCGATTGGCATAAAACTGTTCGATAGGGTGAGGGGGAGACGTTTCGGCAGCGGCGCGCGAAGGCATCTTCAGGCAAGTGTACCTTGTGGCAGCAGGCAGCCGGCGCTGCCCCCGGAGCTGACACCGCTGGACGAGCGCACGCTCTCCTGGCTGCCGCCCCCGCTGCCCGCCCCCACGACCGCCGCCGCCCCCGGCTGCTGCTGCTGCTGCTGGCGGCCGCAGTTCCAGGACAGCCGCTTGTGGATGCTGCAGTCGCGCGACTCCTGTTTCTGAAACAAGACACATGCATGCACGACTCACATTACACCCTCTTCACACACAAGTCACGGGACAGCGATATGAACATACACAGATGGCGGTAGTATCGCGTAAACACGGTCAGTGCACTGGCGGGGCTGTCATTTGTACTCAGGTATGAATGTATGAGCGTATGGCATTGGTGGCTGGGAGACCCCTCACGGGGCGGTTCGGCCGCCGCTCCACAAGTTCTTTAACGCCACTACGGCGACTTGCGAGTTAATGAGGATGAAAGACACATAATACCCAGTCATCTCGAGGCAGAGAAAATCCCTGACCCCGCCGGGAATCGAACCCGGGACCCCGTGCACGGGAAGCGAGAACGCTACCGCAAGACCACGAGCCGTGGACTATACTCAGGTGATTCATGTGAAAAGATTTCCGACATGATTATGGCTGCACGGAGGGAATAACAGACTTTGAATGCGGCCTGGTATCTGGACGTAGACGCATGGGACATTGCATTTCGGAAATCGTTAGGAAATTCAATATTCCAAGATCCACAGTTCCAAGAATGTGCAGAGGACACCAAATCTGGTGGACAACACAGTGACTGATCGGTTTCACTTAACGACCGAGAGCAGAGCAGAGCTGTTAGTGCTAACAGACAAGCAACACCTGCGTGATATAACCTCAGGAATCAATGTAGGACGTAAGGCTACTGAACCCGCTAGGACGATGCGGCAAAATGTGGTGTTGATGGGCTACCGCAGCAGACGCGCCTTCGCTATCAGCGCGACATCACCCGCACTGCCTCTCCTGGGCTCGTGACCGTAGCGGTTGGTCCCTAAATGACTGGAAAACCGTGGCCTGCTGACATCAATACTGATTTCAGATGGTAACAGCTGATGGTAGAACTAGAGTGTGGCGCAGCCCGCACGAAGCAATGGACCCACATTGTCAACGATGCACTGTGAAAACCGGTGCCGGCTCCGTGGTGGTGCTGGTTGTGTTTACAAGGAATGGACTGGGTCCTCTGGTCCAACAGAACCGATCATTGACTGGAAGTGGTTATGATCTGCAGCCATTCATGGAGTTTATGTTCCCAAACAATGATGGAATTTTTATGGATGACAATGTGCAGACCACAAGTGTTCGTGACTGGTTTGAAAAAGACTTGGCCAGTTCGAACGAATCATTTGGCCACCCAGATCGCCCGGCACGAACCCCATCGGACATTTATGGGACATAATCGAGAGTTCATTTCGTGGTCAAAATCCTGAACCTGCAACACTTTCGGAATCATGGACGGCTGTAAAGGCAGGATTGCTCAGTACTTGTGCAGGGGACTTCTAACGACTTGTCGAGTCCATGCCAAGTCGAGTTGCTGTACTAGGCCGGGCAAAAGGAGACCCGGCGCAACATTACGAGGAGTCGGATTACTTTTGTTTCCTCAGTGTAGCTGAATGTTTCGTGAAGTGAGATGTTTCTTCGAAAAAGAGACAGACTGTACAATCCCAGCTAACTGAACTACACGGGGGGGAAGCCATTTTGGAGAACATTTTCTTTCGCTTAAACTAGTCTCACCTAATGTGTACTACAATATTTTGTATTGTAATTTCAGTACATATTTTTGGAAGGTCAAACGAGTTCAAATATCTCTTTTTAGGTTACGGTTATGTTCTTCGGCAACGACCTTGCCGCAGTGGATGCACCGGTTCCCACAAATCACGGGAGTTAAGCGCTGTCGTGCGTGGCCGGCACTTGGATGGGTGACCATCCGGGCCGCCCTGCGCTGTTAGCATTTTTCGGAGTGCACTCAGCCTCGTGCTGCCAATCGAGGAGCTACTCGACCGAATAGTAGCGGCTCCAGTCAAAGAAAACCATCGTAACGACCGGGAGAGCGGTGTGCTGACCCCACGCCCCTCCTATAGGCATCCTCAAATGAGGATGACACGGCGGTCGGATGGTCCCGATGGGCCACTTGCGGCCTGAAGACGGAGTGTTTTATGTTGTTTATTAAAGTTAAAAGTACATTTTTAGGGTCATAGTACATTACATGCAGTCTAATATACTTAATAGTTTGTAGCAGATGAACTACTCATTCAAAAAACGAGATATTTTTGTTTGTTTCTTGTCTCCCTCCTACGAAAGGGAAGAACCGACTGATTAAAGCCGATACAGGTATTTTAGTTCTGAATAACCGGTCTTTTATGTTTTTTTTTTGCCCTGAGTTGTAACAGGTTTTTTTTTTTTTTTTATATTTTGCTAATAACCAGGTAAAAAACCGAAATATGAATTAGCCACAGCAGCAATGCAAAAATTTTTGGTTTTTAAATAAACCTTTTTTAAAAAAAGAAACGAGTAATTTTGATTTTCAAAATTTCCATTGCTTTGTAAATTTGCGTTATTCTAGAAAACGTGAAAAGTGATCAGTGCTATTATAATAACAATGCTAACAGAACGAGCAACAAACATATGGCACAAAAATTGGTACCGCATTGCGGGACAACAATGTACCTGTTACCATGTGGTGTGGTCTATTAGATGGCATTAAAAAAAAAAAAAGAAACGAGTAAATTTAATTTTCAAAATTTTCATTGCTTTGTAAATTTGAGTTATTATAGAAAATGGGAAAAGCGATCAATGCTATTATAATAACAATGCTAACAGAACGAGCAACAAACTTTGGCATATGAGCTGGTACAGCATTGTTGAGGCAACAATGTACCTGTCACCATGTGGTGTGGCCTATTAGATGGCATGTGTGTACATTCAGTGTGCAATACTCGCCCCGTCTGCATGGTTTCTCGTTGTCTACGTTGGAGCCAGCCGAGGTGGTCGAGCGGTTCTGGGCGCTACAGTCTGGAACCGCGCGACCACTACGGTCGCAGGTTCGAATCCTGCCTCGGGCATGGATGTGTGTGATGTCCTTAGGTTAGGTAGGTTTAAGTAGTTCTAAGTTCTAGGGGACTGATGACCTCAGAAGTTAAGTCCCATAGTGCTCAGAGCCGTTTGAGCCATTTGTCTACGTTGGACATTTAAGTGTATTAGAGAACGACACCACCACAGCTGATCTGGAAATATTTGACAAACTACAGGTCAATGAAGTACAATGCTCCGTTTGCTTTAAACGATTAAAAACGGAAGGAGGCTCAACGGTCTTGCGACATCACATGAGGAGAAAACTTTAAACTTCACAGTTCATTCATAGTTCACAATAAAAATAGAAAGCAGCTAATGTGCTGCTTGTCTGTACATAATATGCCTTTATCTGCTTGTAAAACCTTGAGAACGCAGAAATTAACACGAAAAATACAGTTCTTCAAAGTCAGTTTTCGCTCTTCAGCACTGACTATTCGTAATGACCAAATGGTGGTATGATCCCTGGTTACAGAACGAATTTTGCGTAGAGTTTCAAAAAATTAGAATCTATAGGAGAATACTGGATACTTTGTTGTAGTATTATACAATTTATCGCTTCTCGAAAAAAGCACCGAATGTTCGTAGTAATAAGTTTTCTTTTATTGGCCTATTTAATTTAATATTTTGCTTCTTTCTATCTTGCAACTGACCGAAACAAAATTTTTCAACCTTTGTTCGATTTCTAC
The DNA here is from genome assembly GCF_021461385.2 of Schistocerca piceifrons. Lineage (NCBI taxonomy): Eukaryota > Metazoa > Arthropoda > Insecta > Orthoptera > Acrididae > Schistocerca > Schistocerca piceifrons. The sequence goes on from NC_060148.1 coordinate 86,295,232, forward strand.
ATTTACTATAGGATACAACAGGATTATGAAACCAAAAATCGGTTATTTCAGAAACCGATTATTTAGAGCGTTTTAACACTCGGGTAAACTGCCGTTGGAAAACACCGATGTAACCGAAAACCGATGATTTCAGCAATAATCGCCATCCCTAGTCCTTCCACACGCTTGCGAATAGCCATGTCCCGCCATCGTTTCATTAGGAGGACATCAAAAGTTGTAACTCTGTTCTGGATCATGGGGTCACGGGTTCGATTCCCGGATGGGTTGGGGATTTTCTCTACTTGTGTACTGGGTGTTGGTGTTGTCCTCATCATTCCTCATTCGTGAAAGTGATTAGATTGGACAGCCTAAAGACTGGGACTTTGTATGAGTTACAGTTGAAAAAAATGAGCCCTCAGTCACAATTTTTAGTCTTCTTAACCAGGTTTCAACATTTCTAAGAGTGCCTTCATCAGAATTTAAATGTTTAAAGTGGCGTATAACGTAATTACAAATTTGTGGGAAAAGAAAATTTGCATATAAAAGTGTAAGTACTCACTAACAACACAAGACAGAAATGTTCAAATGTGTGTAAAATCTTTTGGGACTTAACTGCTAAGGTCATCAGCCCCTAAGCTTACACACTACTTAACCTAAGTTATCCTAAGGACAAACACACACAACCATGCCCGAGGGAGGACTCGAACCTCCGCCGGGACCAGCCGCACAGTCCATGACTGCAGTGCCTCAGACCGCTCTCCAAATCCCACGCGGCAATACGAGATAGAGGCTGTACTTACATGTCACATATAAAATAAATAACAGGCCAGAAGGGCATTAGTCACAATTTTTTTTAAAAAGAATGCATGAAAGGCAAGCCACTATGTACTGTTACACTTTTATATAAAAAAATTTCTCTTCCCATAAATTGGGCAATGGCAGCAGGTCAGCTACTTTCTGTTTTTATTGCAAACTATGAATGAACTGTTAATTTTTAAGTCTTCTCCTTACATTGTATCACAAATTGGTTGTGGCTCCTCCAGTTTTTTCATCTTTTAAAGTAAATGGAGTATTGTATGATATTTCACTGATACTGCACTTTACAAGAACCTCCACATTAGGGATGGCGCCGGTCTGTAGTACAACTGATGTCCGAAGACGATAGTGAGAAAGTGCAAATCCACGAGCTGGGACAAGTCTTGCACAGTGCACGTGCATGCACACCATCCAATAGGCCATGCCAGCCGGCCGGTGTGGCCGAACGGTTCTAGGCGCTTCAGTCTGGAACCGCGTGACCGCTGCAGTCGCAGGTTCGAATCCTGCCTCGGGCATGGATGTGTGTGATGTCCTTAGGTTCGTTAGGTTTAAGTAGTTCTAAGTTCTAGGGGACTGATGACCTCAGAAGTTAAGTCGTATAGTGCTCAGAGCCATTTGAACCATTCGGCCATGCCACACTGTAACAGATACTCAGAGTGTTTTAAAAAGAACTCTCCAGTTTTAAGTATAAATTTAATCAGGGAATTAATAAAAAATTTCATCAATAAGTACATGTCGTGAAAGAGAATTGCTTCAAGTTTTGTTTAGTGTTAGTACACTTCAATGTCGGATCCATTTGTTGCCCTGCCCACGTCGAGACGATATTCTACTTCTCGCCACGTATTCACCAACATTTCATGTGTAGCTGTCCCAACTGCTGCAATGATTCTTTCCTGTAAATGATTGATGTCTGTGATCTTTTCACTGTACACAACATTTTTTATGTGGCTCCAAAAGAAAAACTCCAGTGGGGTTAAGCCTGGGCTTCGTGGTAGCCAAGGTATTGGGCCAGCCCTACCTATCTACCTTCCTGGAAAGGGAGGGTCAAGCGCTGCACAAACATGGTTACTGTAATAAGATGGGGCGCCATCTTGGGAAAACACAAGTCCCTTTTCTGCCTGAATATCGTCCATTTGGAGAAAGACATACTCTGTCAACATGTCACAGTAAACACACCTTGAAAGACTTTGGCCAATGAGGGATACTATTTGCTGTAGCTTGTTCACCACCATAGTAACGTCTAAAATTACGTTGCACTGTTATAACTCACTCACGCTTCACAAGCCAAACAACACATTGGGCTTTCTGTTGCGGAGTACACGTTGCTCCTGAGTTGCTCTGCACTGTACGCACACCTGGACTGAAATGAGGGAACAGAGGGAAAAAAACAGCACTGGTGCCGTCTCAAGGTCAAGCAGACCTACCAACTGCAGGGGTGGCAAACTTGGAGAATTGATGAATCAAACACCACAAACCAGAATAGTGTATGTCACTTTGTACAGATTCTAGGACACATTACCACTACCGAGTTCTTTTTCAAACACACTGTATTATTGTCTCAGCAATGCTATGCCAGTTCTTATGCCATGCGTTTCCTGCTCATTTCCGTTGGCATTGTTATTAAAATAGCCCTTACCACTTTTCCCATTTTCTATAATAACGCAATATTGAAAGCAATGCAAATTTTACAAATAAAAATTAGTCGTTCATTGCAAAAGGCATTATAAAATCGAAAAATTGCAGCTCACCTGCAATGACTAATTGATATTTCGGTCTTTTTATCTTGTTATTGGCGAAAAATAAAAACTTGTTATAACTTAGAGCAGACAAGTACCAAAAATTCCCAGTTATTCGGAAGTAAAATACTGGTATCAGTTTTAACTGGTCTGCCTTTCCCACCCTTAGTACAGAAGTACACAATCAGTCGCTTTTCCCTCACTCAATTTGCGTGAGGAACAGGAAAGGTATGTGTGGTAGTGGTACAAGGTACCCTCTGCCATGCACTACAAAGTGGCTTGGCTTGTGGAGTTTGGTTGTAGATGCAGATGTAGAGTTGACCAGTATACACTTCGTGTGTAAGTACACTAACGGGAATGGAAAACTGTCAGAAAACCACACAGTTAAGTTTGCACAGTGATGGCAACCATGTCACAGTACTTTTATGTCTGTCTCAGATCTGTCCCAATACGCTGCATTCTGTAACTGGGACAACAAACTTAATTAAATACGTTATAATTATGTTATTGCCCTGTGACTACAGGTCCATTATAGCTAAACACTCAAAAGACATCCTAAAACAACCTCCAGAATTTTGTCGGTGGCATTTAGGATCACCCTGTATTGTAAACAATAGCAGAGCCTTGAGGTACTCCTGAAATTGCCTTAACATCTATCGAGCGCCTTCTGTAGTAAATGAGATGCTGAGTTTTGTCTGCTAAGAAGTCCTGAATCTAGTGTAGTTTGAAATAATTCTGCAGCTATCGACAGGGGATCTCAAGTTGATTCCGTATTTCTAGATTTCCGGAAAGCTTTTGACACCGTTCCTCACAAGCCACTTCTAATCAAGCTGCAGGCCTATGGGGTACCGTCTCAGTTGTGCGACTGGATTCGTGATTTCCTGTCAGGAACGTCGCAGTTTGTAGTAATCGACGGCAAATCATCGACTAAAACTGGAGTGATATCAGATGTTCCCCAGGGAAGCGTCCTGGGACCTCTGCTGTTCCTGATCTATGTAAATGACCTGGGTGACAATCTGAGCAGTTCTCTTAGGTTGTTCGCTCTAATTATCGTCTAGTAAGGTCATCCGAAGACCAGTATCAGTCGCACAGCGATTTAGGAAATATTGCTGTATGGTGTGGTAGGTGGCAGTTGACGCTAAATAACGAAAAGTGTGAGGTGATCCACATGAGTTCCAAAAGAAATCCGTTGGAATTCGATTACTCGATAAATAGTACAATTCTCGAGGCTGTCAATTCAACTAAGTACCTGGGTGTTAAAATTACGAACAACTTCAGTTGGAAAGACCACATAGATGATATTATGGGGAAGGCGAGCCAAAGGTTGCGTTTCATTGGCAGGACACTTAGAAGATGCAACAAGTCCACTAAAGAGACAGCTTACACTACACTCGTTCGTCCTCTGTTAGAATATTGCTGCGCGGTGTGGGATCCTTTACCAGGTGGGATTGACGGAGGACGTCGAAAGGGTGCAAAAAAGGGCAGCTCGTTTTGTATTATCACGTAGTAGGGGAGAGAGTGTGGCAGGTATGATACGCGAGTTGGGATGGAAGTCATTAAAGCAAAGACGTTTTTCGTCGCGGCGAGATCTATTTACGAAATTTCAGTCAGCAACTTTCTCTTCCGAATGCGAAAATATTATGTTGAGCCCAACCTACATAGGTAGGAATGATCATCAAAATGAAATAAGAGAAAGCAGAGCTCGAACAGAAAGGTTTAGGTGTTCGCTTTTCCCGCATGCTGTTCGGGAGTGGAATGGCAGGGAGATAGTATGATTGTGGTTCGATGAACCCTCTGCCAAGCACTTAAATGTGAATTGCAGAGTAATCATGTAGATGTAGATGTAGATGTAGACATACACACTTGCACTTGTTGTAGTACACTAACCATTGGCCACGGAAAAATTGAATCAAATGTCATCAACGAGATCTTCAAGAAAAGCACACGCGTGAAATATGAAACGGTATGCAGTATTCTGGCGCTTATGACTATTTATTGGCCCAACTTCCTCTACCAGTAGCCAGCAACACTTAAATTTTTCGCCATTTCTAAAAACAATTATGAATACCAACATACGTCATTTAGAGGCAAGATAGGGTAGGGCAGAGAGACCTACCTTGATGTCGTCTATGGCACCGGCAGTCTTGTACCTCCGGTTGTCGGTGCGGCCGGGTCTTTTGCCATTGCCGTTGCCGCCATCAGCGGCGCCGGTGACACCGACATCGACGGGACCAGCGCCTGGAGACTGGAGCAGCTGTTGAGGCGGTCCTCTGCCATCTTCAGCAGGGTAATCCCCCGGTGACGGCTTCTCGTCACTTGGCGGTGAAACACCTTCAAAACATTACGCAACACAAGCTCAACTGCTGCTGCTTACAATATTTTCACTTTATGGTTCAGCAGCCTTCCATCTCGAACCAGTCAGTGCATCTGGCAGTGAAAGCCATAAAATTTTTTTGCAGTGGTGATGATGATCATTATCATCATCATCACTGTAATTGTCATGATGATGATTACAATAATGATCATGATCATGATAATCATCATAATCACATTAAGGAAATTCACCATAATGCTCAAAGCATGATCACAATAATGACCAAAGTCATAATCACAACAATGGTCACTAAATGACAATGACAATGATTATGATCATTAGTAAATCACTATGATAAATATCCACCCTCGGTAGCTGCGTGGTCAGCATGACAGAAAGTCAATCCTAAGGGCCCGGGTTCGATTCCCGGATGGGTCAGAGATTTTCTCCACTGAGGGACTGGGTGTCGTGTTGTCCTATTCATCATCATTTTATCCCCATCGACGCCCAAGTCGCCGAAGTGGTGTCAAATCGAAAGACTTGCGCCAGGCGAATGGTCTCCCCGACGGGAAGCCCTAGTCACTCGACATTAACATTTTACTATGATGAATGTGGTCATAATCACGGTAGTCGTCATTAGCCTATTCATAATAATGATCACAACCACACTCAAGTCAATGGCCACAGCACTGTAAAGATAACAACCACAGTCATAATCACGAATATCAAAGATCACTAAAATGATCATGATTGCGTAAATGGCCACAACAGTGATCGCAGTCACGACAACAATCAAGATCACATACGATCATAACACTTTTTTAGATTAGATTAGATTTACTTTCATTCCAATTGATCCGTAGTGAGGAGGTCCTCCAGGATGTGGCACACATCAGAAAAACAACAATACATGACAAATATTTACAACTAAAACAAATAAGCTAATGTACCATTCCACAGGTCCCAAGTGGAATGATCGTCATTTTTTAATGAACACTAAGAGTCATTTTACAAATACTAATGCACTGAATTTAAAATAAAAAAGTTTTTTATTTATTTATAAGGTAATAAACATGTAATACAACTACTGTAATACTTATTTACAATGAACACATTACTGCACTGAAATGATGCAGAAGTTAGATTATACTTACACACACACACACACACACACACACACACACAAATTTTCAATGAACACATTACTGCACTGAAATTGTGCAGAAGTTATGTTGTACTTATATACAAATCAGTTGGTTTTACTAAGAAATTCATCAATGGAGTAGAAGGAGTTGGCCACCAATAAAGCCTTCAGGCTTCTCTTAAATTGAATTTCATTGGTTGTTAAGTTTTTATGGCTGCTGGCAAGTTATTGAAAATGTGTGTTCCTGAATAATGCACACCTTTTTGTACAAGACTAAGTGACTTTAAATCCTCGTGAAGATTATTCTTATTTCTAGTATTGATTCCATGAATTGAGCTGTTGGTTTGAAAACGTGATATATTTTTAATGACAAATTTCATTAAGGAATAAATATATTGGGAAGCAGTAGTTAGTATCCCTAGTTCCCTAAACAGGCTTCTGCAGGATGTTCTTGAGTTCACACCACATAAGACTCTTACTGCACGTTTTTGTGCCTGGAAAACTTTAGCTTGGCTTGATGAATTACCCCAAAAAATAATCCCTTATGACATTATGGAATGAAAGTAAGCATAGTATGCCAGCTTTTTCATTTTTATATCCCCTATGTCTGACAAAATTCGCATTGCAAACAGAGATTTGTTAAGACGCTTCAGCAGTTCTGTGGTGTGCTCCTCCCAGTTGAATTTATTATCAAGCTGTAATCCCAAGAATTTAACACTGACCACTTCTTCTATCTTCTTGTCATCGTATGTTAGACATATACTCTTGGGACACCCCTTACAAGTTCTGAACTGCATGTAGTGTGTTTTTTCAAAGTTTAGTGACAAAGAATTGGCTAGGAACCAGTGATTACTGATCACAGTCACAATAACGTACATGATCGCCATCATGAGATGATACTCTTTTTGATGATAATGATTATGGTGATTATTACTATTATTGTTATCGTTATGATATTGCTTTCAGGACACTCTATGGCATGATTGCCGACTGCCTTGCTGTTTATGGATATATGTACATTGTGAAAGGAACAATGTTAAAAATACATCGGCTCAACCACTTGTTTATAGTGTAAAACACTAAGATTGACGCGTTTCGGAAGTCAAGCTTCCATCATCAGAATAATAAAAAGTAAAAGAACCTGTTAAAACTCGCTAAAATGGAACATGCACCAGGCACAATAAAAGTGATAATAAAATCATCTGCAACTTGGAAGACACGGCTGCAACAAGGGAAGTAGCCACGATGTTTTAATTTTATTATCGATTTTATTGTGCCCGGTGCATGTTCCATTTTAGCGAGTTTTAACAGGTTCTTTTACTTTTTATTATTCTGATGATGGAAGCTTGACTTCCGAAACGCGTCAATCTTAGTGTTTTACACTATAAACAAGTGGTTGAGCCGATATATTTTTAACGTTGACATTCACAATCACGACCTCTCATCCGGTATGGATAATATCAAAGTGAAAGGAACAACCTTTCCTCATAAACAGTTTTCATGATGCATTATCTCATGGTCATGTATTATTATAGACTTCAAAGAGAGATTAGCAGAGACGGGAAAGACAGCAGTTGCTTTTCGATATATTAAAATGGACAATAACGTCCCATTCCGGAGTGTCTATGCCTGTACGCAGGTTCATGCTCTTTCCTCACGCTTTAATAAACCAAACTGATAAAAAAATACAACATCGAGAAGGAACTGTGCGACATTAACGAAAGTTAGTAGGCGCATTTCCACATCTGGTAGACGATATCTACTCAGATTTCGCGCTAGTCGTTTGTAGTGCCACGTTTGCTTTAAATACACGCTGAAACGGTCGTGAGCATTAGTTATCTATGACACTGGACGTGGTAAGTTGATGTTAATCAAGAATGCCTTTAAGACGACAAGAACGCCGTTATCAACACCTCACTAAGTTTTAATGAGGTCATATAATAGGACTACAAGAAGCTGGATGTTTGCTCTAATATACTGAAGCAAGATCTGATAGGAATGTAAGCAGTGTACATGATTGCTGGCACCGTTGGCCACGAGAATGTACAGTCATAAGAACACCAGGCTCTAGACGGCCATGTGGCACCACCAGGAGGGAAGACCATTGTGTTCGCGCATATGACTCTGGTACATCTACAGTACTGGCCATTACAATTGCTACACCAAGAAAGAATGCACATGATAAACGGCTAATTATTGGACAAATATATTATACTAGAACTGACATGTGATTACATTTCCACGCAATTTGGGTGCATAGATCCTAAGAAATCAGTACCCAGAACAACCACCTCTGGCCCTAATAAAGGCCTTGATACGCCTGGGCATTGAGTCAAACAGAGCTCGGATGGCGTGTAGAGGTACAGCTGCCCATGCAGCTTCAACACGATACCACAGTTCATCAAGAGTAGTGACTGGCGTATTGCGGCGAGCCAGTTGCTCGGCCACCATTGACCAGACGTTTTCAATTGGTGAGAGATCTGGAGAATGAGCTGGCCAGGGCAGCAGTCGAACATTTTCTGTACCCAGAAAGGCCCGTACCGGACCAGCAACATGCGGTCCTGCTGAAATGTAGGGTTTCGCAGGGATCGAATGGAGGGTAGAGCCACAGGTCGTAACACATCTGAAATGTAACGTCCACTGTTCAAAGTGCCATCAATCCGAACAAGAGGTGACCGAGACGTGTAACCGATGGCACACCATACCATCACGCTGGGTGATACGCCAGTACGGCGATGACGAATACACGCTTCCAATCTGCGTTCACTGCGATGTCGCCAAACACGGATGCGACCGTCGTGCTGCTGTAAACAGAACCTGGATTCAGCCGAGAAAATGACGTTTTTCCATTCGAGCACCCAGGTTCGTCGTCGAGTACACCATCGCAGGCGCTGGCTCTGAGCACTATGGGACTCAACATTTGAGGTCATCAGTCCCCTAGACTTAGAACCACTTAAACCTAACTAACCTAAGGACATCACACACATCCATGCCTGAGTCAGTATTCGAACCTGAGACCGTAGCGGTCGTGCGGTTTCAGAGTGAAGCGCCTAGAACCGCTCGGCCACACTGGCCGGCCATCGCAGGCGCTCCTGTCTGTGACGCAGCGTCGAGGGTAACCGCAGCCATGGTCTCCGAGCTGATAGTCGATGCTGCTGCAAATGTCGTCGAACTGTTCGTGCAGACGGTTGTTGTCTTACAAACGTCCCCATCTGTTGACTCAGGGATCGAGACGTGGCTGCACGATCTGTTACAGCCGTGTGGATAAGATGCCTGTCTTCTCGACTGCTAGCGATACGAGGCCGTTGGGATCCAGCACGGCGTTCCATATTACCCTCCTGAACCCACCGATTCCATATTCTGCTAACAGTCATTGGATCTCGACCGACGCGAGCAGCAATGTCGCGATACGATAAACTGCAATCGCGATAGGGTACAATCCGACCTTTATTCAAAGTCGGAAACGTGATGGTACGCATTTCTCCTCCTTACACGAGGCATCACAACAACGTTTCGTCCGCAGCTCGTGGTCGTGCGGTAGCGTTCTCGCTTCCCATGCCCGGGTTCCCGGGTTCGATTCCCGGCGGGTTCAGGGATTTTCTCTGCCTCGTGATGACTGGGTGTTGTGTGTTGTCCTTAGGTTAGTTAGGTTTAAGTAGTTCTAAGTTCTAGAGGACTGATGACCATAGATGTTAAGTCCCATAGTGCTCAGAGCCATTTGAGCCATTTGAACAACGTTTCACCAGGCAACGCCGGCCAACTGCTGTTTGTGTATGAGAAATCGGTTGGAAACTTTCCTCATGTCAGCACGTTGTAGGTGTCACCACCGGCGCCAACCCTGTGTGAATGCTCTGAAAAGCTAATCGTTTGCATATCACAGCATCTTCTTCCTGTCGGATAAATTTCGCGACTGTAGCATGTCATCTTCGTGGTGTAGCAATTTTAATGGCCAGTAGTGTAATTCATGCGCAGTAGCAATTTGAGCAGCAGTTGGCACCTCAGTGACACAACGAACTGTTGGAAAATCTGTTAATTCAAGGACAGCTCCGACCCAGACACCTCGCAGCGTGCATTCCACTGTCCCAAATCACAGCCATTTGCGACTTCAGCGGTGTCAGGTGAGTGTTTACTCGAGGACAGGGTGGAGTTCTGTTGTGTTTTCTGATGTGGGCTACTTCTGCTTCAGTAACAGTTATTGCCATGTGTTGATTAGAAGAAGGCCGCTGATGGCCTGCAACCACCTGTGTGCATATTAGACACGCTGGACCTACACCTGGAGTTATGGTCTGGGGTGCAATTATGTTTGACAGTGGGAGCACTCTCGTGGCTATCCCACGCACTCTGATCGCAAATTTCTTCATAAATCTGGTGATTCGACCTATTGTGCTGCAATTCAATAACACTTTCCACAGTGTGTTTTCCAACAGGATAACGCTCGCCCACATACTGCTGTTGTAACCCAATATGCTCTACAGTGTGTCGACATGTCCCTTCGCCTGCTCGGCCACCAGATCTGTCTCCAACTGAGCACAATGGGACGACAACTCTAGCATCATTCACATCCACCATTAACTGCCCCTGAATTGACTGATCAACAGGCATGGACCTCCAGCCAACAATCTGACACTCGGAACCTGTACAATGCAATGGATGCTAGGTTTCATGCTTGCATTAAACATTCTGGGGGTTAAAACCTGTTAACAACATAGTATTTCACATTTTGAATGGCTTATCTCGCACTTACATCTACATCTACATCTACATACATACTCCGCAATCCACCATATGGTGCGTGGCGGAGGGTACCTCGTACCACAACTAGCATCTTCTCTCCCTGTTCCACTCCCAAACAGAATGAGGGAAAAATGACTGCCTATATGCCTCTGTTCGAGCCCTAATCTCTTATCTTTGTGGTATTTCCGCGAAATGTAAGTTGTCGGCAGTAAAATTGTACTGCAGTCAGCCTCAAGTGCTGGTTCGCTAAATTTCCTCAGTAGCGACTCACGAAAAGAACGCCTCCTTTCCTACAGAGACTCCCACCCGAGTTCCTGAAGCATTTCCATAACACTCGCGTGATGATCAAACCTACCAGTAACATATCTAGTAGCCCGCCTCTGAAGTGCTTCTATGTCCTCCCTCAATCCGATGCGATAGGGATCCCAAACGCTCGACCAGTACTCAAGAATAGGTCGTATCAGTGTTTTATAAGCGGTCTCCTTTACAGATGAACCACATCTTCCCAAAATTCTACCAATGAACCGAAGACGACTATCCGCCTTCCCCACAACTGCCATTACACACTTGTGCCACTTCATATCGCTCTGCAATGTTACGCCCAAATATTTAATCGACGTGGCTGTGTCAAGCGCTACGCCACTAATGGAGTGTTCAAACATTACAGGATTCTTTTTCCTATTCATCTGCATTAATTTACATTTATCTGTATTTAGAGTTAGCTGCGATTCTTTACACCATTCACAAATCCTGTCCAAGTCATCTTGTATCCTCCTACAGTCACTTAACAACTGGCGGATTTGGTGAAGATTTGGCCTCACCCGCGGGGTGCAAGCAGAGCTCTCTATTTGCTGCATCGTTCCCAGAGTGGATCGGGGTCCTTTCATTAATCTCGCAGTGTCAATCACTTAAATGTGTTACCAAGAGAAATGTATTCCCGACATTGCATTAATCAACATTAATTTTTTTTGGTGTTGTGTTTTTTTCCCAGCAGTGAATAATGGACTCATAACAAAGAACAGAATAGTATCAGAGTATCAGCAGTGAAGGACAGGAGAACTAGATCTGACAGTAAGAGTGTCGCGTCAGATGGGAATTATATTTTCGATTTTTTGAGCGGTTATGTTGGACAATATTTCTGTTTTAGTTCTGATACTAAAGAATAAACAAATATTGTATAATGTCTTTGTTCCTTATTCAAACTTCATTGTCATGTCAGAAGGTAACACAGACATCAACCTGTTACTCTGGACGAAACGAAGTAAATTGAGGTAAGTACACTGGACAAATATTTAGTCCCCCCCCCCAAGAGGACATGACACCAATACCATGTAATAAGGCCTCAAGCCTCGATAATGGCTACAATCCAAGGAGGAAGGGAGTCTGTCCATTTCTTCAGGTATGGTATATCCACCTGAAGTGACACACTGATCATGAGGTCCCACACAGCTACCAAATTCAGGGCTTATTGACTGCCACTATTCCACATAGTCGCACACACTTTCTACAGTATTAAAATCGGGCGATTTTGTAAGAGAACTGATGTGTGATTATATGCCCAAGCTTTCATCAAACTGGGAACATATGCACTGAGCCCTGTGAACATGGTCTTATCTTCCTGGGAGATGGCAGTGTCTATGGATAATTTATCAGGAATGTGTAGAGAAAAGGTGATTCCTTGGTAAGGAAAGTGATCAAATGAACATGTTGGTTCATGCTCAGGGTCACCTGAATGACTGGACCAAAATCATGGTAGGAAGAGCACACCCATTAACATGACAGAATACATTGTGGATTGAACTGCACCCTCCACGCACTGTGGATCAAATGCCTGACTGGGCAATCGGTGCTCCCTGCAATATTTGGAAGGAGGCGATTCGCGACTCATCTGTCCATACTACGTGGCTCCCCAGTCAGCCATTGTCCAGTACCTGTGTCGTCTGGCCCACTGAAGTTACAAAGATTTGTTTGCTGCTGTAGCCAAGTTGCCTTCGCAATAACTGCCTGGAAACTGGTTGAGATGGCTCTGCACTCAGTGAGAGCAGCAATTCCTGTTGGGTCTGAAACCAATTGTCACTGACAGTGCATGACATTCGTCTCTGGCCATTGTCCATTAGGTTCTTACACACATCAAAAAAAGTTTTGCATAACCCCGGTTCCCAGAACTCCTGAAGACAGGCGTTGACTGTGGACATTGTACCACAGACACAGTCCCTTTAACTGTTCAGAGATGTCACTAAACCTGCCCAAAGATGTAAACAATGCATGAGCCGGCCGTTGGGGCTGAGCGGTTCTAGGCTCTGCGGTCCGGAACCGTGCGACCGCTACGGTCGCAGGTTCGAATCCTGCATCGGGCGTGGATGTGTGTGATGTCCTTAGGTTAGTTAGGTGTAAGTAGTTCTAAGTCTAGGGGACTGATAACCTCAGATGTTAAGTCCCATAGCGCTGACAGCCATCGGGACCATTTTGAACCACGCATGAGCTGTGCCTATTAGACGGAGGGGTCCGACAGCCGATCAGTTCCAATCATTCCACCAGGAAAGATGTGTACGGCTCATGTTGTCTGTACTTCAACCATGCCTAGACGGTCGATACACCGGTTCGATCGCACCCTCATTTTTATTCTTTTGCAGGAAGGGCATCTCGGAGCGAAACGAAGTGACGTTGTTCGGACATGGAGGAGATACAGAGAGACAGGAAC